>NW_028273638.1:859002-1168004 GCF_024610735.1 Ursus americanus
CTGGGTGCATTCTGTGCCCAGTGTGACTGACTTCAGTGTGCTCCAGACTAGTCCTGACCACAAGTCTAGGAAGTGTGCACCACCCCTGGCCTCCTCTCCCCTTGCAGCTGCTAGGAATCATGGTCACAGACCCTGGTCAGCTATCGTGGAAACCAAGGAGTGGCTCCCCCGCACACTGCACTTCTCGTGGTGGTTCATTGCGACCCTCGTGCCTGGCCAGACACTGATGTCTACCTGTCTCCACACAAATCCACAGACAGGAGGGTGTCCCTGAATTCCACAGCACCTGATGAGACAGATCCACAGAACCCAACACCCAGTGGGTCACTCGGGACCTCACCTATGGTCATGGAGCTCACCATACCCTATTTCTGTCACTTCGCACAGCCTGGTTCTGATCCCCCACAATACCATACATCCTGGTTGCTGACTTCGGGTCATGCCATGAACCCACATGGCAGCTTTCTTTAAGAGAAGGCTATGCCTACACCTCCTAGAAAATATTCCTAATGAAGTACAAGTCCATCAGGTCTATGATGTGAACGGTAGCACACAGCCTGCATGGTAGTAGTCAGTAATTCTAACAAGGGTTAACCCCACCCCCTGTCTCACAAAACCTTCCTCCGTCCCACGGAACTCATGGTCTGCCCTCAGAAAACACTCCAGGAAACAAACCTTTCATCTGAATGCTCTCTTCACCTTCTGATTCAAATCTTGTCCAACCACAATGATATGAAACTAGACATCAGTCTCAAGAAAAAAATGGGACAGTCAAAAATAGGTGGAGATTGGGGGGACTGGGTGGATCAGTTGTTAAGGATCTGCCTTCAGCTCAGGTCCTGATCCCAGGATCCTGGGATTTAGCCTGGAATCAGGCTCCTTGCTCAACGGGAAGCCCGCTTCTCCCTCTTCCACCCCCTTGCTTGCATTCCCTCTCTCACTGTCTCACTCTCTGTCAGATACTTAAATAATCTTAAATAAATATGTGGAGATTTAACAACATGCTACTGAACAACCAACAGTCAAAGAAGAAATAAAAAAAAATTAGAAGTACCTTGACACTGATGAAAAAGACAACTTACAAAAACTTATGGGATGCAGCAAAAGTAGCTTTATGGGGGACATTCATAGAAATTCAAGCCTTCATCAATCCATGAGAATGCTCTCCAATAAACAACCTGATTTATGTGGTAAAGAAGTAGAAAATAAAACAACAAACAAAGCCCCAAATTAGTAGAAATAAGGAAATAACAAAAAGGAATGCATAAATAAATCCAACAGAGACTAAAAAGACCAAAAAACCAAAAACAATGAAAATGAGAGCTGCCTTTTATGGAAAGATAAGCAAAACTGACAAACATAGCTAGACTCACCAAAAAGACAGAGGACTCGAATACAATCAGGAAAGAAAGATAATGGATTCCTGTCTCATATCAAAATCAACAGAACCCTTCAAACTTGGTCACAACAACTTCTTGCAAGCCACGTCTCTAAAGGCAAAGGAAATAAAAGCAAAAATGAACTATTGGCACTTCATCAGGATAAAAATCTTCTGCACGGCAAAGCAAACGATCAACAAAACAAAAAGGCAACCTATGGAATCGAAGAAGATATCTGCAAATGATATTACAGATAAAGGGCTGGTATCCAAGATCTATAAAGAACTCCTCAAACTCGACACCCAAAAAATGGGCAGAAGACACAAAGAGATACTTCTCCAGAGAAGACATACAAATGGCCAACAGACACATGAAAAAATGCTCCACATCACTTGCCATCAGGCAAATACAAATCAAAACGACAATGAGATACCACTTTACACCAGTTAGAATGGTTAAAATTAACAAGGCAGGGGGCACCTGGGTGGCACAGAGGTTAAGCATCTGCCTTTGGCTCAGGGCGTGATCCTGGCCTTATGGGATCGAGCCCCACATCAGGCTCCTCCGCTATGAGCCTGCGTCTTCCTCTCCCACTCCCCCTGCTTGTGTTCCCTCTCTCGCTGGCTGTCTCAATCTCTGTGGAATAAATAAATGAAATCTAGAAAAAAAATTAACAAGACAGGAAATTACAAAAAGTCAGAGAGGATGTGAAGAAAGGGGAGCCCTCTTACACTACTCGTGAGAATTCAAGCTGGTATAGCCACTTTTGAACAATATGGAGGTTCCTCAAGACATTAAACACAGAGCTATCCTACGACCCACCAATTGCACTCCTGGGTATTTACCCCATAGACACAGAGTAATGAAAAGAAGGGGCTCCTATATCCCAATGTTCATAGCAGCAATGTCCATAATAGCCAAACTGTGGAAGGAGCCAAGATGTCCTTCAGCAGATGAATGGACAAAGAAGATGTGGTTCATCTATACAATGGAATATTACTCAGTCATCAGAAAGGATGAATACCCCCCATTTGCACCAACGTGGATGGACCAGGAGGGGATTATGCTAAGTGAAATTAAGGCAAGCAGAGAAAGACAATTATCATAAGGTTTGAGTCCTATGTGGAATGGAAGGAGTAGCATGGAGGACATTAGAAGAAGGAAGGGAAAAGTGAAGGGGGGGAACGAGAGGGGAAGATGAACCATGAGAGACTATTGACACTGGGAAACAAAATGAAGCGTGCAGAAAGGGAGGGGTAGGGGAATGGGTAATCCTGGTGATGGGTATTAAGGAGGACACGTGTCATAATGAGCACTAGGTGTTATATGCAAACAATGAATCATGGAACACTACATCAAAAACAAATGAAGTACTGTAGGGTGACTAACATCATTTTAAAAAAAGAGAAAGATATGAAATCCATACAGGAAAACTGTCACTATTTGCAAATGACATGAAATCCCGAAAAATTCCACAAAAAAAACCTGTTAGTTTAAACAAATTCAAGAAAGCTGCAGGATATAAAGTCAATATACAGAGACCTGTTGTCTTTACTTTTTTTCAGATTTTATTTATTTATTTGACAGGAAGAGAAAAAGCACGGGCAGGGGGAGTGTCCGAAAGGGGGAGAAGCAGACCCTCGCTAAGCGGGGAGCCCAACACGGGGCTCGATCCCAGAACTCTGGGATCATGACCTGAGCTGAATGCAGACACTTCACCTATGGGGCCACCAGGATGACCCAACTTCTTGCATTTCTGTATACTGATGACACACTTTCGCAAAGAGAAATTTAAACAGCAATGCTATTAACAATTGCACCAAAAAAAAAAAATCTAGGAATAAAAGTAACCAAGAATGAGAAAGACATAGTACACTCAACACATGGCAGAAAAGAAATGAAAAACATGTGTGTCGAGGGGGGCAGAATGTATGGGTCAAAGATTTGGAAGTCAACACAAACAAATGGATGCATAGGCCATGCTCCTTAACTGGAAGAGTTAATTATGTGAACATGTCCATCGTACCCAAAGCAATCGACAGATGTGATGAAATCCCTCTGAATTCCAGTGGCATTATTCAAGCAAATACAAAACAGTCCTCAAACTTGGATGGAATCACAAAAGACCCCAAATACCCAAAGAAACCTGGAGAAAGAAAGGTGCAGTCAACACACACCTGGATTTCAAGCTAGATTACAAAGCTGTTGTCATCAAAACAGGATGGTACTGGCATAAACACAGACAGCAGGTCAGTGGAACAGAACAGAAAGCTCAGAAACTTACCCACACGTAGATGATCCTAACTTACGACACAGCAGCAGAAGATATGCCATGAGGGAAGGACTCTGTCTTCAGTGAGTGGTAACAGGCAAACTGGACACTAAATGCAGAAGAATATAACTGGGTCACTTTCTTACACCACACACAAAATTTTTAATGGATGAATGATTTGAACATAAGACCTGAATCCATAAACCTCCAAGAAGACACAGGTACTAAGTCTCTCGACATTAGTTTTGGCAAAGTGTCTTCAGATCGGACACCAAATGCAAAGGCAACAAAAGCAAAAATAAACAAGTGGAACAACATCAAACTGAAATCTTCCACACGGCAAAAGAAACCAGCAAAAACTTAAAAGGCCACTGACCCAATAAGAAAGAAATATCTGCGAATCATATGTGTGAGAAGAGGCTAATATCCAAAATACACACAATACTCATACAAATCAAAACAAAACAAAACAAAAAAACTGTATAAAAAAATGGGGGGAATATGTGAATAGATACTTTCCAAAGATGGCACACAGGTGCCAACTTACAGAAAAAGTTGTTCGACATCACTCATCATCGTCAGGGAAACATCAGTAGGCTATCCCCTCACAACTGTTGGAACAGCAAATGTCCCAGAGACAGACACCAAGTGGGGTCAAGGGTGTGCAGATGAGGAGACACTGTGCACTGTTGGTGGGAATGGAAATTGGTGCAGCCACTGTGACAAACGGTATGGAGGTTCCTGAAAAAATAAATACACTACCCCATGACCCAGTAATGGCTCTACTGAGTATTGATTCAGAGAACACAAAAATACTGCCTCAAAAAGACATATGCACTCCCACATTCACTGCAGCATTATTCACAAGAACCAGACATGGAAACACAGACCTTGGGGGCCTTAGGCCAAGTAACTCAGACACAGAAAGACCAATACCAGGTGCTCTCATGTACATTCCACGTGGAATAAACAAATACTGAACGCATAGATACTGAGAGCAGGTTGGTAGTGCCAGATTCGGGGATGGGGTGGTAGAAATGGGTGAAGGTGGTCAAAGTCTCAATGTTTGAGTGAGAAAATTCGACAGTCATCAAATGTTCTGTCCAGCATGGAGACTAAAACTAACCCCGCAGCATGGGGTATAGGTTTCCCTGCTCTTTGAAAGTACAGGGCTTCTGAGAAACCTTGCACAGCAGAAATGGTGTCAAGAAGGAATGGCCATTAATTTACACGGAACAATTAGACAGTGTGCTCAGACTCCAAAATTCCTTCTCTTTGGCTTTTCTTAGGCCTCAGGACACAAGTGTCTAACGGAGGCCCAGCATAAATGAAGATAAAGCACAGCAGAGGCTCAAAGACACCATTCAAAGTGCTGGTGGCTGGATGTGGAGAGCGGTTCCCAGCGGAAGGAGCTGGTTGGGGTGCACGCCGCCTCTGTTGTGCTTCTCCCCAAAACAGATGCTGAACGTGATTCTCACTGTTCACCTTTTTTCATAAGAGCGAAATCCTCTTCAGGTCTCTTCCTCTTAATGAAGCTAGGTAATAACGTAGTTCTTTCAAGAAAGCCCAGTGTCTTACTGTGAACGTTTACAAAGTAGGGGATACTTGTACTTGAGCACTGCTGAGGGAGGAGATGTGAAAGGTTCTCCCACACACAAACCTCAGCAGATCCACCAGGAAAGGCACCTTCCTCAGCATGCGGAAAACAGACTACCACCTACCCCCCGAGAAACCCTCTCCTTCCCCTCGATCAGGACAACCCACAACAGCTGGATTTACCCCAATTCCTCCATTCTCCTGCTCTAATAGCTAAACCATCAGCAAATCCTGTGAGCTCCATCTTCAAAATGGACCCAGAATAGGTCTAACCACACCATCCAAGGCCACCTGTCTGGTCCACAGTGCCTGAGTTCCTGGAAAAGCTTCGTCATTGACCTGCCTTGCCATCTTCAACCCTCTGTCATCTGTTCTCAACACTGTAGCCAGGATGGCCCAGTGAAACAGTGTCTCATGGGGTTATAGCCCTGGAATGGCTTTCTGTCACCCTCTGTCACCTCTCTGAGCTCATGTGCTAAACTGTCTCCTGTGGCCACAGGGCCTTCTTGCTGCTCCTGGACATAGCTGGAATTCTCCTGCCCCAGAGCCTTTGCACATGCTTTCCCTTCTGTTCAGAATGCTCTTGATGTGTTCTCACTCACCTTCGGAGAAGTCTGAATTGGAGTGACAGGGACAGAAGATGAGGCTGTGTGGGTTGGGTGAGGCTGGTGGCCAAGAAGAAGGTTCTCTGCCAGCTCTCCACCTGTGCCTCACTTGTCCTCAGCTAGGAACTTGCACACAGCCCTCACCTGTCACAACTCTCACCCAGGAGACCCACAGCCACCCCTGGAGCCCACCCTGCCCACAGCCTGCTGCTGAATGCATTCAGCTCTCCTCTGGGAGCCCTGTCAGCTTTACCCATACCTGGAACTCCCCCGTGTACTGAAAAGCTCCCGGATTCCTCCTCTTCTTCCAAAATCACACTGGCACAAGGCTTTCATGAGAAAGCTATAACGCTAACTAATGAAAGGTTCACACCTACTTTCTCCTTCTGTTGCCTTTCTCTCCACCTTCTTTCCTACGTGTGCAAACTGTAACATATCAGTGGAATATGAACATGATCTGAGACCTGAATCTTTCACTGTAGCTTTCTGAGGACTCCTTATGTGATAAGAAACTAGTGTATCCTACAACAGGGTGATTTACAACTCTCATCTATAGAATAGTACAGCCGAAATCACTACAATTTTACCTCACTCTTCATGAAGCAGAACACTTTTTCCTTTCTTCTTTTACTTAATTAAATTCCAGTTAGTTCACATGCCATGGAATATTCGCTTCAGGGTTAGGATTAGTGATTCCTCACCTGCATACAGAACCAGGTGCTCATCACAAGTGCCCTCCTTAATACCCCTCACCCATTTAACTCTTCGCCCCACGCCCCTGTCCTGCAGCAACACTCAGTTTGTTCTCCAAGGTTGAGTCTATTTCCTTGTTTGCCTCTCTCATCACCCCAACACTCTGTTCATCTGTTTTCTTTCTGAAATTCCACAAGCATGAGAGAATAGGATATTTGTCTTTCCTCACTGATTTTGCTTAGCATAATACACTCTAGGTCCATCCACATCCTTGCAAATGGTAAGATTTCATTCTTTTAGAAGCTGGGTCATATTTCATTATATATATATGTATCCCACATCTGCTTTATCCATTCATCAGTGCATGGACGTTGGGATTCTCTCCATAGTTTGGCTACTGTGGATATTGCTACTATAAACATCATGGTGCATGGACCCCCTTTGAATCTGCATTTTTGTATCCTTTGGGTAATTCCCTAGGAGAGCAATTGCTGGATCATGTGGTTGTTCAATGTTTAACTTTTTGAGGAACCCCCCACTGTTTCCCAGACTGGCTGCCCCACTTTGCATTGCCACCAACAGGATGGGAGGGTTCCCCTTTAAGCAGAACATTATCTGCCGGCAATTTCATAAGAGGAAACAAAACCTCTGGGAGATGCACCCAGGGTCAGGCAAGCAGTTGCAGACTTCACTCCAAGGCTCCTGACGCCAAGCCCCTTGACGCCACCAGCATGCCACTATCCAAAAGAATTCCCAGACTCTCCTTCTGACTCCACCACAAAAGAAACTACAGACAGAATATGGCACCACAAAATATCGAGATAATACATTTAGTAAAACTAGAAAGTCAAGCTCAACTTTTAAACAGGAACAGGCCGCTTTGGATAATTTTGAATTTTCCCTCCACCCTAATTTTAACTCTTCTGATGAATAAACTAATCAATGATGAAACATCACCTTTGTCAAATGACATCATCCAAGTCTGTATCAGATGAAAAAAGCCACCTACCTCTAGATGTTGGCCACTCAACCATATCTTAGGCCCAATTGAATAAACACTGTTAGATGAAGGAACAAATTAGATGTTACAAACAGGCACAGAGTGAATCTCACCTTCCCTTTCTAATAAAAGAGGGTTCCTAGGAAACAGATGGTCAAAATACATTTTTAAGCAATAAATGGACAGAGAAATTGTGATCCCCTGCAAAGTTCTACCTGCAGGGAAACTAAGTAATTCTTGCACCAAACCCAGAATGCTGAAAGCTACTTCAATTTTACTTTGTGGCTCAACTAGAGAAAAGAGAAAAGCACAGGAGGTTTTTGGATAATGAGAGGTTTTACCTCTAGCCCTGACATAGTTAGGACATTTTGCCAAACATACCTGTGCTTTCTCTGAACACTGGCGTCCTGTGACAAGCTTCCTTGCTGACTCAGATGCTGACGTTCAAAACCTCGGGTGTCTTGGAGCCAGAGCAGAGAAGTGCTGTCAGCTGGGGAGAAGAAGGCTCCTCTGACCTAAAGCCTGCACACCTGCTTCAGTTTCTGGGCGAAGGGGCAACACATACTTGTTGTTTTGCAGTAATTATCTTCATTCTCAATAGACCAATGACCTTGCCTTTTCTGGAAAGCAGACTTACTCTTCTAAAGAAACCCTCAATTTGTGTATTTCCAATGCAACTAGAGTGGGGTCTGGTTTACGCCCACCTCCAGGCCCCCACCTGGAGGATTTTCCTGCATGATTCTAACAGCCAATTACCACTAACCCGGGGGCACAAGGGGCATAATGCTGAAGTTGGGGGACGGCTCTGGGGCTTGCTACTGCCACACCTGTGCCTGGGGGACCAGGGCACACCCTGCTGAACTTGGGGTATTGCTCAAGATGCATCACCTGCACTGTGTCTGAGAACCGGGGGACACATCACCGAAGGTGGGGACTCTGTGAAGTCCTTACTCGCACTCTTCCCGGGGAACAGGGGAAACCCTGAAATTCTGCAACCCATCCCACAAAAGCTCAGGTGAGTGGGCGCCCTGGAGTTCACGGGTATGGGGAATAAGGCCAGTTGAGGACACGGGACAGAAGAGACTTTAAAGGGGAAAAGAAAACTCACCTGAGTCCCCACAATGAACCCTCTCCAGGTGCCCTTCCAGAACCATGGCTCTCACCTGGGGCGCACCCTACCCCCGGACCCCCCCACCCCTGGTGCATGCTGTTCACTCACCAGCCAGGACCTCCGCAGGGCAACTCTCTCTTTCCCAGTGCCCCTTCTTCTGCCCCAGGTCTGCACCCCACTGCAACTGTGGAACAGCCCACAGAGATGTAGCTCCAAGTGGTGATTGGTCAGGGAGGGTGGTGTCCCAGCCCCTGGGATGCCAGGCAACCCAGCCTCAAGCCCCTGGAGCCCTGAAAGTGCAGGGGGTCCAAGAGGTGCCTCCTCTACACAACACCCAGCACAGGCATGGGTGGGGTCCTGGGCTGGGCTCCCCCCACACACCTGGCCCCTTCCAGGGACCCCTCTAGCTGCAGACCACCCTCAGAGTCCTGCCCCTTCCTTTTCTGCACCAGCCCTCCCTGCTGGGGTGTGCCTGGTTCTGGGCAAGGTCAGTGGCTCTCAGACCCTCCAAGGCTTGGGCTCTAGGAAATGCAATGATTTCATGCATTTTCAGTATGTACATGTCAGTATGACTTTAATCTTATGGGAGCCAAAGAGGTTCTTTATATTTTCTTAACTTCATGTTGGCATTTTTGGTTATTGTTTTCTTCTCGAAGCAGATGTACAACATGTGCTTGGGGCAGAAAGAGGGCCCATGCTTTCAGGTTTTGCCCAGTCATTTTGAGCCGGGTAAAATGTTAAAGGATAGCTTCCCTGGGAGCCCAGGATCAGGGCCCACAGATGATATAAGATAAAAATTCCTTTCATCATTATAATTACTCCTAAATGGAGGAATGTGAGACAAAAGCACCTTTCACAAGAGTACCCAGAAATCAAAATGATGTCCACAGAAGGCTACCTGCTCCATGGTCAGCACAGGTAACAGAAGTGTTCACAGTCTCTGGACTCCTGCCCTTCTCCTGCCCAAATCGCTGAAGCACACAGACCACTTAAAATCAGAATTGTAGAACTACTAGACACCTTAGAGATGTCTGGCACCATTCCCTTGGACTGCAGAATAAAACACAGTAGCTCATTGTCACAAACTAATTTCAACATGAAGTGCCCCCTGGATGCACTAAGTTCTTTCTCTGCAAATGTTGACTAATGTAAGTCACAGTCATACCATTTAAACACTAGGATGGCTGGGAAGTCATCGTAGGTAAGGGAATATTTTAGCCATGTTTATAAGCATTGGCTCACTTTGTAGAAGAGGCTGAGCTGAGTGTTTTTAAATACTATTTCAGGTACAAGAGAGGAGTTATGATGGCAGAGGAGTAGGGGACCCCTTTTTCAGCAGGTCCCCTGAGTCCAGCTGGATAGGTATCAGAGCAGCCTAAACAACCACGGAATCAGCCTGAGAGGCAGGAAGATATATCTGGATCTCTACAAATGAACATCTCCAGCGCTAAGTATTGAGGTAGGAAGCGGGGAGTCCTGAAACCTGGCACAGATACTGGAAGATAAAAGGAAGGGGGAGGGAGCCACTGTGTTCGGGCGCCAGGAAGTAGCAGCCACCTGCACAGGGGAGCTGGGGGACTCCCGGAAGGCACCCCTAGAGAGAGGACTGAGACCAGTGAGACCAGAGAGCACACCACCAGGCATCTCATGGAACACCGGAATCCCAGTGTGCTCATGGGATCCAGAATGAGATTGGGAGCTCCTGCAGCGTGTGCAGGTCCACTGGAGGCTGGCAGGCCACCTGCACATGGGAGCGGGCAGATTCGATGTCAGAACCCGCGAAACAGCAGACTGAAACCCTGAACCAAGTGCGCCCACCACCCGGCTTCTCACGGAACTATGGAATCCCGGTGTGCTCACCGGGCATAGACAGCCCCAGAGACCCGGGAGCACGCGGGACGGCTGGCGGCTGGTGGGCCACCTGCATGGGGGAGCGGGCGGACTCGCGGTTGTCACTCTGGAAACAGCAGACTGAGACCCTAAAAAGGTGGCCTGCCACCAGGTTTCTCAGGAAACTCCGTAATCCTGGTGTGCTCACGGGATCCAGACTGAGAGCTGGAGATCTGGGAGCTCGCGGGGACAGCTGGTGGCTGGTGACTGGTGGCTTTAGAAACACAAAGGACAGAGATGTGCCTGCCCTGGAAAAGAGGGCAAGGACGCAGGGTGTGGGGCGCACATCCAGGGATGCTATGAGGTTGAACAGCACGAATAGGAATGGAGTTAAAGTGGCCAGAACATCCGTGGAGAACAGGCTGCAAACCCTCTGTTCTGTGACAATTCAGCCTCTGCTGCTCTGACTTTCAGAAGAGGCACAGCAGACTGCCAGAGAAAGTCGCCAGGGAACAAAAGCCTGGAAATACCAGCTCACAGTGTGCCCACACCCATCCCCCCTCGCAGGGGACAGGGCAACTCTAGCCAAACAGGGTTGCCTGAGTATGGGTGCGGCAAAATACAAACTCTTAACAATAGAGAACAAACGGATCCTTACCAGAGAGGAGGTGGATAGAGGGATGAGTGAAATAGATGAAGCGGATTAAGAGGACACTTTTCTTGATGACCACTGAGTAATATATTGAATTACTGAATCACTCTATTGTACACCTGAAACGAATGTAACACTGTATGTTAGCTCTACTGGAATTAAAATAAATTTTAAAAAAAGATTTTTCTTTCAGGAACCTCTTTGAAAAAGCTTTTCCTGTGCAATGTTCATAAGCCCTACTTGAGAAGATTCACTCTACAATAATTATTCACTCTATGCCTTGAATTCAGATTTCCCTGAGTTCTTACTGTGGATCCCAGCCCACGGGAGCCATGGTCCTTTTCTGTCCAGGCTCAGCACCTATGCATTCAAGATTGGAAGTAGAGACACATGTCACTTCACAGTCCAGAAAGCTATTATTGTTTCTGTTTCAGTGTGAGAGAGTCACAGACTTTGGGACAGGTTTCAGAGCAGGTTTATTATGGATCCTGGATCACTACTTCAATGTTCATTGCCTGGATCCATTTGGCTAATAGGTTACCTGTGGATGGGCTTGCTTCCAAACACATACATGGAAGATGCAAAGGTGGGTGGGCTTGGTGCGGGACAGGAAGAAGACCAAAAGCAGACAAGAGTCCGACCCCTCCCCTGACCCAGGAACTGCTACGGGAGAGGGTACAGGAGGTAGAATCCATGCGAAACTCCAAGGTCACCAGCTGAACACAGGAGGCATAAGTCAAGGGATCTGGAGATGCAGGGGTTGAAGGCTGCTCTGAGCTACCTCTGGGAGGAAGGGAGGGAAGGAATGACGAGACACTGCCTGCCCCTGGCCCATGCCAGCTGCCCACCGCTCCGACATGCATCCGTCTACACAGGTGACACAGCCTGGGCTCAGGATGGGTTGGCTTGCGTCCCTCAGTCCTCAGTGGGACAGCTGGCCCCAGGGCTCAGAGACATGCTGAGGGAGATGAGAGGGAAAGCTGCCCTGCCCAGGTCATCCCCTCCTTGAGCAGACAGCCCTTCAGAACTGCTAAAAAAAAAACCCCACTACGGGGTTGAAAGACATGCCATGGATGAACTAAGGCATAGAGATATGTAAAATAACATTCATTTTTAAGTTCAGAGCTATCATCTCAGGAATTGGGGAGAGCTTCCCTGAAGAAGACTGAGGGGCGGGCAGGCCATGCTGAAAAGGGAGACATGGCTTTCCTGATTGGGGACCTTAGCCCCCTTCCAGGGCAGGGCTTCATCCTCGCATCACACGAGATCCATGGAAGTGTTCCATCAGGGCCAGATGTTTGTCTCGAGAAGGCTACCCTGGCATCGGACTGCACAGGGCACCAGGGACGAGGGCCAGATGGAGGACGGACAATACCCCGGAGGCCATGGGGCAAGAGCAGAGGCACATGACCTTGAAGATGATGAGGAAAAGCAGGAGGTGGCAGCATGGACCAGGCCCGATAGTGCCATGGGAGCAGTGCCCACAGCTACACTGACTGGGGGCCTTCTGTGCCCGGTGTGGCTGACTTCAGTGTGCTCCAGACTAGTCCTGACCACAAGTCTAGGAAGTGAGCACGACCCCCGTCCTCCTCTCCCCTTGCAGCTGCTAGGAATCACGGTCACAGACCCTGGTCAGCTTTCGTGGAAACCAAGCAGTGGCTCCCCCGCACGCTGCACCTCTGGTGGTGGTTCATTGCGACCCTCGTGCCTGGCCAGACACTGATGTCTACCTGTCTCCACACAAATCCACAGACAGGAGGGTGTCCCTGAATTCCACAGCACCTGATGAGACAGATCCACAGAACCGAACACCCAGTGGGTCACTCGGGACCTCACCTATGGTCATGGAGCTCACCATACCCTATTTCTGTCACTTCCTACAGAAAGCCTGTTTCTGATCCCCCACAATACAATACATCCTGGTTGCTGACCTGGGGTCATGCCATGAACCCACATGGCACCTTTCTTTAAGAGAAGGCTATGCCTACACCTCCTAGAAAATATTCCTAATGAAGTACAAGTCCATCAGGTCTATGGTGTGAACGGTAGCACACAGCCTGCATGGTAGTAGTCAGTAATTCTAACAAGGGATAACCCCACCCCCTGTCTCACAAAACCTTCCTCCGTCCCACGGAACTCATGGTCTGCCCTCAGAAAACCCTCCAGGAAACAAACCTTTCATCTGAATGCTCTCTTCAACTTCTGCTTCAAATCTTGTCCAACCACAATGATATGAAACTAGAAATCAGTCTCAAGAAAAAAATGGGACAGTCAAAAATAGGTGGAGATTGGGGGGCCTGGGTGGCTCAGTTGTTAAGGATCTGCCTTCAGCTCAGGTCCTGATCCCAGGATCCTGGGATTTAGCCTGGAATCAGGCTCCTTGCTCAGCGGGAAGCCCGCTTCTTCCTCTCCCACCCCCCTGCTTGTGTTCCCTCTCTCACTGTCTCACTCTCTGTCAGATACTTAAATAATCTTAAATAAATATGTGGAGATTTAACAACATGCTACTGAACAACCAACAGTCAAAGAAGAAATCAAAAAAAAAATTAGAAGTACCTTGACACTGATGAAAAAGACAACTTACAAAAACTTATGGGATGCAGCAAAAGTAGCTTTATGGGGGACATTCATAGAAATTCAAGCCTTCATCAATCCATGAGAATGCTCTCCAATAAACAACCTGATTTATGTGGTAAAGAAGTAGAAAATAAAACAACAAACAAAGCCCCAAATTAGTAGAAATAAGGAAATAACAAAAAGGAATGCATAAATAAATCCAACAGAGACTAAAAAGACCAAAAAACCAAAAACAATGAAAATGAGAGCTGCCTTTTTTGGAAAGATAAACAAAATTGACAAACTTAGCTAGACTCACCAAAAAGACAGAGGACTCGAATACAATCAGGAAAGAAAGATAATGGATTCCTGTCTCATATCAAAATCAAAAGAGCTCTTCAAACTTGGACACAACAACTTCTTGCAAGCCATGTCTCTAAAGGCAAAGGAAAAAAAAGCAAAAATGAATTATTGGCACATCATCAGGATAAAAAGCTTCTGCACGGCAAAGCAAACGATCAACAAAACAAAAAGGCAACCTATGGAATCGAGAAGATATCTGCAAATGATATTACAGATAAAGGGCTGGTATCCAAGATCTATAAAGAACTCCTCAAACTCAACACCCAAAAAATGGGCAGAAGACACAAAGAGATACTTCTCCAGAGAAGACATACAAATGGCCAACAGACACATGAAAAAATGCTCCACATCACTTGCCATCAGGCAAATACAAATCAAAACGACAATGAGATACCACCTTACACCAGTTAGAATGGTTAAAATTAACAAGGCAGGGGGCACCTGGGTGGCACAGAGGTTAAGCATCTGCCTTCGGCTCAGGGCGTGATCCTGGCCTTATGGGATCGAGCCCCACATCAGGCTCCTCCGCTATGAGCCTGCTTCTTCCTCTCCCACTCCCCCTGCTTGTGTTCCCTCTCTCGCTGGCTGTCTCAATCTCTGTGGAATAAATAAATGAAATCTAGAAAAAAAATTAACAAGACAGGAAATTACAAAAAGTCAGAGAGGATGTGAAGAAAGGGGAGCCCTCTTACACTACTCGTGAGAATTCAAGCTGGTATAGCCACTTTTGAACAATATGGAGGTTCCTCAAGACATTAAACACAGAGCTATCCTACGACCCACCAATTGCACTCCTGGGTATTTACCCCATAGACACAGAGTAATGAAAAGAAGGGGCTCCTATATCCCAATGTTCATAGCAGCAATGTCCATAATAGCCAAACTGTGGAAGGAGCCAAGATGTCCTTCAGCAGATGAATGGACAAAGAAGATGTGGTTCATCTATACAATGGAATATTACTCAGTCATCAGAAAGGATGAATACCCCCCATTTGCACCAACGTGGATGGACCAGGAGGGGATTATGCTAAGTGAAATTAAGGCAAGCAGAGAAAGACAATTATCATAAGGTTTGAGTCCTATGTGGAATGGAAGGAGTAGCATGGAGGACATTAGAAGAAGGAAGGGAAAAGTGAAGGGGGGGAATGAGAGGGGAAGATGAACCATGAGAGACTATTGACACTGGGAAACAAAATGAAGCATGCAGAAAGGGAGGGGTAGGGGAATGGGTAATCCTGGTGATGGGTATTAAGGAGGACACGTGTCATAATGAGCACTAGGTGTTATATGCAAACAATGAATCATGGAACACTACATCAAAAACAAATGAAGTACTGTAGGGTGACTAACATCATTTTAAAAAAGAGAAAGATATGAAATCCATACAGAAAAACTGTCACTATTTGCAAATGACATGAAATCCCGAAAAATTCCACAAAAAAAAACCTGTTAGTTTAAACAAATTCAAGAAAGCTGCAGGATATAAAGTCAATATACAGAGACCTGTTGTCTTTACTTTTTTTCAGATTTTATTTATTTATTTGACAGGAAGAGAAAAAGCACGGGCAGGGGGAGTGTCCGAAAGGGGGAGAAGCAGACCCAGAACTCTGGGATCATGACCTGAGCTGAATGCAGACGCTTCACCTATGGGGCCACCAGGATGACCCAACTTCTTGCATTTCTGTATACTGATGACACACTTTCGCAAAGAGAAATTTAAACAGCAATGCTATTAACAATTGCACCAAAAAAAAAAATCTAGGAATAAAAGTAACCAAGAATGAGAAAGACATAGTACACTCAACACATGGCAGAAAAGAAATGAAAAACATGTGTGTCGAGGGGGGCAGAATGTATGGGTCAAAGATTTGGAAGTCAACACAAACAAATGGATGCATAGGCCATGCTCCTTAACTGGAAGAGTTAATTATGTGAACATGTCCATCGTACCCAAAGCAATCGACAGATGTGATGAAATCCCTCTGAATTCCAGTGGCATTATTCAAGCAAATACAAAACAGTCCTCAAACTTGGATGGAATCACAAAAGACCCCAAATACCCAAAGAAACCTGGAGAAAGAAAGGTGCAGTCAACACACACCTGGATTTCAAGCTAGATTACAAAGCTGTTGTCATCAAAACAGGATGGTACTGGCATAAACACAGACAGCAGGTCAGTGGAACAGAACAGAAAGCTCAGAAACTTACCCACACGTAGATGATCCTAACTTACAACACAGCAGCAGAAGATATGCCATGAGGGAAGGACTGTGTCTTCAGTGAGCGGTAACAGGCAAACTGGACACTAAATGCAGAAGAATATAACTGGGTCACTTTCTTACACCACACACAAAATTTTTAATGGATGAATGATAGGAACATAAGACCTGAATCCATAAACCTCCAAGAAGACACAGGTACTAAGTCTCTCGACATTGGTTTTGGCAAAGAGTCTTCAGATCGGACACCAAATGCAAAGGCAACAAAAGCAAAAATAAACAAGTGGAACAACATCAAACTGAAATCTTCCACACGGCAAAAGACACCAGCAAAAACTTAAAAGGCCACTGACCCAGTAAGAAAAAATATCTGCGAATAATATGTGTGAGAAGAGGCTAATATCCAAAATACACACAATACTCATACAAATCAAAACAAAACAAAACAAAAAACTGTATAAAAAAATGGGGGGAATATGTGAATAGATACTTTCCAAAGATGGCACACAGGTGCCAACTTACAGAAAAAGTTGTTCGACATCACTCATCATCGTCAGGGAAACATCAGTCAACCCCACAATAGGCTATCCCCTCACAACTGTTGGAACAGCAAATGTCCCAGAGACAGACACCAAGTGGGGTCAAGGGTGTGCAGATGAGGAGACACTGTGCACTGTTGGTGGGAATGGAAATTGGTGCAGCCACTGTGACAAACGGTATGGAGGTTCCTGAAAAAATAAATACACTACCCCATGACCCAGTAATGGCTCTACTGAGTATTGATTCAGAGAACACAAAAATGCTGCCTCAAAAATACAGATGCACTCCCACGTTCACTGCAGCATTATTCACAAGAACCAGACATGGAAACACAGACCTTGGGGGCCTTAGGCCAAGTAACTCAGACACAGAAAGACCAATACCAGATGCTCTCATGTACATTCCACGTGGAATAAACAAATACTGAACGCATAGATACTGAGAGCAGGTTGGTAGGTGCCAGACTCGGGGATGGGGTGGTAGAAATGGGTGAAGATGGTCAAAGTCTCAATGTTTGAGTGAGAAAATCCTACAGTCATGAAATGTTCTGTCAGGCATGGAGTCTAAAACTAACCCCGCAGCATGGGGTATAGGTTTCCCTGCTCTTTGAAAGTACAGGGCTTCTGAGAAACCTTGCACAGCAGAAATGGTGTCAAGAAGGAATGACCATTAATTTACACGAACAATTAGACAGTGTGCTCAGACTCCAAAATTCCTTCTCTTTGGCTTTTCTTAGGCCTCAGCACACAAGTTTCTAGCGGAGGCCCAGCATAAATGAAGATGAAGCACAGCAGAGGCTCACAGACACAATTCAAAGTGCTAGTGGCTGGATGCAGAGAGCGGTTCCCAGCGGAAGGAGCTGGTTGGGGTGCACGCCGCCTCTGTCGTGCTTCTCCCCAAAACAGATGCTGAACACGATTCTCACTGTTCACCTTTATTCATAAGAGGGAAATCCTCCTCAGGTCTCTTCCTCTTACTGAACCTGGGTAATAATGTAGTTCTTTCAAGAAAGCCCAGTGTCTTACTGTGAACGTTTAAAAAGTGGGGGATACTTGTACTTCAGCATTGCTGAGGGAAGAGATGTGAAAGGTCCTCCCAGACACAAACCTCAGCAGATCCACCAGGAAAGGCACCTTCCTCAGCATGCAGAACACGGACTACCACCTACCCCCCGAGAAACCCTCTCCTTCCTCTCGATCAGGACAACCCACAACACCTGAGAGTTACCCCAATTCCTCCGTTCTCCTGCTCTAATAGCTAACCCATCAGCAAATCCTGTGAGCTCCATCTTCAAAATGGAACCAGAATAGGTCTAACCACACCATCCAAGGCCACCTGTCCGGTCCACGGTGCCTGAGTTCCTGGAAAAGCTTCGTCATTGACCTGCTTTGCCATCTTCAACCTTCTGTCATCTGTTCTCAACACTGTAGCCAATATGGCCCAGTGAAACAGCGTCTCATGGGGTTATAGCCCTGGAATAGCTTTCTGTCACCCTCTTTCACCTCTCTGAGTTCATGTCCTAAGCTGTCTCCTGTGGCCAGAGGGCCTTCTTGCTGATCCTGGAAATAACTGGAATTCTACTGGCCCAGAGCCTTTGCACATGCTTTCCCTTCTGTTCAGAATGCTCTTGATGTGTTCTCACTCACCTTCGGAGAAGTCTGAATTGGAGTGACAGGGACAGAAGATGAGGCTGTGTGTGTTGGGTGAGGCTGGTGGCCCAGAAGAAGGTTCTCTGCCAGCTCTCCATCTGTGCCTCACTTGTCCTCAGCCAGGAACTTGCACACAGCCCTCACCTGTCACAACTCTCACCCAGGAGACCCACAGCCACCCCTGGAGCCCACCCTGTCCACACCCTGCTGCAGAATGCATTCAGCTCTCCTATGGGACCACTGTCAGTTTACCCAGACCTGGAACTCCCCTGTCTCCTGCAAAGCTCCCGGATTCCTCCTCTTCTTCCAAAATCACACTGGCGCAAGGCTTTCATGAGAAAGCTATAACGCTAACTAATGAAAGGTTCACACCTACTTTCTCCTTCTGTTGCCTTTCTCTCCACCTTCTTTCCTACCTGTGCAAACTGTTAACATATCAGTGGAACATGAACATGCTCTGAGATCTGAATCTTTCATTGCAGCTTTCTGAGGACTCCTTATGTGATAAGAAATTAGTGTATCCTATAACAGGGTGTTTTACATCTATCCTCTATAGAATAGTACAGCCCAATTCACTACAATTTTACCTCACTCTTCATGAAGCAGAACACTTTTTCCTTTCTTCTTTTACTTAAATTCCAGTTAGTTCACATGCCATGGAATATTCACTTCAGGGGTAGGATTTAGTGATTCCTCATCTGCATACAATACCCGGTGCTCATCACAACTGCCCTCCTTAATACCCCTCACCCATTTAACTCTTCCCCCC
Source organism: Ursus americanus (assembly GCF_024610735.1). Classification (NCBI taxonomy): domain Eukaryota; kingdom Metazoa; phylum Chordata; class Mammalia; order Carnivora; family Ursidae; genus Ursus; species Ursus americanus. The sequence goes on from NW_028273638.1 coordinate 878,237, forward strand.
ATGCCCCTGTCCTGCAGCAACACTCAGTTTGTTCTCCAAGGTTGAGTCTATTTCCTTGTTTGCCTCTCTCATCACCCCTCAACTCTGTTCATCTATTTTCTTTCTGAAATTTCACAAGTGTGAGAGATAGGATATTTGTCTTTCCTCAATGATTTTGCTTAGCTTAATATACTCTAGATCCATCCACATCCTTGCAAATGGTAAGATTTCATTCTTTTTGAAGCTGGGTCATATTCCATTATATATATATGTATCCCACATCTGCTTTATCCATTCATCAGTGCATGGACGTTGGGATTCTCTCCATAGTTTGGCTACTCAGGACATTGCTGCTATAAACATCATGGTGCATGTTCCCCCTTTGAATCTGCATTTCTGTATCCTTTGGGTAAATACCTAGGAGAGCAATTGCTGGATCATGGGGTTGTTCAATGTTTAACTTTTTGAGGAACCCCCACACTGTTTCCCAGACTGGCTCACCACTTTGCATTCCCACCAACAGGATGGGAGGGTTCCCCTTTAAGCAGAACATTATCTGCCGGCAATTTCATAAGAGGAAACAAAACCTCTGTGAGATGTACCCAGGGTCAGGCAAGCAGTTGCAGAATTCACCCCAAGGCTCCTGACGGCAAGCCCTTGAAGCCACCAGCATGCCACTATCCAAAAGAATTCCCAGACTCTCCTTCTGACTCCACCACAAAAGAAACTACATACAGAATATGGCACCTCAAAATATTGAGATAATACATTTAGTAAAACTAGAAAGTCAAGCTCAACTTTTAAACAGGAACAGGCCGCTTTGGATAATTTTCAATTTTCCCTCCATCCTAATTTTAACTCTTCTGGTGAATTAACTAATCAATGATGAAACATCACCTTTGTCAAATGACATCATCCAAGTCTGTATCAGATGCAAAAAAGCCACCTAACCCTAGATTCTGGCCACTCAACCATATCTTAGGCCCAATTGAATAAACACTGTTAGATGAAGGAACAAATTAGATGTTACAAACAGGCACAGAGTGAATCTCACCTTCCCTTTCTAATAAAAGAGGGTTCTTAGGAAACAGATGGTCAAAATACATTTGTAAGCAATAAATGGGTAGAGAAATTGTGATCCCCTGCAAAGTTCTACCAGCAGGGAAACTGAGTAATTCTTGCACCAAACCCAGAATGCTGACAGCTACTTCAATTTTATTTTGTGGCTCAACTAGAGAAAAGAGAAAAGCCCAGCTGGTTTTGGGATAACTAGAGGTTTTACCTCCAGCCCTGACATAGTTAGGACATTTTGCCAAACATACATGTGCTTTCTCTGAACACTGGCGTCCTGTGACAAACTGCCTCGCTGACTGCGATGCTGACGTTCAAAACCTCGGGTGTCTTGGAGCCAGAGCAAAGAAGTGCTGTCAGCTGGGAAGAAGAAGTCACCTCTGACCTAAAGCCTGCACACCTGCTTCGGTTTCTGGGCGAAGGGGCAACACATACTTTTTGTTTAGCAGTAATTATCTTCATTCTCAATAGACCAATGACCTTGCCTTTTCTGGATAGCAGACTTACTCTTCTAAAGAAACCCTCAATTCGTCTATTCCCAATGCAACTAGAGTGGAACATTAATTTCTCACTTAAATAGAAAACACTATTATTGTCGACACTGCATGAATGAACTTTTAAAAACATTTTAGAGAGAAAGGAAGAGACCTTTATTCAAACCCAAGTTAGGACAACTGTCTGGGAGACACAATCTTCACCAAGAAGGGAGTGCTCCAGGGAAGGAACATTTGGGGCAGGCTTATATATTTTTTTCTGTTTTGTTTTACATACAGAGTTACACACTACAATGAGGATCTTCTTAGATCCAGAAAGTGACAGATTCTTTCTTATGTTTTCAGTATGTACATGTCAGTATGATCTTAATCTTATGGGAGCCAAAGAGGTTCTCTATTTTTTCTTAACTTCATGTTGGCATTTTTTGGTTCTTGTTTTCTCCTGGAAGCAGATGTACAACATGTGCATGGGGCAGAAATAGGGCCCATGCTTTGAGGTTTTTGCCCAGTCATTTTGAGCTGGTAAAATGTTAAAGGATGGCTTCCCTGGGAGCCCAGGATCAGGGCCCACAGATGATATAAGATAAAAATTCCTTTTATCATTATAATTGCTCCTAAATGGAGGAATTTGAGACTAAAGCACCTTTCACAAGAGTACCAAGAAATCAAAATGATGTCCACAGAAGGCTGCCTGCTCCATGGTCAGCACAGGTAACAGAAGTGTTCACAGTCTTTGGACTCCTGCCCTTCTCCTGCCCAAATCTATGAAGCACACAGACCACTTAAAATCAGAATTGTAGAACTGCTAGACACCTTAGAGATGTCTGGCACCATTCCCTTGGACTGCAGAATAAAACACAGTAGCTCGTTGTCACCAACTAATTTCAACATGAAGTGCCCCCTGGATGCACTAAGTTCTTCCTCTGCAAATGTTGACTAATGTAAGTCACAGTCATACCATTTAAACACTAGGATGGCTGGGAAGTCATCGTAGGTAAGGCAATATTTTAGCCATATTTATAAGCATTGGCTCACTTTGTAGAAGAGGCTGAGCTGAGTGTTTTTAAACACTATTTCAGACCTGTTTTACAGCACCCTCTGAACATACCAGAGCCTGAATGGACTAAAAAAGATTGGTTTCAGTAACGTTAATACCAGAAAAATATTATACTGTCTGTATTCCTAAGGATCTTTGAGTATCTTACCCACAGGTCCTCCACTGAGATAATGATCTTAATGATCACCATGGGCAGAGGTGAAAAGGCCAGCTGAATTCGTTCCAATTGTCCACATGACGAGAAAATCCTGATACTTGATAGGTTTCCAGATCGAGAAGACCAGAGATAAGAGGAAGATAGTACCCTGTATGGAACAACAAGGGATTTGGAGTCAATTTGGGGATCTCACTTAGGTTTCTGACACTAAAATCCTCTGTGACTCATATCATCTGAGTCCCTGTCTAACCACCTGAAACTGTGCCTAAAAATATCTACACCCTAGTTGAGAAGTTTAAGAGGCAGAATGCTACAAAGAGCCAGTATGATATGTCTCAAGAACAGGTGCTCAGGAAGCCATAATTGCTATTGGGTCTATTTCTTTTCCAGAAGAAAGAACACATGTTGAATCCATATTTCGAACAGATGACTCACCAGATGATTTTAAAACCTGAAGGAGGGCCAAGAAGTCACTCTTGTATCATAGTTCACTCAGAAATCATGTTGTTGGACTGGTGAGGACGATACGATAGCAAAGTCATCACTAAGAGTGGGGAGCTTCTAATTTCCATACGGCCATGTTGACCCCCCCTAGCTCAGAGTCACCAGAAAGGGCAGCTGGGGAGGGGGCACCGTCATCACTATGAGTGGAGAGCTTCCCATTTCTGTATGGCCATGTTGACCCCCTTAGCTCAGGGCCACCAGAAAGGACAGCTGAGGGGGACCACAGGCCAAGGCTGCCAGGTGTGGCTGGGGCAGGCAGAACTCTGACTTAAGGCTCAACTCCTGTCTAGGTTATTATAATGCTCTTCACAAAGAAAGTGCCATTGTGTGTGAGCCCTCATGTAGAAAAGCTTCAGAATTTCCATGGAGATTCCCTCTCTGACCTTTAGGATATGTAGCAATGTTCTGTTTAATTTTAAACATTGAAGGACTTCCTGGTTTTCTTTTCGCTATGACTGTGGCTCAATTCCCCTGTGGTCTAAGAATAGAATCTAGTTAATTTCAGGGTTTAACATTTGTAGCCTTGATTCGTGGCCCCACCTATCATATATTTGGGTAAAGAGTCTATGACCACTTGAAAATAATGTATTCTGCACTTATTATGGAATGTTCCCTATATGTCAATTAGGTCACATTTGTTACCAATGTTTTGTCTGCTTTTTCTGTCAGATATTGAGAAAGGTATATTAAAATCTTCAAACAATGCTGCTCTATTTAACGTTGCTTTGGAGAATTTACCAGTGTTAGAAGGCAAGAGAATCAAAAAGTATAAGAATTGAGGGGATAAATGTGACTATTCACAGATAATACAATTGTGTACATAGAAAATCCAAACCAGTCTATAAATACCCTATTAAATTCAAAATTCAATTTATAAATTTGACATGGATTGTAGCTTCCCATTGGACAGTTTCTGAAAGAAAACGTAGAACCTGTCAATCTTGGGGTAGGACGCAGGGTGCCCTAACCATTTAAAAGAATTCAGCGGGACTTCATAAAAATGTGACATTTCTCCTTATCTTATGACCATAAGAAAATGAAAAAGTTAACCGCAGGCTGGGAAGTAAAGATTTGCAATACACACACTGACAAAGACTTGTCAATAAAGAATTCCTGCTCATCAACCATAGAAAGTCTATTTATAAACGAATACTTCACAAAAGATTGACTGATGGCCAATAAGAACAGGAAAGGGTGCTCTACAGTATTATTTTCAGGAACAGCAAGGCCTTTCCTAAAATGAAAACATACACACAAACCAGTATTCCCTAGATGGATGACGTCCTTATTTCTGAAGACAGCTTGAAGAACAGACTAGCATCAAAGTAAAGTGATGGAATTCCTGACACTCAGAGGATGGACAATTGACCTCAAACTACAGTACAATTTTAGGCATCATTCGGTCCTCTGAAGGCAGACAACTACCACACCCCTTTCTACACCACACAGGTTGCTTCCCAACCCCTACCATAAAAGAAGAAGATGAGAAACAGATAGGACTAGTAGGAAATAGAAAAATCACATGTGGGGATTATCCTGAAACACACTGATCACATAACTAGTGTAAGGAAGTGTAGGGAACTGACAAGGACAGAGACTCAAGAGGTACTTCTTTGGGAAATGCTGTCTGAAATCGTCACACCTTGGTACCAGCTAATGAGGGCTATGAGCATACCCTAGGGTTTGCTCACAAGGGTCTGCAACACCATTGATGAGGACTGAAACTCTTCAAGACCTCAAAGCTTGCCTGATTGACTATTGGACTAAGAGATTCCCATGTTCTGAAAACAGGTATCAACTCATTGAAAGGTTCACCTGGGCTCTCTCGGAGGCCCTACAAGAAGCTGAACCATTCATTGAAAATCAATTACACACACACACACACACACACACACACACACACACACACACACCTGTCATTTCACCAATTACGTAAACATTCAAGGTTCTTCCTACCTTTTCTTTTACACATTGATATTTATACTCACATAAAATGTCATCATTTCTAATGAACACAGATGTCAAAATAGAGATCCATTGACACAATATTTACAAAATGGAACTTCCCTGCTGTAATTTTTAATATAGTATTTTTTAAAGTTCATACATATTTTAGGTTTTTGGTAACTTTTTCAGGAGAAGATCAGCATTGAAAAACTCTAAATACTGACAATGAGTTTAAAGCCTAGAGAACAAAAATTGTTCAATTTCATAGATAATAAGGAACCAAAGGGAAAGCATGGAAGCTATAGTCGAATAATTTTACACATATGCATCCTCTATTATTCTACTACTGAGGGGCGTGTTTTATTACCACTATACATGCATCAATTATCTTCGACGTGCACCTGCACAGGTATAATGAATTACTACAGTAGAATGAAATGTCTGGGAACTACTTGGTGGCATCTGTAATGAACAATTCAATTTCGATCTTATATTTGGTGAACTTCCACTGTCTGTCCCTTTAGACAATGGACCCTAAACAGAAGGGGGAATGAACCACGAGAGACTATGGACTCTGGGAAACAAACTGAGGGCTTCAGAGGGGAGAGGGGTGGGGGATTGGGATGGGCCAGTGATGGGTATTAAGGAAGGTACATATTGCATGGAGCACTGGGTGTTATATGCAAATAATGAATCACGGAACACTACATCAAAATCTAAGGAAATACTGTGTAGTGACTAACATATCATAATAAAAAATTATTAGTAGAAAAAAATTAAAGAAAAAAAAAACAATACAGCTTTTCTGTTTCAAGAACAATCACAATTGAGAAAAAACTAACTTCCAATCCCTAAAGCAAAACACAGACCAAGTTCCATTTCACTCCCCTTTATTCACATTCTCTGTGGGTTCTAAGCTATTTCGCTACCTCCTTTCGTGCTGAGCAGGGAGCCCGGGCTCGATCCCAGAACCCTGGGACCATAACCTGAGCCAAAGGCACATGCTTAACTGGCTGAGCCAGCCAGGAGCCCCAGCCATGTTTTTCTTAAGCAAAAGGACACTTTCTCACAATGCCTTCACATGACTTCACATGGTACCAGAGACCTGCATTTGCTTCTAGGAGGTTGCAGATGAAGGCAAATGCAAACTCTCACAGTGGTTTATCAAATACAATGACCTGCCTGGTGACAGTGAAACTCTTATGAGCCCACGAGAGGGTGCTGTGACACTCAGCTGTGGCTGGGCTTGCACAGAGAACCAAATCCATTTCCCTGCCTGATGTCTGTGAGGAACAGATGCCCCCACTGTGAATGAGACCCTGCCACTGAGCTGTCCAGAGATGGCCATCCTCTCGGAGGATGAGGATAAAGGACAATGCCTGAGGAGACCTCATCTGTCTCTTTTATCTTCTCGTATTTTTGACAGTGGACAAATCACTGCCTAGGAGTCCCCAACTACCTTAGTCTCATCTGTGAATGGTCAAGAGGTTTTACAAAACACTTCAGATTTTGACCTCACAAATGCCCACAACCACTTACCATAGGGATTCAACATTAAGCAAAGATACTGTTCGTTGGAAGAGAGGTCCTGCCCACTGTTGTTTCTCACTTATATGCTCATCTTCCTTACCTCATGGTAACATAACCACCTTGATTCCTGCTTCCGTCTTCAGGAAGGCTGAGGTGACTTGAAGGGCATTACCCTGACATCGTTCTTTCTTAGCAATAAGATGTGGACATTTCCCTAGTCCTACACACCCAAAGTTGAATCGGAATCAGGATTGAGGAGGCTGATGAGAGTTGAAGGTGTTTTCCTGTACACGGTGGTTTATTACCAATAAGGATGGGTCAGAGTCCTCGAAATTCCAGAACCTTTTCATTAATGCTTCCTACTCGTGAAAGATGATATACATTGGTCTTTCCCTTTATAGTGTGGTGACTCAGAGAAAAGTGCTTAACCCTTTCGTCAGACTTCCACGACCACTTTGGGGCTGGCTTCCTTATTCACAAAGGATGATGTTAGGGCTAAGAGGGTTCCTGTACACTGTTATTTCTTAGAGATAAGTGTATGGCATTTTTGTTACATTGCCAGAACCACTTAGCGCCGGGCTTGCCGGCCTCCTGGGGACGAACCCTAACCCTAGGTCGGCCCCCGAGGGGCCTCTCCCAAGGGGCCTGGCGCCACAACGCCGGAGATTGGGGACCCCCGAGCCCAGCGCCGGAGTCACCCTGCCCCCCCGCAGCAAACCGGGCTGCTAGGGGCGCCGCCATTCTTTCAGGGCGAGAGAACGTGCTGGGCCCTCCAAGCCCCCGGCGACCTTCGAAGGCCCCTGTGCCAAAACGCTTGGGCCCACACTCCCTCTCGCCATCGCCCTCACCTCGGCCTGCCCCTCCGCCTGCCGCAGAGCTGGCAGAAAGGGCCTGCTGGACTCCTGGGGGCTAACACTTACCCTAGGTCGGCCCCGAGGGGCCCCTCCCAAGGAGCCTGGCACCGCAATGCCATGGATTTGGGACCCCGAGCCCCAGTGCTGTACTCACTCTGCCACCCCATAGACACCGAGGGCACTAGGGGCGTTGCCAGTCATTCAGGAAGGGAGAATGGGCAGGGCCCTCCGATCCCCCTGCGACCTTCGAAGGCCCCCCACACAAAAACTCTAGCTCCCACGCCTCTGTCCACCAGCGCCCTAACCTCGGCCCACCCCTCCACTCGCTGCAGAGCTGGGGGATCGGGCCTGCTGGCTTCCTGGGGGCTAACCCTATCCCTAGGTCGCCCCCGAGGGGCCCCTCCCAAGTGGCCTGGTGCCGCATGCCAGGGATTGGGGACCCCCAAGTCCCAGCGCCAGACGCACCCTGCCGCCCCACCGCCACATGGGGAACTAGGGGCGTCGCCAGTCCTTCAGGGCGACAGAACGGGCAGGACCCTCCGAGCCACCTGGGACCTTCGAAGGCACTCCGAGCCAAAGCCAAAATGCTCTGGCCCACGCTCCCACTCGCCAGCTACCTCACCTCGACCCACACCTCCATTCACCGCACATGGAGGAAGGAGCCTGCCAGCCTCCTGCGGGCTAACCCTAACCCTAGATCCGCCCCCGAGGGGCCCGCCCAAGGGGCCTGGCGCCTCAACGCCGGGTATTAGGGACCCCCGAGCCCCAGCGCCGGAATCACCGTGTCGCCCCGCCACCACCCGGGCCGCTAGGAGCACTGTCGGTCATTTAGGGAGGGAGAACGGGCAGATCCCTCCAAGCCCCTGGCAACATTCGAAGGCCCCCCGTGCCAAAACGCTTGGGCCCATGCTTCCGCTCGACAGCGCCCTCACCTCGGCCTGCCCCTCTGCTCGACACACAGCTGGCAGATTCGGTCTGCCAGCCTCCTGGGGGCTAACAGTAATGCTTGGTCGGCCCCCTAGAGCCCTTCCGAAGGGGCCTGGCACCCCAACGCCGAGGACTGGGGACCCCGAGCCCCAGCGCCAGACTCACCCTACCACCCCTCCTCTAACCGGGCCGCTAGGGTAGTCGCCTGTCATTCAGGGCGGAAGAACGTGCAGGGCCCTCCGAGCCACCGGCGACCTTCGAAGACCCCCCGCACCAAAACGCTTGGGCCCACCCTCCTGCTCGCCAGCACCCTCATCTCGGCCCACCCCTCCGCTCTTGCAGAGCGGGTGGATCGGGACTGCCGGCCTCCTGGGGGCAAACTCTAACCCTAGGTCTGCCACCGAGGGGCCCATCCCAAGTCGCCTATCAGCGCAACGCCTGGGATTGGGGACCCCCAAGCCCCAGCGCCAGACTCTACCCTGCTGCCCTGCTGCAACCCGGGCCACTAGGCGTGTTGCCGGCCTTTCAGGGTGGGAGAACGGGCAGGGTCCTCCGAGCCCCTGGCGACCTTCGAAGGCCGCCCATGCCAGAACGCTTGGGCCCACGCTCCCGCTCGCCAGTGCCCTCACCTCGGCCTGCCCCTCCGGTCGCCGCACAGCCGGCGCATCGGGCCTGCCTGCCTCCTGGGAGCTAACACTACCCCTAGGGCGGCCTATGAGGGGCCCTTCCCAAGGGGCCTGGCGCCTCAGTGCCAGGGATTGGCGAACCCGGAGCCGAAGCCAGGACTCACTTTGCCGTCCCACCGCCACCCGGGCTGCTAGGTGCGCCGCCGGTCATTCAGGGCGGGAGAACGGGCAGGGCCCTCCGAGTCCCAGTGAACTTCTAAGGCCCCATGTGCCAAAATGCTTGGGCCCATGCTCCTGCTCACCAGCGCCCTGACTTCGGCCTGCCCCTCTGCTCACGCACAGCCAGCAGATCGGGCCTGCCAGCCTCCTAAGGGCTAACCCTAACCCTAGGTTGGCCCCTGAGGGGAACCTCCCAAGGGGCCTGGCACAGCAACTCCAGTGATTGGGGACTCCCGAGCCCCAGCGCCCTACTCACCCTGCCGCCCTGCCACCACCCGGGCCGCTAAGGGCGCCTCTGGCCATTCAGGGCGGGAGAACCAGCAGGGCCCTCCAAGCCCCTGGCGACATTCCAAGGCCCCCCGGGCCAAAATGCTTGGGCCCACGCTCCAGCTTGCCGGCGCCTTCACCTCGGCCTGGCCCTCCGCTACCACACAGCTGGCGGATCATGCCTACCGGACTCCTGGGTGTTAACACTAACCCTAGGATGGCCCCAGAGGGGCCCCTCCCAAGGGGTCTTGCGCTGCAACGCACGGCATTGGGGACCCCTAAACCGCAGTGCCAGACACACTGCCAGCCCACCACCACACGGGTCGCTAGGGGCGCCTCCGGTCATTCAGGCCGGGAGAACGGGGAGGGCCCTCTGAGCCTCTAGCGACGTTAAAAGGCCCCCCGCGCCAAAACGCTGCATACTATTCCCTCGCTCGCCTGCGCCCTCACCTCGGCCCACTCCTCCGCTCGCCGAACAGCCAGCGCATGGGTCCTGCTGGCCTACTGGGGTCTAACACTAACCCTAAACCCTAACCCATAACCTTAAACCCTAAAACCTTAAACCCTAATCCTAACCCTAACTCTAACCCCTAACCCTACCCTAAACCTAACCCTAAACCTTAATCCTTAAACCCTAAACCCTAACATTAACACTAAATCCTAAACCCTAAGCCCTAAACCTAATCCCGAAACCCTAAACATGAAACCCTAACCTTAACCACTAACCCCAAACCCCAAACACTAACCCTAAACCCTAACCCTACCCCGACACCTACCATACCCACACCCCTACCCCTAACCCTACCCCTTCAGCTAACCCTACCCCTAGCCTGTAACCTAACCCTAAACCTAACCCTAACCCGTACCCTCACCCGTACTCTAACCCTAACTCTAACCCGTACCCTAACCCTAACCCTAACCTGTACCATAACCCTAACTGTAACCCTAACACGTACTCTAACCCACACCTTAACCCGTACCCTAACCTTAACCCTAAACTGTACACTAACCCGTAACTTAAACCGTACCCTAACCCTAACCGTAACCCTAACAAGTACCTTAACCTGTACCCTAACCTTAACCCTAAACTCTAAACCCGAACTCTAACCCATACCCTAACTCGTACCATAACCCGTACCCTAACCCTACCCGTACCCTAACCCTACCCGTACCCTAACCCTAACCCATACCCTAACCGTAACCCTAAACCCTAAACCGTAACGTGTACCTTAACCTTAACCAGTACCCTTACCTTAACCTTAACCCATACACTAACCCGCACCCAAACCCATACCCTAACCCGTGCCCTATCCCTAACCCGGACCCTAACCCATACCTGACCCTAACCTGTACCCTAACCCGTACCCTAACCCATACCCTAACCATAAACCATACCCTATCCCTATCCCTAACCCATTCCCTAACGCATAATCCAACCCTAACCCTAACCCTAAACCCAAACCCTAAACCCTAACCCATACCCTAAACCCTACTCTGTACCCTAACCCATAACCTCTAACCTGTAACCCCTAAACCCAACCCTAACCCGTACCCTCTCCTTACCCAAACCCTAACCCCTACCCTCACCCATACCCTAACCGTAACCCATACCCTAAACTTAACCTGTACCCTAATACGTACCCTAACCCCGGGGATTGGGTACACCCGAGCCCCACCACGGGACTCAGCCTGCCACCCCTCAGGAAACCATGCCCCTTGGGGAGCCACAGAGCATCCCATGCAAGAAAACTGATAGGGCCCCCCTGAGCCCCCAGCGATCGTCAGCGGCTCCCTAAACCCCAACCCTGAGGCCCACACTCATCCCGCCCCACGCCTTCCCTTCAGCTTGCCACCGAGCACGTCGCAGAGCCGGGATATCAGGCCTGCCGGGTTCCTGGGGCCTAGACCTGACCCTAGGTCTGCTGGGTAGGACCCCTCCCTGGGGCCCGGTGCCGCAGCCCCAGGGACTGGGGACACCTGAGCCCCACTGCAGGACAAACCCTGCCAGCTCACAGGAAACCGTGCCCCTTGGGAGGCTGTAGAGCATTCAGGGCGGGAGAACCAGGAGGGCCCCCAGAGCCCCCGGCGAACTTCGGCGATCCCTAAACCCAACCTTGAAGCCCATGCTCACCCCACCCCCACCCTCAACTCATCCCGCGGCAGAGCTCGAAACATAGTGGGCAGATCTGGCCTGCGGGGTTCCTGGGCCCCAACCCTAACCCTAGTTCATCTGTGGAGGGGCCCCTCCCCAGGAGCCTGGAGCCACAGCCGCAGGGATTCGGGACACCTGAGCCCCACAGCAGGAATCAGTCTGCCACCGTGCAGGAAACCATGCACCTTGGGAGGCCATAGAGCATTCAGGCGGGAGAACCAGGAGGGCCCTCCTGAGCCACCAGTGAACTTCGGCGGCCTCCCACACCCCAACCCTGAGGCCCACGCTCACCCTCCCCACACCCTCACCTCAGCCCGTGTAGCTCGCCATACAGCCAGCAGATCGGGCCTGCGGGGCTCCTGGGGCCTAACCCTAGCCCTAGGTCGGCCGTGGGTGTGGGGGCCTCCCCAGGAGGCTTACACTGCAGCCCCGGGGAATTGGGATACCTGTGCCCCACCGCAGGACTCAGCTTGCCACACGACAGGAAACCATGCCCCTTGGGGCTCTACGAGCCTACAGGGCACGAGAACTTGGGGAGGCCCCCGGAGCCCATCCCCATCCTTTGGCAGTCCCCCGTGCCCCAACCCTGAGGCCCATGCTCATCCTCCCCATGGCCTCCTCTCAGCCCTCCACAGAGCTTGCCGCACAGCCTGCAGTATGTCCCTGCCGGGCTCCTGGACCCCAACCCTTACCCTAGGTTGGCCACAGAGGGGTCCCTCCCCAGGGTCCTGGCACCCCACTCGGGGATTGGGGACACCCAATCCCCACCGTAGGACTCAGCCTGCAGCCCACAGTAAACTGCACCATTTTGGGGAACAGCACAGCATTCAGGGCAAGAGAATTGGGGCACCACCTGAGAGCCCCTTCTGGTGAACCCCAACATTTGTGGGCGCTTCCGGATGAAACCCCAAGGCTCACACTCACCCGCCCTTGTGCCCTCATCTCACTCAGCCTGGGAGTTCTCTGAGCACTGGGCAGTTCGGACCTGCTGTCTCTTGAGGCCTAACCTAACCCTGGGTCCTCTGCTGAGGGTCCCTCCCCGTTTGCCTGCCTCCAAGGCACCAGGCATTGGGCTCACCTCTGCACGACTAGAGGACTCAGCCTGCCCCACAGCAGGAAAATGTCCAGTTGGGGCTGCAGCAAGGATTCATAGGAAAATCAGAGGGCCCCCATCAACCCATCCCAGGAAATCCGCACTTTCAGAGATCTCCCCGGATCCAATTAGTAGCTTCACACTGACCTTTAAACTTGCCCACCATGGAGATCTTTTGAAATTCTCCACACTTCCAACCGATGGCAACATCCAGCTTCAGTGCCTTACCCAGCTTTAGGTCTTGAGATGGATTAATATGGGAAGTCACTTCACTGATGACGACATAGTGGTGACCAAAAGATACATGCATAAATGCTTCATATCACTTGGCTTCAGGGAAATGCAAATCTAAACCCCTATAGATGCCATATCACACGAGGCCGAATATCTAAAAATAAGAAGACATGAAACTGTACATGTTGGAGAGGATGTGGAGAAACGGGAACCCTCTTACACCCCTGTGTGAATGCAGTCCGGTACAGACACTCTTCAAAATGGTACGGAGTTTCCTCAAGACGTTAGAAATAAAGCTACCCTATGTCCCAGCAATTGCACTACTGGGTATTTACCCCAAAGAGACAGAGGTAGTGAAGACGGGACACATGCACCACAGTGTTCATAGCAGCAATATCCATATAGACAAAGTGTGGAAGGTGTGCAGATGATCATGGACAGATGAATGGATAAAGAAGATGTGGATCATATATATAATGGAATATTACTCAGACATCAGAAAGGATGGGTACTTACCATCACACCGACCTGGGTGGAGCTGGAGGGTATTATGCTGAGTGGAATAAGTCAATGAAAGAAAGGCAATGATCATATGCTTTCACTCCTATGTGGAATATCAGAAAAAGGGAAGAAGACCATAGGGGAAGGAAGGGAAAATAGAATGGGAAGTCATCAGAGAGGGAGAAAACCAATGATGGACTATTAACTATCGCAAGAAACTGATGATTGCTGGAAGAGAAGTTGGGGGGGTTAACTGGGTGAGTAGCATTAAGGAGGTCACACGATACAATGAGCACTGGGTGTTACACAAGACTGAAAATTTATTGAAGACTACATCTGAAACTAATGATGTACTGTAAGTTGGCTAATTGAATTTAAATTAAAGAACAAAAGACCTCAAATAAACAATCCTACACATTTGTATGGAACCACTAAAGATTCCGAACAGGCAGTGCAATGTGGAAAAGAAAAACAAAGCTGGAGGACTCACAATTTCAGATTTCAGGTTATACTACAAAGCTGCAGTCATCCTAACAAGACAGTACGGCACAAAAATAGACACAGCGACCAAAGGAACAGGATACAAGTTCAGACAGAAACCCACAATTATGTGGTCCATGAATCTTCCACAAAGCAAGCAACGATATCAAAAGGGAAAAGGACAGTCTCTACAACAAATGGTGTTGGGAAAACTACACAGCTACGCACAAAAGAATGAAATTAGCCTGCTTTCTTATACAATACAGACAAACACAAAACAGTTTCAAGACCTCAATATGAGACCTGAATCCATAAAAATCCTACAGGAGGGAAGACAGTAACTTCTTGACATGGACCATACCAACGTTTTTCTAGACTGTGTCCTGAGGCAAAGGAAATGAAAGCAAAAATAAACTATTGGGAATACAGCAAAATAAAAAGTTTCCACACGGCAGAAGAACAATGAAAACGTAAAAATAATAAGACAACCTACTCAAAGGAAGAAGATATTTGCAAAGATCATATGCAATAAAAGGATAGTGTCCAAAACATATAGAACTGATACTACTCGACCCCCAAAAACCAAATATTCCAGTTAAAAAATAGGCAGAAGACATGGACAGACATTTCTCCAAAGAAGAAATACAAATGGCCAACAGTCCCGTGAAAAGATGTTCACCATCACCCATCATCAGGAAAATGTAAATCCAAAGGACAATGAGGTAATACATCAAACCTGTCAGAATGGCTAACATCAAAAGCACAACAAAGAGCAGGTGTTGGGAGGATGTGGATAAAGGGGAATCCTCGCAAACTGTGGGTGGGAATGCAAACTGTGGTGGCCACTGTGGAAAACAGTATGAAGGTTCCTCAACAAATTAAATATAGAACTACCCTACGATCCAACAATCACACTACTCATATTTACCCAAAGAATAGGAAAACAGTAACTTAAAAGGATATGTGCACCCCTATGTGCCTTGCACCATTATATACAATATCACAATATGGAAGCAACCCAAGTGTCTGTAGAAAAATTGACAAATGAGATGATAGATGTGTGTATTCACACACACACACACACACACAGACACACACACATACACACACACAATGGAGTATTACTCGGCTTGAAAAAGAATGAAACCTTGCCATTTGCAGCCACATGGATGCAGCTAGAGAGTATTATCCTAACTAAAATCAGTCAGTCAGAGAAAGACAAATCCCATACGATGTCACTCTAATGGGGAATTTAAGAAACAAACAAAAATAAATAACTAAAAGAGAAAAAGGAGACACACCAAAATACAAACTCTTAAGAATAGAGAACAAACGGATGGTTACAAGAGAGGACGTGGATAGAGGGATGAGTGAAATAGATGAAGGGGATTAAGAGGACGCTTTTCTTGATGACCACTGAGTAATATATAGAATTACTGAATCACTCTATTGTACACCTGAAACAAATGTAACACTGTATGTTAGCTCTAATGGAATTAAAATAAAGTTTTAAAAAAGATTTTTCTTTCAGGAACCTCTTTGAAAAAGCTTTTCCTGTGCAATGTGCATAAGCCCTACTTGGGAGGATTCACTCTACAATAATTATTCACTCCATACCTCAAATTCAGATTTCACTGAGTTCTTACCGTGGATTCCAGCCCACGGGAGCCATGGTCCTTTTCTGTCCAGGCTCAGCACCTATGTAATCAAGAATGGAAGTAGAGACATGTCACTTCACAGTCCAGAAAGGTATTATTGTTTCTGTTTCAGTGGGAGAGAGTCACAGACTTTGGGACAGGTTTCAGAGCAGGTTTATTATGGATCCTGGATCTCTACTTCAATGTTCATTGCCTGGATCCATTTGGCTAATAGTTTCCCTGTGGATGGGCTTGCTTCCAAGCCCATACATGGAAGATGCAAAGGTGGGTGTGCTTGGTGCGGGACAG
This sequence comes from Ursus americanus, assembly GCF_024610735.1. Taxonomy (NCBI): domain Eukaryota; kingdom Metazoa; phylum Chordata; class Mammalia; order Carnivora; family Ursidae; genus Ursus; species Ursus americanus. The sequence goes on from NW_028273638.1 coordinate 894,275, forward strand.
GAAAAAGACCAAAAACAGACAAGGGTCCGAACCATCCCCTGATCCAGGAACTGCTACGGGAGAGGGTACGGGAGGTAGAATCCATGCGAAACTCCAAGGTCACCAGCTGAACACAGGAGGCACAGTTCAAGGGATCTGGAGATGCAGGGGTTGAAGGCTGCTCTGAGCTACCTCTGGGAGGAAGGGAGGGAAGGAATGAGAAGGAGACACTGCCTGCCCCTGGTCCATGCCAGCTGACCACCGACACGCATCAGTCTATGAGCTGACACAGCCTGGGCTCAGGATGGGCTGGCTCGGGTCCCTCAATCCTCACTGGGACAGCTCACCCCAGGGCTCAGAGACATGCTGAGGGAAATGAGAGGGAAAGCTGCCCTGCCCAGGTCATCCCCTCCTTGAGCAGACAGCCCTTCAGAACTGCTAAAAAATACCCACTAACGGGGTTGAAAGACATGCCATAGATGAACTAAGGCATAGATATGTAAAATAACATTCATTTTTAAGATCAGAGCTGTCATCTCAGGAAGTGGGGAGAGCTTCCCTGAAGAAGACTGAGGGGCGGGCAGGCCATGATGAAAAGGGAGACATGGCCCTCCTGATTGGGGACCTTAGCCCCCTTCCAGGGCAGGGCATCATCCTCGCAACATACGAGATCCATGGAAGTGTTCCATCAGGGCCAGATGTTTGTCTCGAGAAGGCTACCCTGGCATCGGATTGCACAGGGCACCAGGGACAAGGGCCAGATGGAGGATGGACAATACCCCAGAGGCCATGGGGCAAGAGCAGAGGCACATGACCTTGAAGATGATGATGAAAAGCAGGAGGTGGCAGCATGGAGCTGGCCCGAAAGTACCATGGGAGCAGTGCCCACAGCTACACTGACTGGGTGCATCCTGGCCAGGTGTGGCTGACTTCAGTGGGCTCCAGACTAGTCCTGACCACAAGTCTAGGAAGTGTGCACCACACCCGGCCTCCTCTCCCCTTGCAGCTGCTAGGAATCACGGTCACAGACCCTGGTCAGCTTTCGTGGAAACCAAGCAGTGGCTCCTCCGCACGCTGCACCTCTGGTGGTGGTCCAGTGCGACCCTCGTGCCTGGCCAGACACTGATGTCTACCTGTCTCCACACAAATCCACAGACAGGAGGGTGTCCCTGAATTCCACAGCACCTGATGAGGCAGATCCACAGAACCCAACACCCAGTGGGTCACTCGGGACCCCACCTATGGTCATGTAACTCACCATACCTTATTTCTGTCACTTCCCACAGAAAGCCTGTTTCTGATCCCCCACAATACCATACATCCTGGTTGCTGACCTGGGGTCATGCCATGAACCCACATGGCACCTTTCTTTAAGTGAAGGCTATGCCTACACCTCCTAGAAAATATTTCTAATAAAGTATAAGTCCATGAGGACTATGGTGTGAACGGTAGCACACAGCCTGCATGGTAGTAGTCAGTAATTCTAACAAGGGTTAACCCCAACCCCCGTCTCACAAAACCTTCCTCCGTCCCACGGAACTCATGGTCTGCCCTCAGAAAACCCTCCAGGAAACAAACCTTTCATCTGAATGCTCTCTTCACCTTCTGCTTCAAATCTTGTCCAACCACAATGATATGAAACTAGAAATCAGTCTCAAGAAAAAAATGGGACAGTCAAAAATAGGTGGAGATTTTTGGGGCCTGGGTGGCTCATTCGTTAAGGATCTGCTTTCAGCTCAGGTCGTGATCCCAGGATCCTGGGATCTACCCCCGAATCAGGCTCTTTGCTCAGTGGGAAACCCGTTTCTCCCTCTCCCACCCCCCTGCTTGCGTTCCCTCTCTTGCTGTCTCACTCTCTGTCAGATACTTAAATAATCTTAAAAAAAATATGTGGAGATTTAACAACATGCTACAGAACAACCAACAGTCAAAGAAGAAATCAAAAAAATTTTAGAAGTACCTTGGCACTGATGAAAAAGACAACTTACAAAAACCTTTGGGATGCAGCAAAAGTAACTTTATGGGGGACATTCATAGAAACTCAAGTCTTCATCAATCCATATGATGCTCTCCAATAAACAACCTGATTTATTTGGAAAATAAGTAGAAAATACAACAACAAACAAAGCCCCAAATTAGTAGAAATAAGGAAATAACAAAAAGGAATGCATAAATAAATCCAACGGAGACTAAAATGACAAAAAAAAAATGAAAATGAGAGCTGCCTTTTTTGGAAAGATAAACAAAACTGACACTTAGCTAGACTCACCAATAAAGACAGAGGACTCGAATACAATCAGGAAAGAAAGATAATGGATTCCTGTATCATATCAAAATCAAAAGAGCTCTTCAAACGTGGACACAACAACTTCTTGCAAGCCACGTCTCTAAAGGCAAAGGAAATAAAAGCAAAAATGAAGTATTGGCACTTCATCAGGATAAAAAGATTCTGCTCGGCAAAGCAAATGATCAACAAAACAAAAAGGCAACCTATGGAATCGAAGAAGACATCTGCAAATGATATTACAGATAAAGGGCTGGTATCCAAGATCTATAAAGAACTCCTCAAACTCAACACCCAAAAAATGGGCAGAAGACACAAAGAGATACAAATCGCCAATAGACACATGAAAAAATGCTCCACATCACTTGCCATCAGGCAAATACAAATCAAAACGACAATGAGATACCACCTTACACCATTTAGAACGGTTAAAATTAACAAGGCAGGGGGCACCTGGGTGGCACAGTGGTTAAGCGTCTGCCTTCGGCTCAGGGCGTGATCCTGGCCTTATGGGATCGAGCCCCACATCAGGCTCCTCCGCTATGAGCCTGCTTCTTCCTCTCCCACTCCCCCTGCTTGTGTTCCCTCTCTCGCTGGCTGTCTCAATCTCTGTGGAATAAATAAATAAAATCTAGAAAAAAAATTAACAAGACAGGAAATTACAAAAAGTCAGAGAGGATGTGGAGAAAGGGGAGCCCTCTTACACTACTCGTGAGAATTCAAGCTGGTATAGCCACTTTTGAAAACAATATGGAGGTTCCTCAAGACATTAAACACAGAGCTATCCTACGACACACCAATTGCAATACTGGGTATTTACCCCATAGACACAGAGTAATGAAAAGAAGGGGCACCTGTATCCCAATGTTCATACCAGCAATGTCCATAATAGCCAAACTGTGGAAGGAGCCAAGATGTCCTTCAGCAGATGAATGGACAAAGAAGATGTGGTTCATCTATACAATGGAATATTACTCAGTCATCAGAAAGGATGAATACCCACCATTTGCACCAACGTGGATGGACCAGGAGGGGATTATGCTAAGTGAAATTAAGTCAAGCAGAGAAAGACAATTATCATATGGTTTCAATGTTATGTGGAATGGAAGGAATAGCATGGAGGACATTAGAAGAAGGAAGGGAAAAGTGAAGGGGGGGGGAATGAGAGGGGGAGATGAACCATGAGAGACTACTGACACTAGGAAACAATCTGAAGGTTGCAGAAAGGGAGGGTAAGGGGAATGGGTTATCCTGGTGATGGGTATTAAGGATGGCATGTGTTGGGGTGCCTGGGTGGCACAGCAGTTAAGCGTCTGCCTTCGGCTCAGGGCGTGATCCCGGCGTTATGGGATCGAGACCCACAACAGGCTCCTCTGCTGTGAGCCTGCTTCTTCCTCTCTCACTCCCCTGCTTGTGTTCCTTCTCTCGCTGGCTGTCTCTATCTCTGTCGAATAAATAAATAAATTCTTAAAAAAAAAAGGAGGGCACGTGTCATAATGAGCACTAGGTGTTATATGCAAACAATGAATCATGGAACAGTACATCAAAAACAAATGAAGTACTGTAGGGTGAATAACAATTTTAAAAAAAGAGAAAGATATGAAATGCATAAGGAAACTCTCACAATTTGCAAATGGCAGGAAATCCAGAAAGATTCCACACACACACACACACAAAAAACTGTTAGAAAAAACAAATTCAAGAAAGCTGCAGGATATAAAGTCAATATACAGAGATCTGTTGTCTTTATTTTTTTAGATTTTATTTATTTATTTGACAGGAAGAGAAAAAGCAGGAGCAGGGGGGGTGTCAGAAAGAGGGAACAGCAGACCCTCGCTAAGCTGGGAGCACAACACGGTGCTCGATCCCAGAACTCTGGGATCAAGACCTGAGCTGAAGGGAGACGCTTCACTTATGGAGCCACCCAGATGACCCAACTTCTTGCATTTCTGCATACTGATGACGCACTTTCGCAAAGAGAAATTAAAAAAGCAATGCCATTTACAATTGCATCAAAAAAAAAATCTAGGAATAAAAGTAACCAAGAATGAGAAAGACATAGTACACTCAACACATGGCAGAAAAGAAATGAAAAACATGAGTGTCGAGGGGGGCAGGATGTATGGGTCAAAGATTTGGAAGGCAACACAAACAAATGGTAGCAAAAGCCATGCTCCTTAACTGGAAGAGTTAATTATGTGAACGTGTCCATCGTACCCAAAGCAATCGACAGATGTGATGAAATGCCTGTCTGAATTCCAGTGGCATTATTCGAGGAAATAGAAAACAGTCCTCAAACTTGTATGGAATCACAAAAGACCCCAAATACCCAAAGCAACGTGAAGAAAGAAAGGTGCAGTCAATATACACCTGGATTTCAAGCTAGATTACAAAGCTGTTGTCATCAAAACAGGATGGTACTATCATAAACAAAGACACCAGGTCAGTGGAATAGTAGAGAAAGCTCAGAAACTTACCCACACGTAGATGATCCTAACTTAGGACACAGCAGCAGAAGATATGCCATGAGGGAAGGACTGTCTCTTCAGTGAGCGGTAACAGGCAAACTGGACACTAAATGCAGAAGAATATAACTGGGTCACTTTCTTACACCACACACAAAATTTTTAATGGATGAACGATTTGAACATAAGACCTGAATCCATAAACCTCCAAGAAGACACAGGTACTAAGTCTCTCGACATTGGTTTTGGCAAAGAGTCTTCAGATCGGACACCAAATGCAAAGGCAACAAAAGCACAAATAAACAAGTGGAACAACATCAAACTGAAATCTTCCACACGGCAAAAGAAACCAGCAAACCTTAAAAGGCCACTGACCCAATAAGAAGAAAATATCTGCGAATCATATGTGTGAGAAGAGGCTAATATCCAAAATACACACAACACTCATACAAATCAAAACAAAAAAAAGTATATAAAAAAATGGGAGGAATATGTGAATAGATACTTTCCAAAGATGGCACACAGGTGCCAACAGACAGAGGAGTTGTTTGACATCACTAATCATCATCAGGGAAACATCAGTCAAGCCCACAATCGGCTATCCTCTCACAACTGTTGGAACAGCAATTGTCCAAGAGACAGACACCAGGTGGGGTCAAGGGTGTGCAGACGAGGAGACACTGTGCACTGTTGGTGGGAATGGAAATTGGTGCAGCCACTGTGACAAACGGTATGGAGGTTCCTGAAAAAATAAATGCAACTACCCCATGACCCAGTAATGGCTCTACTGAGAATTGATTTGAAGAACACAAAAATGCTGCCTCAAAAAGACAGATGCAGTCCCACGTTCACTGCAGCATTATTCACAAGAACCAGACATGGAAACACAGACCTTGGGGGCCTTATGCTAAGTAACTCAGACACAGAAAGACCAATACCAGGTGCTCTCATGTACATTCCACGTGGAATAAATAAATACTGAACACATAGATACTGAGAGCAGATTGGTAGGTGCCAGATTCGGGGATGGGGTGGCAGAAACGGGTGAAGGTGGTCAAAGTCTCAATGTTTGAGTGAGAAAATCCGACAGTCATGAAATGTTCTGTCCAGCATGGAGACTAAAACTAACCCCGCAGCATGGGGTATAGGTTTCCCTGCTCTTTGAAAGTACAGGGCTTCTGAGAAACCATGCATAACAGAAATGGTGTCAAGAAGGAATGACCATTAATTAACACGAAGAATTAGACAGTGTGCTCAGACTCCAAAATTCCTTCTCTTTGGCTTTTCTTAGGCCTCAGCACACAAATTTCTAACTGAGGCCCAGCATAAATGAAGATAAAGCACTGCAGAGGCTCACAGACACAATTCAAAGTGCTGGTGGCTGGATGCGGAGAGCGGTTCCCAGAGGAAGGAGCTGGTTGGGGTGCACGCCACTTCTGTCGTGCTTCTCCCCAAAACAGATGCTGAACGCGATTCTCACTGTTCACCTTTTTTTCATAAGAGGGAAATCCTCTTCAGGTCTCTTCCTCTTACTAAAGCTGGGTAATAACATAGTTCTTTCAAGAAAGCCCAGTGTCTTACTGTGAACGTTTAAAAAGTGGGGGATACTTGTACTTGAGCATTGCTGAGGGAGGAGATGTGAAAGCTCCTCCCAGACACAAACCTCAGCAGATCCACTGGGAAAGGCACCTTCCTCAGCATGCAGAACACGGATTACCTCCTACCCCCCGAGAAACCCTCTCCTTCCCCTTGATCAGGACAACCCACAACAGCTGGGAGTTACCCCAATTCCTCTGTTCTCCTGATCCTAATAGCTAACCCATCAGCAAATCCTGTGAGCTCCATCTTCAAAATGGAACCAGAATAGGTCTAACCACTCCATCCAAGGCCACCTGTCCGGTCCACAGTGCCTGAGTTCCTGGAAAAGCTTCGTCATTGACCTGCCTTGCCATCTTCAACACTCTGTCATCTGTTCTCAACACTGTAGCCAGTATGGTCCAGTGAAACAGTGTCTCATGGGGTTATAGCCCTGGAATAGTTTTCTGTCACCCTCTTTTACCTCTCTGAGCTCATGTCCAAACTGTCTCCTGTGGCCACAGGGCCTTCTTGCTGCTCCTGGACATACCTGGAATTCTCCTGGTCCAAAGCCTTTGCACATGCTTTCCCTTCTGTTCAGAATGCTCTTGATGTGTTCTCACTTACATTTGGAGAAGTCTGAATTGGAGTGACAGGGACAGAAGATGACGCTGTGTGTGTTGGGTGAGGCTGGTGGCCCAGAAGAAGGTTCTCTGCCAGCTCTCAGCCTGCGCCTCACTTGTCCTCAGCTAGGAACTTGCACACAGCCCTCACCTGTCACAACTCTCACTCAGGAAACCCACAGCCACCCCTGGAGCCACCCTGACCACAGCCTGCTGCAGAATGCATTCGGCTCTCCTCTGGGACCCCTGTCAGCTTTACCTAGACCTGGAACTCTCCTTTCTCCTGCAAAGCTCCCGGATTCCTCCTCTTCTTCCAAAATCACACTGGCGCAAGGCTTTCATGAGAAAGCTATAACGCTAACTAATGAAAGGTTCACACCTACTTTCCCCTTCTGTTGCCTTTCTCTCCACCTGCTTTCCTACCTGAGCAAACTGTAACATATTAGTGGAACATGAACATGCTCTGAGATCTGAATCTTTCATTGCAGCTTTCTGAGGACTCCTTATGTGATAAGAAACTAGTGTATCCTACAACAGGGTGTTTTACATCTATCCTCTATAGAATAGTACAGCTCAAATAACTACAATTTTACCTCATTCTTCATGAAGCAGAACACTTTTTCCTTTCTTCTTTTACTTAAAACCCAGTTAGTTCACATGCCATGGAATATTCGCTTCAAGGGTAGGATTTAGTGATTCCTCACCTGCATACAGTACCCAGTGCTCATCACAAGTGCCCTCCTTAATACCCCTCACCCATTTAACTCTTCCCCCTATGCTCCTGTCCTGCAGCAACACTCAGTTTATTCTCCAAGGTTGAGTCTATTTCCTTGTATGACTCTCTCATCCCTCCTCCACTCTGTTCATCTGTTTTCTTTCTGAAGTTCCACAAGCGTGAGAGCATAGGATAATTCTCTTTCCTCACTCATTTTCCTTAGCTTAATACACTCTAGATCCATCCACATCCTTGCAAATGGTAAGATTCCATTCTTTTTGAAGCTGGGTCATATTCCATTATATATATATGTATCCCACATCTACTTTATCCATTCATCAGTGAATGGACGTTGGGATTGTCTCCATAGTTTGGCTACTGAGGACATTGCTGCTATAAACATCATGGTGTATGTACCCCTTTGAATCTGCATTTTTGTATCCTTTGGGTAAATACCTAGGAGAGCAATTGCTGGATCATGGGGTTGTTCAATGTTTAACTTTTTGAGGAACCCCCACACTGTTTCCCAGACTGGCTGCACCACTTTGCATTGCCACCAACAGGATGGGAGGGTTCCCCTTTAAGCAGAACATTATCTGCCGGCAATTTCATAAGAGGAAAAAAAACCTGTTGGAGATGCACCCAGGGTCAGGCAAGCAGTTGCAGACTTCACCCAAAGGCTCCTGACGCCAAGCCCCTTGAAGCCACCAGCATGCCACTATCCAAAAGAATTCCCAGACTCTCCTTCTGACTCCACCACCAAAGAAACTACAGAGAGAATATGCCACCTCAAAATATCGAGATAATACATTCAGTAAAACTAGAAAGTCAAGCTCAACTTTTAAACAGGAACAGGCCACTTTGGATAATTTTGAATTTTCCCTCCACCCTAATTTTAACTCTTCTGATGAATAAACTATTCAATGATGAAACATCACCTTTGTCAAATGACGTCATCCAAGTCTGTATCAGATGAAAAAAAGCCACCTAACTCTAGATGCTGCCCACTCGACCATATCTTAGGCCCAATTGAATAAACACTGTTAGATGAAGGAACAAATTAGATGTTACAAACAGGCACAGAGTGAATCTCACCTCCCCTTTCTAATAAAAGAGGGTTCCTAGGAAACAGATGGTCAAAATACATCTGTAAGCAATAAATGGACAGAGAAATTGTGATCCCCTGCAAAGTTCTACCTGCAGGGAAACTAAGTAATTCTTGCACCAAACCCAGAATGCTGACAGCTACTTCAATTTTACTTTGTGGCTCAACTAGAGAAAAGAGAAAAGCCCAGGAGGTTTTGGGATAATGAGAGGTTTTACCTCCAGCCCTGACATAGATAGGACATTTTTCCCAACATACCTGTGCTTTCTCTTAACACTGGCGTCCTGTGACAAGCTGCCTCGCTGACTCCGATGCTGACGTTCAAAACCTCGGGTGTCTTGGAGCCAGAGCAGTGGTGCTGTCAGCTGGGGAGAAGAGTGCAACTCTGACCTTAAGCCTGGACACTTGCTTTGGTTTCTGGGTGAAGGGGCAACACATACTTGTTGTTTAGCAGTAATTATCTTCATTCTCAATAGACCAATGACCTTGCCTTTTCTGGAAAGCAGACTTACTCTTCTAAAGAAACCCTCAATTTGTCTATTCCCAATGCAACTAGAGTGGAACATTTATTTCTCACTTAAATAGAAAACACTGTTATTGTCGACATTGCGTGAATGAACTTTTAAAAACATTTTAGAGAGAAAGGAAGAGACTTTTATTCAAACCCAAGTCAGGATAGCTGCCTGGGAGACACAATCTTCACCAAGAAGGGAGTGCTCCGGGGAAGGAACATTTGGGACAGGCTTATATATTTTTTTCTGTTTTGTTTTACGTAGAGTTACACACCACAATGAGGATCTTCTTAGATTCCAGAAAGTGACACACTCTTTCTTATATTTTCAGTATGTACATGTCACTATGACTTTAATCTTATGGGAGCCAAAGAGGTTCTTTATGTTTTCTTATATTTATGTTGGCATTTTTTGGTTATTGTTTTCTCCTGGAACCAGATGTACAACATGTGCTTGGGGCAGAAATAGGGCCCATGCTTTGAGGTGTTGCCCAGTCATTTTGAGCTGGGTAAAATGTTAAAGGATAGCTTCCCTGGGAGCCCAGGATCAGGGCCCACAGATGATAAAAAATAAAAATTCCTTTCATCATTATAATTACTCCTAAATGGAGGAATTTGAGACAAAAGCACCTTCCACAAGAGAACCAAGAAATCAAAATGATGCCCATGGAAGGCTGCATGCTCCATGGTCAGCACAGGTAACAGAAGTGTTCACAGTCTCTGGACTCCTGCCCTTCTCCTGCCCAAATCTATGAAGCCCACAGACCACTTAAAATCAGAATTGTAGAACTGATAGACACCTTAGAGATGTCTGACACCATTCCCTTGGACTGCAGAATAAAACACAGTAGCTCGTTGTCACAAACTAATTTCAACATGAAGTGCCCCCTGGATGCACTAAGTTCTTTCTCTGCAAATGTTGACTAATGTAAGTCACAGTCATACCATATAAACACTACGATGGCTGGGAAGTCATCGTAGGTAAGGCAATATTTTAGCCATGTTTTAAGCATTGGCTCACGTAGAAGAGGCTGAGCTGAGTGTTTTTAAATACTATTTCAGACCTATTTTACAGCACCCTCTGAACATGCCCAAGCCTGAATCGACTAAAAAAGATAGTTGGTTTCAGGAACTTTAATACCAGAAAAATATTATACCGTCTGTATTCCTAAGGATCTTTGAATATCTTACCCAGAGGTCCTCCACTGAGATAATGATCTTAATGATCACCATGGGCAGATGTGAAAAGGCCCGCTGAAATCGTTCCATTTGTCCACATGACAAGAAAATCCTGATACTTGATAGGTTTCCAGATCGAGAAGACCAGAGATAAGAGGGAAATAGTACCCCGTATGGAACAAGAGATTTGGAGTCAATTTGGGGATCCCACTTAGGTTTCTGACACTAAAGTCCTCTGTGACTCATATCATTTGAGTCCCTGTCTAACCACCTGAACAGGTGCCTAAAAATATCTACACCCTAGTTGAGAAGTTTAAGAGGCAGAATGCTACAAAGAGCCAGTATGATGTCTCTCAGGAACAGGTGTTCAAAGCAATAATTGCTATTGCGTCTATTTCTTTTCCAGAAGAAAGAACACATGTTGAATCCATATTTCTAATAGATGACTCACCAGATGATTTTCAAACCTAAAGGAAGGCCAAGAAGTCGCTCTTGTGTCATATTTCACTGAGAAATCATGTTGTTGGACTGGTGAGGATGATATGATAGCAATGTCATCACTAAGAGTGGGGAGCTTCTAATTTCCATACGGCCATGGTGACCCCCTTAGCTCAGAGCCACCAGAAAGGGCAGCTGGGGAGGGGGCACCGCCATCACTATGAGTGGGGAGCTTCCCATTTCCATGTGGCCATGATGACCCCCTTAGCTCAGGGCCACCAGAAAGGACAGCTGAGGGGGACCACAGGCCAAGGCTGCCAGGTGTGGCTGGGGCAGGCAGAACTCTGACTTAAGGCTCAACTCCTGTCTAGGTTATTATAATGCTATTCACAAAGAAAGTGCCATTGTGTGTGAGCCCTCATGTAGAAAAGGTTCAGAATTTCCATTGAGATTCCCTCTCTGACCTTTAGGATATGCAGCAAAGTTCCATTTAATTTTTAAACATTGAAGGACTTCTTGGTTTTCTTTTCGCTATGACTGTGGCTCATTTCCCCTGTGGTCTAAGAATAGAATCTAGTTAATTTCAGGGTTTAATATTTGTAGACTTGATTCGTGGCCCCAACTATCATCTATTTGGGTAAAGAGTCTATGACCTCTTGAATATAATGTATTCTGCACTTATTATGGAATGTTCCCTATATGTCAATTAGGTCACATTTGTTACCAATGTTTTGTCTGCTTTTTCTGTCAGATATTGAGAAAGGTATATTAAAATCTTGAAACAATGCTGCTCTATTCAATGTTGCATCGGAGAATCTACCAGTGTTAGAAGGCAAGAGAAACAAAAAGTATAAGAATTGAGGGGATAATTGTGACTATTCACAGATAATACAATTGTGTACATAGAAAATCCAAAACAGTCTATAAATACCCTATTAGAATTAAAAATGCAATTTATAAATTTGAGATGGATTGTAGCTTTCCATTGGACAGTTTCTGAAAGAAAACTTAGAACCTGTCAATCTTGGGGTAAGACATAGGGTGCACTAACCATTTAAAATAATTCAGTGGGACTTCATAAAAATGTGACATTTCTCCTTATCTTATGACCATAAGAAAATGAAAAAGTGAACCGCAGGCTGGGAAGTAAAGATTTGCAATACACACACTGACAAAGACTTGTCAATGAAGAATTCCTGCTCATCAACCATAAAAAGTCTATTTATAAACAAATACTTCAGAAAAGATTGACTGATGACCAATAAGAACAGGAAAGGGTGCTCTACAGTATTATTTTCAGGAACAGCAAGGCCTTTCCTAAAATGAAAACATACACACAAACCAGTATTCCCTAGATGGATGAGGTCCTTATTTCTGAGGACAGCTTGAAGAACAGACTAGTATCAAAGTAAAGTGATGGAATTCCTGACACTCAGAGGATGGACAATTGACCTCAAACTACAGTACAATTTCTAGGCATCATTCGGTCCTCTGAAGGCAGACAACTACCACACCCCTTCCTACACCACACAGGTTGCTTCCCAACCGCTACCATAAAAGAAGAAGATGAGAAACAGTTAGGACTAGTAGGAAATAGCAAAAATCACATGTGGGGATTATCCTGAAACACACTGATCACATAACTAGTGTAAGGAAGTGTAGGGAACTGACAAGGACAGAGACTCAAGCGGTACTTCTTTGGGGAATGCTGTCTGAAATTGTCACACTTTGGTACCTGCTAATGAGGGCTCTGAGCATACCCTAGGGTTTGCTCACAAGGGTCTGCAACACCATCGCTGAGGACTGAAACTCTTCAAGACCTCAAAGCTTGCCTGATTGACTATTGGACTAAGAGATTCCCATGTTCTGAAAACAGATACCAACTAATTGAAAGGTTCACCTGGGCTCTCTCGAAGGCCCTACAAGAAGCTGAACCATTCACTGAAAATCAATTACACACACACACACACACACACACACACACACACACACACACACGTCATTTCACCAATTACTTAAACATTCAAGGTTCTTCCTACATTTTCTTTTTCACATTGATATTTTTTCTCACATGAAATGTCATCATTTCTAATGAACACTGATGTCAAAATAGAGATCCATTGACACGATATTCACAAAATGGAACTTCCCTTCTGTAATTTTCAATATAGCGTTTTTTAATGTTCATGCATATTTTAGGTGTTTGGTAAGTTATACAGGAGAAGATCAGCATTGAAAAACTCTGAATACTGACAATGAGTTTTAAGCCTAGAGAACAAAAATTGTCCAATTTCATAGATAATAAGGAAACAAAAGGAAAGCATGGAAGCTGTAGTCGAATAATTTTATACATATGCATCCTCTATTATTCTACTACTGAGGGGCGTGTTTTATTACCACTCTGCATGCATCAATTGTCTTCCACGTGCACCTGCACAAGTATAATGAATTACTGCAGTAGAATGAAATGTCTGGTAAGTACTTGGCGGCGTCTATAATGAACAATGAAATTTCGATCTTATATTTGGTGAACTTCCACTGTCTGTCCCTTTAGACAATGGACCGCAAACAGAAGGGGGAATGAACCACGAGAGACTATGGACTCTGGGAAACAAACTGAGGGCTTCAGAGGGGAGAGGGGTGGGGGATTGGGATGGGCCAGTGATGGGTATTAAGGAAGGTACATATTGCATGGAGCACTGGGTGTTATATGCAAATAATGAATCACGGAACACTACATCAAAAACTAAGGAAATACTGTATAGTGACTAACATATCATAATAAAAAATTATTATTAGAAAAAAAATTAAAGGTAAAAAAAAACCAATACAGCTTTTCTGTTTCAAGAACAATCACAATTGAGAAAAAACTAACTTCCAATCCCTAAAGCAAAACACAGACCAAGTTCCATTTCACTCCCCTTTATTCACATTCTCTGTGGGTTCTAAGCTATTTCTCTACCTCCTTTCCTGCTGAGCAGGGAGCCCGGGCTCGATCCCACAACCCTGCGATCATAACCTGAGCCAAAGGCACATGCTTAACTGGCTGAGACAGCCGGGAGCCCCAGCCATGTTTTTCTTAAGCAAAAGGACACTTTCTCACGATGCCTTCACATGACTTCACATGGTACCAGAGATCTGCATTTACCTCTAGGAGGTTGCAGGTGAAGGCAATTGCAAACTCTCACAGTGGTTTATCAAATACAATGACCTGCCTAGTGACAGTGAAACTCTTATGAGCCCATGAGAGGGTGCTGTGACACTCAGCTGTGGCTGGGCTTGCACAGAGAACCAAATCCATTTCCCTGCCTGATGTCTGTGAGGAACAGATGCCCCCACTGTGAATGAGACCCTGCCACTGAGCTGTCCAGGGATGGCCACCCTCAGAGAATGAGGATAAAGGACAATGCCTGAGGAGACCTCATCTGTCTCTTTTATCTTCTCATATTTTTGACAGTGGACAAATCACTGCCTAGGAGTCCCCAACTACCTTATTCTCATCTGTGAATGGCCAAGAGGTTTTACAAAACACTTCAGATTTTGACCTCACAAATGCCCACAACCACTTACCATAGGGATTCAACATTAAGCAAAGATACTGTTCGTTGGAAGAGAGGTCCTGCCCACTGTTGTTTCTCACTTATATGCTCATCTTCCTTACCTCATGGTAACATAACCACCTTGATTCCTGCTTCCGTCTTCAGGAAGGCTGAGGTGACTTGAAGGGCATTACCCTGACATCGTTCTTTCTTAGCAATAAGATGTGGACATTTCCCTAGTCCTACACACCCAAAGTTGAATCGGAATCAGGATTGAGGAGGCTGATGAGAGTTGAAGGTGTTTTCCTGTACACGGTGGTTTATTACCAATAAGGATGGGTCAGAGTCCTCGAAATTCCAGAACCTTCTCATTAATGCTTCCTACTCGTGAAAGATGATGTACATTGGTTTTTCCCTGTATAGTGTGGTGACTCAGAGAAAAGTGTTTAACCCTTTCGTTAGACTTCCACGACCACTTTGGGGCTGGCTTCCATATTCACAAATGATGATATTAGGGCTAAGAGGGTTCCTGTACACTGTTATTTCTTACAGATAAGTGTATGGCATTTTGTTACATTGCCAGAGCCACTTAGCGCCGGGCTTGCCGGCCTCTTGGGGACGAACCCTAACCCTAGGTCGGCCCCCGAGGGGCCCCTCCCAAGGGCCCTGGCGCCACAACGCCAGGGATTGGGGACACCGGAGCCCAGCGCCAGAGTCACCCTGCCACCCCACAAAAACCCAGGCTGCTAGGTGCGCCACCAGTCTTTCAGGGCGAGAGAATGGGCAGGGCCCTCCAAGCCCCTGGTGACCTTCGAAGGCCCCCATGCCAAAATGCTTGGGCCCACACTCCCTCTCACCAGCGCCCTCACCTCGGCCTGCCCCTCCGCCTGCCGCAGAGCTGGCGGAATGGGCCTGCTGGACTCCTGGGGGCTAACACTTACCCTAGGTCGGCCCCGAGGGGCCCCTCCCAAGGAGCCTGGCACCGCAATGCTGGGGATTTGGGACCCCCATGCCCCAGTGCTGGACTCACTCTGCCACCCCGCAAGCACCCAGGGCGATAGGGGAATTGCCAGTCATTCAGGAAGGGAGAATGGGCAGGGCCCTCCGATCCCCCTGTGACCTTCGATGGCCCCCCACGCAAAAACTCTGGCTCCCACGCTCCTGCTCGCCAGCGCCCTAACCTTGGCCCACCCCTCCACTCGCTGCAGAGCTGGCGGATCAGGCCTGCTGGCTTCCTGGGGGCTAACCCTATCCCTAAGTTGCCCCGGAGGGGCCCCCCCAAGTGGCCTGGCTTTGCATGCCATGGATTGGGGACCCTCAAGTCCCAGTGCCTGACGCACCCTGCCGCCCCACCGCCACATGAGGCGCTAGGGGCATTGCCAGTCCTTCAGAGCGACAGAATGGGCAGGACCCTCCGAGCCACCTGCAACATTCGAAGGCACCCTGAGCCAAAGCCAAAATGCTCTGGCCCATGCTCCCGCTCGCCAGCTACCTCACCTCGACCCACACCTCCATTCACCGCACATGTGCGGAACTACCTGGGGGCTAACCTGGCGGCTAACCCTAACTCTAGGTCGGCCCCCAAGGGGCCCGTCCCAAGGGGCCTGGCGCCACAACGCCAGGTATTAAGGTCCCCCGAGCCCCAGCGCCGAAATCACCCTGCCGCCCCGCCGCCATTCAGGGCGGGAGAACGGGCAGGGCCCTCCGAGCCCATGGCGACCTTCAAAGGCCCCCCCATCCGAAACGCTTGAGCCCACGCTCCCGCTCCTCAGCGCCCTGACCTCGGCCCGCCCCTCCACTCAATGCAGAGCCGGCGGATGAGGCCTGCTCTCCTCCTGGGGGCTACCCATAATCCTAGGTTGGCCCCTGAGGGGCCCTCTGAAGGGGCCTGGCACCACAATGCCTGGGATTGGGGACCCCCGAGCCCCAGCGCCGGACTCACCATCTCGCCCCACCACCACCTGGGCCACTAGGAGCCCCGTCGTTCATTCAGGGAGGGAGAACAGGCAGATCACTCCCAGCCCCTGGTGACCTTCGAAGGCTCCCCGCACCAAAATGCTTGGTCCCATGCTCCCACTCGCCAGCACCCTCACCTCGCCCCACCCTCCACTCGCCGCACAGCTGGCGGATCGGGCCTGCCGGCCTCCTAGGGGCTAACTCTAACCCAAGGTCTGTCCTCGAGGGGCCCATCCCAAAGGGCTTGGCACCACACCGCAGGGGATTGGGGACCCCCGAGCCCCAGCACCAGACTCACCCTGTCGCCCCGCCGCCACCCCGGGCCGCCTGGGGCGCTGCCGGGTATTCAGGGCGGGAGAATGGGCAGGGCCCTCCTAGGCACCAGGTACCTACGAAAGCCTCCTGCACCAAAACGCTTGGGCCCATGCTCCCGCTCGCCATCGCCTCACCTCGGCCTACCCCTTCGCTCACCGCACAGCTGGCGGATCGGGCCTGCCGGCCTCCTGTGGGATAACCGTAACCCTACGTCGCCCCAGAGGGGCTCCTCCCAAGGTGCCTGGCGCCGCAATGCTGGGGATTGGGGACCCCCGAGCCCCAGCCACGGACTCACCCAGTTGCCCTGCTGCCACCTGAGGTGCTAGTGGCGCCGCCGGTCATTCTTGGCGGGAGAACGGGCAGGGACCTCCGAGCCCCTGGGTCCTTCGACGGCTCCCCGCGCCAAAACGCTTGGTCCCCGGCTCCCGCTCGCCAGCAGCCTCACCTCGCACGCCCCTCCGCTCACCGCACAGCTGGCCAATCGGGCCTGACAGCCTCTTGGTTGGTAACAATAAAGCTAGTTCAGCACCCGAGGGTCCCCTCTCAAGGGGGCTGGCGCCGCCAAGCCGGGAATTGGGGACACCCGAGCCCCAGCGCTGGACTCACCCTGTCCCCCCACCGCCACCGGGGCCGCTAGGGGCCCCGAGGATCATTCAGGGCGGGAGAACAGGCAGGGCCCTTCAAGCCCCAGGCGACATTCGAAGGTCCCCTGCGCCATAACGCTTGGGACCACGCCCCGCTCCACAGTGCCCTCACCTCGGCCCGCCCCTCCACTCACTGCACATCAGGCGGATCAGGCCTGCTGGCCTCCTGGGGGATAATCCTAACCTTAGGTCAACCCCCGAGGGGCCCCGCCCAAGGGTCCTGGCACTGCAACGTGGGGATTGGGGACCCCCGAGCCCCAGCACCGGACTCACTGTGCAGCCCCACCACCACCCGGGCCGCCTGGGGCGCCGCTGGTCACTCAGGGCGGGAGAACCGGCAGGGCCCTCGGAGCCCCTGGCGACTTTCGAAGGCTTGGGCCCACGCTCCCAATCGCCAGTGCCCTCGACTCGGCCCGCCCCTCAACTTGCCGCACAGCCAGCGCATCAGGCTTGTCGGCCTACTGGGGGCTAACCCTAACCCAAGGTCGGTCCTGAGGGGCCCTTCCCAAGTGGCCTGTCGCCACCATGCCAGGGATTGGGGACCCCTGAGCCCCTGTGACCTTTGAAGGCCCAACACCCCAAAACTCTTGGGCCCATGCTCCTTCTCTCCAGCACCCTCACCTCTGCCCACGTCCCCACTCGCTTCACAGCCGGCGGATCGGGCCTGCCGGCCTCCTGGGGGCAAACCCTAACCCTAGGTCACTCCACGAGGGGCCCTCCCAAGGGGCCTGGCAATGCAACGTGGGGATTGGGGACCCAGAGCCCCAGCCAGGACTCATCTTGTCGTCCCGCCGCCACCCGGGCTGCTAGGGGAGCCGCCGTTCATTCAGTGTGGGAGAACAGGCAGGGCGCTCCGAGCCCAAGGCGACATTAGAAAGTGCCCCGCCCCAAAATGCTCTCACGGTCCCCCTCGCCAGTGCCCTCACCCCATCACACCGATCCGCTCGCCGCACAGCTGGCGTTTCAGGATTGTCAGCCTCCTGAGGTCTAACCCTAACCCTAGGACAACCCCCGAGGTGTACATCCCAAGGGGCCTGGCGCCGCACGCCGGAGATTGGTGACCCCCGAGCCCCAGCGCCGGACTCACCCTGCTGCCCCCCCGCCCCCCGGGCCTCTAGGGGCACTGCCGGTCATTCAGGGCGGGAGAACGGGTAGGGCCCTCCGAACCCCCAAAGACCTTTGAAGGCCCCCCGCGTCAAAACGCTTGGGCCCACGCTCTCGCTCTCAAGCACTCTCACCTGGGCCCAAACCTCTGCTTGCCGCACAGCTGGGTGATCGGGGCTGCCGCCCTCCTGGGGGCTAACCCTAACCCTAGGTCGGCCCCCGAGGTGCCCCGCCCAAGGGAACTGGAGCCGCAACACCTGTGACTGGGGAACCCTGAGCCCCAGCGCTGGACTCACCCAGGCGCCCCGCCACCACACGGGTCGCTAGGGGTGCCGCAAGACATTCAGTGTGGGAGAACGGGCAGGGCCCTCCGAGTCCCCTTGTCATTCGAAGGCCCACCATGCCAAAAGGCTTGGGCCCACGCTCCCGCTCGCCAGTGCCCTCACCTCGGCCCGCCCCTCCGCTCGCCGCACAGCCGGCACATGGGTCCTGCTGGCGTACTGGGGTCTAACCCTAACCCTAAACCCTAACCCCTAACCTTAAACCCTAAACCTTAACCCCTAACCCTAACCCTAATCCCTAACCGTTACCCTAACACTAACCCTACCCTAAACCTAACCCTAAACCCTAATCCTTAAACCCTAAACCCTAACATTAACACTAAACCCTAAACCCTAACCCCTAACCCTAATCCTGAAACCCTAAACACTAAACCCTAACCTTAACCACTAATCCCAAACCCCAAACCCTAACCCTAAACCCTAAACCTACCCCGACCCCTACCATACTCCTATCCCTACCCCAACCCTACCCTTCAGCTAACCCTACCCCTAAACTGTAACCTAACCATAAACATAACCCTAACCCATACCCTAACCCATACTCTAACCCTAAATCTAACCCGTACCCTAACCCTAAACCTAACCTGTACCCTAACCCTAACCATAACCCTAACACGAACTCTAACCCGTACTCTAACCCGTACCCTAACCTTAACCCTAAACCTAACCCTAAACCTAACTCGTACCATAACCCGTACCCTAACCCTACCCGTACCCTAACCCTAACCCGTACCCTAACCGTAACCTGAAACCCTAAACTGTAACCCGTACCGTAACCCTAACCAGTACCCTTACCTTAACCTTAACCCATACCCTAACCTATATCCTAACCCATACCCTAACCCGTACCCTATCCCTATCCCGGAACCTAACCCATACCCTAACGCATACCTAACCCTAACCCGTACCCTAACCCGTACCCTAACCCATACCCTAACCCTAAACTGTACCCTATCCCTATCCCTAACCCATTCCCTAACCCATACCCTAACCCTAACCCTAAACCGTAACCTAACCTGTACCATAACCCTAATCTGTACCCTAACCCTAACCCGTACCCTAACCCTAACCCATACCCTAAACCATAACCTAATCTGTACGCCAACACTTACCCTAAACCGTACCCTAATGCGTACCCTAACCCGTACTCCAACCCTAACCCTAGCCCTAAAACCAAACCCTAAACCCTAATCCGTACCCTAAACCCTAATCTGTACCCTAACCCATAACCTCTAACCTGTAACCCCTAAACCCAACCCTAACCTGTACCCTCTCCTTACCCTAACCCTAACCCCTACACTCACCCATACCCTAACCGTAACCCATACCCTAACCTTAACCCGTACCCTAATCCGTACCCTAACCCCGGGGATTGGGTACACCTGAGCCCCACCATGGGACTCAGCCTGCCACCCCTCAGGAAACCATGCCCCTTAGGGTGCCGAAGAGCATCCCGTGCAGAACTGGTAGGGCCCCCCTGAGCCCCCAGCGATCCTCGGCAGCCCCTACACCCCAACCCTGAGGCCCACGCTCATCCCGCCCCACGCCTTCCCTTCAGCTTGCCACCGAGCTCATCGCTGAGCCAGCAGATCAGGCCTGCCGGGTTACTGGGGCCTAGACATGACCCTAGGTTGGCTGGGTAGGGCCCCTCCCCTGGGGCCCGGTGCTGCAGCCCCAGGGACTGGGGACACCTGAGCCCCACTGCAGGACAAACCCTGCCAGCCTGCAGGAAACCGTGCCCCTTGGGAGGCTGTAGAGCATTCAGGGCGGGAGAACCAGGAGGGCCCCCAGAGCCCCCGGCAAACTTCGGCAATCCCTAAACCCAACCTTGAAGCCCATACTCACCCCACCCTGCACCCACACCTCAGCCCGCGGCGTAGCTCCCCACATAGTGGGCACATCTGTCCTGCGGGGTTCCTGGGCCCCAACCCTAACCCTAGTTCATCTGTGGAGGGGACCTTCCCCAGGAGCCTGGAGCCACAGCCACGGGGATTCGGGACACCTGAGCCCCACAGCAGGACTCAGTCCGCCACCCCCGCAGGAAACCGTGTGCCTTGGGAGGCCATAGAGCATTCAGGGTGGAAGAACCAGGAGGGCCTTCCTGAGCCACCAGAAAACTTCGGCACCTCCCGCACCCCAACCCGGAAGCCCACGCTCACCCTCCCCACACCCTCACCTCAGCCCGTGTACCTCGCCATACAGCCAGCAGATCGGGCCTGCAGGGCTCCTGGGGCCTAACCCAAGCCCTAGGTCGGCTGCGGGTGTGGGGGCCTCCCCAGAAGCCCTACACTGCAGCCCTGGGGAATTAGGATACCTGTGCCCCACCGCAGGACTCAGCTTGCCACCTGACAGGAAACCGTGCCCCTTGGGGCTCTACGGAGCTTACAGGGCACGAGAACTTGGGGAGGCCCCCGGATCCCATCCCCACCTTGGCAGCCCCCCGTGCTCCAAACCTGAGGCCTATGCTCACCCTCCCCCATGGCCTCCTCTCAGCCCTCTACAGAGCTTGCTGCACAGCCTGCAGATTGTCCCTGCCGGGCTCCTGGACTCCAACCCTTACCCTAGGTTGGCAACAGAGGGGGCCCTCCCCAGGGTCCTGGCACCCCACTCCGGGGGATTGGGGACACCCAAGCCCCACCGTAGGACTCAGCCTGCAGCCCACAGGAAACTGTACCATTTTGGGCACAACATAGCATTCAGGGCAAGAGAATTGAGAGCCCCTTCTGGTGATCCCCGACATTTGTGGGCCCTTCCGGATGAAACCCCAAGGCTCACACTCACCCACCCTTGTGCCCTCATCTCACTCGGCCTGGGAGTTCTCTGAGCACCGGGCAGTCCAGACCTGCTGTCTCTTGAGGCGTAACCTAACCCTGGGTCTTCTGCTGAGGGTCCCTCCCCGTTTGCCTGCCTCCAAGGCACCAGGCATTGGGCTCACCTCTGCACGACTAGAGGACTCACCCTGCACCACAGCAGGAAACTGTCCATTTGGGGCTATATCAAGGATTCATAGGAAAATCAGAGGGCCCCCCTCAGCCCATCCCAGGCAAACCCCACTTTCAGAGATCTCCCCGGATCCAATTAGTAGCTTCACACTGACCTTTAAACTTGCTCTCCATGGAGATCTTTTGAAATTCTCCACACTTCCAACCGATGGCAGCATCCAGCTTCAGTGCCTTACCCAGCTTTAGGTCTTGAGATGGATTAATATGGGAAGCCATTTCACTGATGACAACGTACTGGTGACCAAAAGATACATGCATAAATGCTTCATATCACTTGGGCTTCAGGGAAATGCAAATCTAAACCCCTATAGATGCCATATCACACGAGGCCGAATATCTAAAAATAAGAAGACATGAAACTATACATGTTGGAGAGGATGTGGAGAAACGGGAACCCTATTACACCCCTGTAGGAATGCAGTCCGGTACAGCCATTCTTGAAAATGGTACGGAGTTTCCTCAAGAAGTTATAAATAAAGTTACCCTATGTCCCAGCAATTGCACTACTGGCTATTTACCCCCAAAGAGACAGAGGTAGTGAGGACGGGACACATGCACCCCAGTGTTCATAGCAGCAATATCCATAATAGACAAAATGTGGAAGGAGTGTAGATGACCATGGATAGATGAATGGATAAAGAAGATGTGGATCATATATATAATGGAATATTACTCAGCCATCAGAAAGGATGAATACTTACCATCACACTGACCTGGGTGGAGCTGGAGGGTATTATGCTGAGTGGAATAAGTCAATGAAAGAAAGACAATGATCATATGCTTTCACTCCTATGTGGAATATCAGAAACAAGGAAGAATACCATAGGGGAAGGAAGGGAAAATAGAATGGGAAGTCATCAGAGAGGGAGAAAACCCATGATGGACTCTTAACTATCGCAAGAAACTGATGATTGTTGGAGGAGAAGTTGGGGGGGGGGGGGTAACTCGGTGAGTAGCATTAAGGAGGTCACACGATACAATGAGCACTGGGTGTTACACACGACTGAAAATTTATTGAAGACTACATCTGAAACTAATGATGTACTGTAAGTTGGCTAATTGAATTGAAACTAAAGAACAAAAGACCTCGAATAAACAATCCTAAACATTTGTATGGAACCACTAAAGATTCCAAACAGCCAGTGCAATGCGGAAAAGAAAAACAAAGCTGGAGGACTCACCATTTCAGATTTCAGGTTATACTACAAAGCTGCAGTCATCCTAACAAGACAGTACGGCACAAAAATAGACACAGCGACCAAAGGAACAGGATACAAGTTCAGACAGAAACCCACAATTATGTGGTCCATGAATTTTCCACAAAGCAAGCAACGATATCAAAAGGGAAAAGGACAGTCTCTACAACAAATGGTGTTGGGAAAACTACACAGCTACGCACAAAATAATGAAATTAGACTGCTTTCTTACACAATACAGACAAACACAAAACAGTTTCAAGACCTCAATATGAGACCTGAATCCATAAAAATCCTACAGGAGGGAAGACAGTAACTTCTTGACATGGACCATACCAACGTTTTTCTGGATTGTCTCCTGAGGCAAAGTAAATGAAAGCAAAAATAAACTATTGGGAATACAGCAAAATAAAAAGTTTCCACATGGCAGAAGAACAATGAAAATGTAAAAATAATAAGACAACCTACTCAAAGGAAGAAGATATTTGCAAAGATCATATGCAATAAAGGGATAGTGTCCAAAACATATAGAACTGATACTACTCGACCCCCAAAAAACAAATAATCCAGTTAAAAAATAGGCAGAAGACATGGACAGACATTTCTCCAAAGAAGAAATACAAATGGCCAACAGTCCCGTGAAAAGATGTTCACCATCACCCATCATCAGGAAAATGTAAATCCAAAGGACAATGAGGTAATACCTCAATCCTGTCAGAATGGCTAATATGAAAAGCACAACAAAGAGCAGGTGTTGGGAGGATGTGGATAAAGGGGAATCCTCGCGAACTGTGGGTGGGAATGCAAACTGTGGTGGCCACCATGGAAAAGAGTATGAAGGTTCCTCAACAAATTAAATATAGAACTACCCTATGATCCAACAATCACACTACTCGTCTTTACCCAAAGAATAGGAAAACAGTAACTTAAAAGGATACGTACACCCCTATGTGTCTTGCACCATTATTTACAATATCACAATATGGAAGCAACCCAAGTGTAGAAAAATTGACAAATGAGATGATAGATGTGTGTATTCACACACACACGCACACACACAGACACACATACACACACACAATGGAGTATTACTCGGCGTGAAAAAGAATGAAACCTTGCCATTTGCAGACACATGGATGCAGCTAGAGAGTATTATCCTAACTGAAATCAGTCAGTCAGAGAAAGACAAATCCTATACGATGTCACTCTAATGGAGAATTTAAGAAACAAACAAAAATAAATAACTAAAAGAGAAAAAGGAGACACACCAAAATACAAACTCTTAACAATAGAGAACAAACGGATGGTTACCAGAGAGGAGGTGGATAGAGGGATGAGTGAAATAGATGAAGGGGATTAAGAGGACGCTTTTCTTGAGGACCACTGAGTAATATATAGAATTACTGAATCACTCTATTGGACACCTGAAATGAATGTAACACTGTATGTTAGCTCTACTGGAATTAAAATAAATTTTAAAAAAAGATTTTTCTTTCAGGAACCGCTTTGAAAAAGCTTTTCCTGTGCAATGTGCTTAAGTCCTACTTGGGAGGATTCACTCTACAATAATTATTCACTCTATGCCTTGAATTCAGATTTCACTGAGTTCTTCCCATGGATCCCAGCCAACGGGAGCCATGGTCCTTTTCTGTCCAGGCTCAGCACCTATGCATTCAAGATTGGAAGTAGAGACACATGTCACTTCACAGTCCAGAAAGCTATTATTGTTTCTGTTTCAGTGTGAGAGAGTCACAGACTTTGGGACAGGTTTCAGAGCAGATTTATTATGGATCCTGGATCTCTACTTCAATGTTCATTGCCTGGATCCATTTGACTAATAGGTTCCCTGTGGATGGGCTTGCTTCCAAGCCCATACATGGAAGATGCAAAGGTGGGTGGGCTTGGTGCGGGACAGGAAGAAGACCAAAAACAGAGAGGGTCCGACCCCTCCCCTGATCCGCGAACTGCTACAGGAGAGGGTACAGGAGGTAGAATCCATGCGAAACTCCAAGTTCAACAGCTGAACACAGGAGGCACAGGTCAAGGGAACTGGAGATGTAGGGGTTGAAGGCTGCTCTGAGCTACCTCTGGGAGGAAGGTAGGGAAGGAATGAGAAGGAGACACTGCCTGCCCCTGGCCCATGCCAGCTGCCCACTGCTCCAACACACATCCGTCTATGAGCTGACACAGCTTGGGCTCAGGATGGGCTGGCTCGGGTCCTCAGTGGGACAGCTGGCCCCAGGGCTCAGAGACATGCTGAGGGAGATGAGAGGGAAAGCTGCCCTTCCCAGGTCATCCCCTCCTTGAGCAGACAGCCCTTCAGAACTGCTAAAAAAAAAAAAAAAAACCACTAATGGGGTTGAAAGACATGCCATGGATGAACTAAGGCATAGAGATATGTAAAATAACATTCATTTTTAAGTTCAGAGCTGTCATCTCAGGAAGTGGGGAGAGCTTCCCTGAAGAAGACTGAGGGGCGGGCATGCCATGCTGAAAAGGGAGACATGGCTATCCTGATTAGGCACCTGCAGCCCCCTTCCAGGGCAGGGCATCATTATCGCATCACACGAGATCCATGGAAGTGTTCCATCAGGGCCAGATATTTATCTCGAGAAGACTATCCTGGCATCGGACTGCACAGGGCACCAGGGACGAGGGCCAGATGGAGGACGGACAATACCCCGGAGGCCATGGGGCAAGAGCAGAGGCACATGACCTTGAAGATGATGACGAAATGCAGGAGTTGGCAGCATGAATCCATCCCGAAAGTACCATGGGAGCAGTGCCCATAGCTACACTGACAGGGTGCCTTCTGTGCCCGGTGTGGCTGACTTCAGTGTGCTCCAGACTAGTCCTGACCACAAGTCTAGGAAGTGTGCACCACACCCGTCCTCCTCTCCCCTTGCAGCTGCTAGGAATCACGGTCACAGACCCTGGTCAGCTTTCGTGGAAACCAAGCAGTGGCTCCCCCGCACACTGCACCTCTGGTGGTGGTCCAGTGTGACCCTCGTGCCTGGCCAGACACTGATGTCTACCTGTCTCCACACAAATCCACAGACAGGAGGGTGTCCCTGAATTCCACAGCACCTGATGAGACAAATCCACAGAACCCAACACCCAGTGGGTCACTCGGGACCTCATCTATGGTCATGGAGCTCACCACACCCTATTTCTGTCACTTCCCACAGAAAGCCTGGTGGTCATCCCCCACAATCCCATACATCCTGGTTGCTGACCTGGGGTCATGCCATGAACCCACATGACACCTTTCTTTAAGTGAAGGCTATGCCTACACCTCCTAGAAAATATTTCTAATGAAGTACAAGTCCATCAGGTCTATGGTGTGAATGGTAGCACACAGCCTGCATGGTAGTAGTCAGTAATTCTAACAAGGGTTAACCCCACCCCCCTGTCTCACAAAACCTTCCTCCTGCCCACGGAACGCATGGTCTGCCCTCAGAAAACCCTCCAGGAAACAAACCTTTCATCTGAATGCTCTCTTCACCTTCTGCTTCAAATCTTATCCAACCACAATGATATGAAACTAGAAATCAGTCTCAAGAAAAAAATGGGACAGTCAAAAATAGGTGGAGATTGGGGGGCCTGGGTGGCTCAGTTGTTAACGAACTGCCTTCAGCTCAGGTCCTGATCCCAGGATCCTGGGATTTAGCCTGGAATCAGGCTCCTTGCTCAGCGGGAAGCCCGCTTCTTCCTCTCCCACCCCCCTGCTTGCGTTCCCTCTCTCACTGTCTCACTCTCTGTCAGATACTTAAATAATCTTAAATAAATATGTGGAGATTTAACAACATGCTACTGAACAACCAACAGTCAAAGAAGAAATCAAAAAAAAATTAGAAGTACCTTGACAGAGATGAAAAAGACAACTTAGAAAAACTTATGGGTTGCAGCAAAAGTAGCTTTATGGGGGACATTCATAGAAATTCAAGCCTTCATCAATCCATGAGAATGCTCTCCAATAAACAACCTGATTTATGTGGTAAAGAAGTAGAAAATAAAACAACAAACAAAGCCCCAAATTAGTAGAAATAAGGAAATAACAAAAAGGAATGCATAAATAAATCTAACAGAGACTAAAAAGACCAAAAAACCAAAAACAATAAAAATGAGAGCTGCCTTTTTTGGAAAGATAAACAAAACTGACAAACTTAGCCAGACTCACCAAGAAAGACAGAGGACTCGAATACAATCAGGAAAGAAAGATAATGGATTCCTGTATCATCTCAAAATCAAAAGAACTCGTCAAACTTGGACACAACAACTTCTTGCAAGCCACGTCTCTAAAGGCAAAGGAAAAAAAAGCAAAAATGAATTATTGGCACTTCATCAGGATAAAAAGCTTCTGCACGGCAAAGCAAACGATCAACAAAACGAAAAGATATGGGAGGAGTTAAGATGGCGGAGGAGTAGGAGACACCGTTTTCAGCCGGTCCTCCGAGTCGAGCTGGATAGGTACCAGACCAGCCTAAACAACCACGGAACCAGCCTGAGATGCAGCAAGACGCATCTGGATCTCTCCAAATGAACATCTCCAGCGCTGAGTATTGAGGTACGAAGCAGGGAGCCATGAAACTGTGCACAGATATCAGAAGATAAACGGAAGGGGGAGGGAGCCGCCGCGTTCGGGTGCCGGGAAGCGGTAGCCACTTGCACGGGAGAGCGGGTGGGGCTCGCGGACGGCACCCGCAAAACAGCAGACTGAGACCGTGAGCCGGGTGTGCGCGCCACCAGGCATCTCGCGGAACACCAGAATCCCGGTGTGCTCACTGGATCCAGACTGAGACCGGGAGATCTGGGAGCACACGTGGGGCGGCTGGCAGCTGGTGGCATTAGAAACACAAAGGACAGAGACGCGCCGGCCCTGGAAGTGAGGGCTGGGACGCCGGCTGTGGGACGCACATCCTGGGATGCTGCAGGGTTGAGCAGCACCACAGTAACAGAGTTAAAGTGGCCAGAACATTAGCAGAGAACGGGCCGCAATACTTCTGTTCCGTGACAGAGGCTGAAATTTGGCCGCTGCTGCTCTGACTCTCAGAAGAGGCACAGCAAACCGCCAGGGAAAGCCGCCAGAGAACAAAAGCCTGGAAATACTGGATCAGGGAGTGCCCATCCCCATTCCCCCTCGCAGGGGACGCTGAGACTCTACCCAAACAGGGCTGCCTGAGTATCAGCGCTGCAGGCCCCTCCCCCAGAAGGCAGGCTGAAAAATCAAGAAGCCCACAACCCGGGCGCCTGGGTGACGCAGTCATTGAGCGCCTGTCTTCGGCTTAGGGCGTGATCCTGGCATTCCGGAAAGGAGTCCCTCATCGGGCTCCTCCGCTGGGAGCCTGCTTCTTCCTCTCCCACTCCCCTGCTTCTGTTCCCTCTCTCGCTGGTTGGCTGCCACATAAATAAATAAATAAAATCTTTAAAGAAGAAGTCCACATCCCTAAGATCCCTATAAAACAAGGGGCACGGCCTGGGACCCAGTCAATAATTTGGGCTCTGGAAACCCCACAACCTCTCTTCATCAGAATGACAAGAAGGAGAAGCCCCCCACAGCAAAGAAAAGACAGTGAGTCTGTGGCCTCTGCCACAGAAATAATGGATATGGATGTAACCAAATTATCAGAAATGGAATTCAGAGTAATGATGGTCAAAATGATGAGTAGAATTGAAAAAACTATTAACGAAAAGGTTACTGAGAATATAGAATCCCTAAGGACAGAAATGAGAGCGAATCTGACAGAAATTAAAAATTCTATGAGCCAAATGCAGGCAAAACTAGAGGCTCTGACGGCCAGGGTCACCGAAGCAGAGGAACGTGTTAGTGAATTGGAGGATGGGTTAATAGAGGAAAAAATGAAAATAGAAGATGGTCTAAAAAAAATCCACACCCACGAATGTAGGTTACGGGAGATTACTGACTCAATGAAACGATCCAATGTTAGAATCATCGGCATCCCCGAGGGGGTGGAGAAAAACAGAGGTCTAGAAGAGATATTTGAATCAAATTGTAGCTGAAAACTTCCCTAATCTAGCAAGGGAAACAAACATTCGTGTCCAAGAGGCAGAGAGGACCCCTCCCAAGCTCAACCACGACAAACCTACACCACGTGACGTCATAGTGCAATTCGCAAATATTAGATGCAAGGATACAGTATTGAAAGTGGCCAGGGCAAAGAAATTTCTCATGTACCAAGGCAAAAGCATCAGAATTACGTCAGGCCTGTCTACACAGACCTGGAATGAGAGAAAGGGTTGGGGGAGCATATTTAAAGCTCTTTCAGAGAAAAACATGCAGCCAAGGATCCTCTATCCAGCGAGGCTGTCATTCAGAATTGATGGAGAAATAAAGACATTTCAGAATCGCCAGTCACTAACCAATTTTGTAACCACGAAACCAGCCCTACAGGAGATATTACGGGGGGTTCTATAAAAGTAAAAAGGCCCCAAGAGTGATACAGAACAGAAAGTCACAGCCAATACAAACAAAGACTTTACTGGCAACATGGCATCATTAAAATCATATCTCTCAGTAATCAGTCTTAATATAAATGGTTTGAACCATCCCATAAACGCCACAGGGTTGCAGATTGGATAAAAAGAAATGACCCATCCATTTGCTGTCTACAAGAGACTCATTTCAAACCCAAAGATGCATTCAGACTGAGAGTAAGGGGATGGAGTACCATCTTTCACGCAAATGGACCTCAAAAGAAAGCTGGGGTAGCAATTCTCATATCAGATAAATTGGATTTTAAACTACAGACTATAGTTAGAGACACAGAAGGGCACTATATTATTCTTAAGGGAAGTATTCAACAAGTGGATATGACAATTATAAATATATATGCCCCCAACAGGGGAGCAGCAAGATACACAAGCCAACTCTTAACCAGAATAAAGAGACATATAAATAAAAATACATTAATAGTAGGGGACCTCAACACTCCACTCTCAGAAATAGACAGAACACCCTGGCAAAAACTAAGCAAAGAATCAAAGGCTTTGAATGCCATACGCGACGAGTTGGACCTCTTAGATATATATATAGAACACTACACCCCAGAACCAAAGAATACTCATTCTATTCTAATGCCCATGGAACATTCTCAAGAATAGACCATGTTCTGGGACACAAAACAGGTCTCAACCGATACCAAAAGATTGAAATTATCCCCTGCATATTCTCAGACCACAACGCTCTGAAATTGGAACTCAACCACAAGGAAAAATTTGGAAGAAACTCAAACACTTGGAGACTAAGAACCATACTGCTCAGGAATGACTCGATAAACCAGGAAATCAAAAATCAAATTAAACAATTTATCGAGACCAATGAGAATGAAAATACAACAGTCCAAAACCTATGGGATACTGCAAAGGCAGTCCTAAGGGGGAAATACATAGCCATCCAAGCCTCACTCAAAAGAATAGAAAAATCTAAAATGCACTTTTTATATTCTCACCTCAAGAAGCTGGAACAGCAACAGAGGGACAGGCCTAATCCACGCATGAGGAAGCAGTTGACCAAAATTAGAGCTGAAATCAATCAAGCAGAAACCAGAAGTACAGTAGAGCAGATCAACAGGACTAGAAGCTGGTTCTTGGAGAGAATCAATAAAATTGACAGACCACTGGCAAGACTTATCCAAAAGAAAAGAGAAAGGACCCAGATTATTGAAATTATGAATGAAAAAGGAGAGGTCACGACGAGCACCATTGAAATTGGAAGGATTATTAGAAATTTTTATCAACAGCTATATGCCAATAAACTAAGCAATCTGGAAGAGATGGAATCCTTCCTGGAAACCTATAAACTACCAAGATTGAAACCGGAAGAAATTGATTCCTTAAACAGGCCAATTAATTATGAAGAAATTGAGTCAGTGATAAA
This sequence comes from Ursus americanus, assembly GCF_024610735.1. Classification (NCBI taxonomy): domain Eukaryota; kingdom Metazoa; phylum Chordata; class Mammalia; order Carnivora; family Ursidae; genus Ursus; species Ursus americanus. The sequence continues at coordinate 925,143 of NW_028273638.1, forward strand.
CAACCTTCCAAATAACAAAACTCTAGGCCCGGACGGTTTTCCTGGGGAATTCTACCAAACATTCAAAGAAGAAATAATACCTATTCTCCTAAAGCTATTTCAAAAAATAGAAACAGAAGGAAAGCTACCAAACTCATCCTATGAGGCCAATATTACCTTGATCCCCAAACCAGGCAAAGACCCCATCAAAAAGGAGAATTACAGACCGATTTCCCTAATGAATATGGACGCCAAAATCCTCAACAAGATACTTGCTAATAGAATCCAACAGTACATTAAAAGGATTATCCATCACGATCAAGTGGGATTCATACCTGGGATGCAAGCGTGGTTCAATATTCGCAAATCAATCAGCGTGATACATTGTATCAACAAGAAAAGACTCAGGAACCATATGATCCTCTCAATCGATGCCGAAAAAGCATTTGACAAAATACAGCATCCTTTCCTGATTAAAACCCTTCAGAGTGTAGGAATAGAAGGTACATTTCTCAATCTCATAAAAGCCATCTATGAAAAGCCTACTGCAAATATTATTCTCAATGGGGAAAAGCTGGAAGCCTTTCCCTTAAGATCAGGAACTCAACAAGGATGCCCACTCTCGCCACTATTATTCAACATAGTACTAGAAGTCCTTGCAACAGCAATCAGACGACAAAAAGGGATCAAAGGTATTCAAATTGGCAAAGAAGAAGTCAAAATGTCTCTCTTTGCAGATGACATGATACTCTATATGGAAAACCCAAAAGAAGCCACTCCCAAACTATTAGAAGTTATAGAGCAATTCAGTAACGTGGCAGGATACAAAATAAATGCTCAGAAATCAGTTGCATTTCTATACACGAATAATGAGACCGAAGAAAGAGAAATTAGGGAATCCATCCCATTTACAATAGCACCAAAAACCATACGTTACCTTGGAATTAACTTAACCAGAGACGTAAAGGACCTATATTCTAGAAACTATAAATCACTCTTGAAAGACATTGAGGAAGACATAAAAAGATGGAAAGATATTCCATGCTCATGGATCGGAAGAATTAACATAGTTAAAATGTCCATGCTACCCAGAGCAATCTACACTTTCAATGCTATCCCGATCAAAATACCAAGGACATTTTTCAAAGAACTGGAACAAACAGTCCTTAAATTTGTAGGGAAACAGAAAAGGCCCCGAATCTCCAAGGAACTGTTGAAAAGGAAAAACAAAGCTGGGGGCATCACAATGCCGGATTTCGAGCTGTACTACAAAGCTGTGATCACAAAGACAGCATGGTACTGGCACAAAAACAGACACATAGACCAATGGAACAGAATAGAGAGCCCAGAAATGGACCCTCGGCTCTTTGGGCAACTAATATTTGATAAAGCAGGAAAAAACATCTGGTGGGAAAAATACAGTCTCTTCAATAAATGGTGCTGGGAAAATTGGACAGCTACATGCAAGAGAATGAAACTTGACCACTATCTCACACCATACACAAAAATAAACTCCAAATGGATGAAAGACATCTATGTGAGACAGGAATCCATCAAAATTCTAGAGGAGAACATAGGCAACAACCTCTACGACATCGGCCAAAGCAACCTTTTTCATGACACATCCCCAAAGGCAAGAGAAACAAAAGATAAAATGAATTTATGGGACTTCATCAAGATTAAAAGTTTCTGCACATCCAAGGAAACAGTCAGAAAAACTAAGAGGCAGCCCACAGAATGGGAGAATATATTTGCAAATGACACTACAGATAAAGGACTGGTATCCAAGATCTACAAAGAACTTCTCAAACTCAATACACGAGAAACAAATAAACAAATCAAAAAAAATAAACAAATCAAAAAATGGGCAGAAGATATGAACAGACACTTTTCCAATGAAGACATACAAATGGCTAAAAGACACATGAAAAAATGTTCAAAATCATTAGCCATCAAGGAAATTCAAATCAAAACCACACTGAGATACCACCTTACGCCAGTTAGAATGGCAAAAATAGACAGGGCAAGAAACAACAATTGTTGGAGAGGATGTGGAGAAAGGGGATCCCTCCTACATTGTTGGTGGGAATGCAAGTTGGTACAGCCACTCTGGAAAACAGTGTGGAGGTCCCTTAAAAAGTTAAAAATTGAGCTACCCTATGATGCAGCCATTGCACTACTGGGTATTTACCCCCAAAGATACAGACGTAGTGAAGAGAAGGGCCATATGCACCCCAATGTTCACAGCAGCAATGTCCACAATAGCTAAATTGTGTAAGGTGCCGAGATGCCCTTCAACAGATGACTGGATTAAGAAGTTGTAGTCCATATATACAATGGAATATTACTCAGCAATCAGAAAGAACGAGTTCTCAACATTTGCTACAACATGGACAGCACTGGAGGAGATAATGCTAAGTGAAATAAGTCAAGCAGAGAAAGACAACTATCATATGATTTCTCTCATCTATGGAACATAAGAACTAGGATGATCAGTAGGGGAAGAAAGGGATAAAGAAAGGGGGGGGTAATCAGAAGGGGGAATGAAACATGAGAGACTATGGACTATGAGAAACAAACTGAGGACTTCAGAGGGGAGGGGGGTGGGGGAATGGGATAGACCGGTGATGGGTAGTAAGGAGGGCACGTATTGCATGGTGCACTGGGTGTTATACACAACTAATGAATCATCTAGACTTACCTCGGAAACTGGGAATGTACTGTATGGTGACTAACATAATATAATAAAAAATCATTAAAAAAAAACGAAAAGGTAACCTATGGAATCGAAGAAGATATCTGCAACTGATATTACAGATAAAGGGCTGGTATCCAAGATCTATAAAGAACTCCTCAAACTCGACACCCCAAAAATGAGCAGAAGACACAAAAGATACTTCTCCAGAGAAGACATACAAATGGCCAACAGACACATGAAAAAATGCTCCACATCACTTGCCATCAGGCAAATACAAATCAAAACGACAATGAGATACCACCTCACACCAGTTAGAATGGTTAAAATAAACAAGGCAGGGGGCACCTGGGTGGCACAGTGGTTAAGCGTCTGCCTTCGGCTCAGGGCGTGATCCTGACATTATGGGATCGAGCCCCACATCAGGCTCCTCCGCTATGAGCCTGCTTCTTCCTCTCCCACTCCCCCTGCTTGTGTTCCCTCTCTCGCTGGCTGTCTCTATCTCTGTGGAATAAATAAATAAAATCTAGAAAAAAAATTAACAAGACAGGAAAGTACAAAAAGTCAGAGAGGATGTGAAGAAAGGGGAGCCCTCTTACACTACTCGTGAGAATTCAACTGGTATAGCCACTTTTGAACAATATGGAGGTTCCTCAAGACATTAAACACAGAGCTATCCTACGACCCACCAACTGCACTGCTGGGTATTTACCCCATAGACACAGAGTAATGAAAAGAAGGGGCACCTATATCCCAATGTTCATAGCAGCAATGTCCATAATAGCCAAACTGTGGAAGGAGCCAAGATGTCCTTCAGCAGATGAATGGACAAAGAAGATGTGGTTCATCTATACAATGGAATATTACTCAGTCATCAGAAAGGATGAATACCCACCATTTGCACCAACGTGGATGGACCAAGAGGGGATTGTGCTAAGTGAAATTAAGTCAAGCAGAGAAAGACAATTATCATAAGGTTTGAGTCCTATGTGGAATGGAAGGAGTAGCATGGAGGACATTAGAAGAAGGAAGGGAAAAGTGAAGGGGGGGAATGAGAGGGGGAGATGAACCATGAGAGACTATTGACACTGGGAAACAAACTGAAGGTTGCAGAAAGGGAGGGGTGGGGGAATGGGTTATCCTGGTGATGGGTATTAAGGAGGGCACGTGTCATAATGAGCACTAGGTGTTATATGCAAACAATGAATCATGGAACACTACATCAAAAACAAATGAAGTACTGTAGGGTGACTAACATCATTTAAAAAAAAAAAGAAAGATATGAAATCCATACAGGAAAACTGTCACTATTTGCAAATGACATGAAATCCCGAAAAATTCCAAAAAAAAACTGTTAGTTTAAACAAATTCAAGAAAGCTGCAGGATATAAAGTCAATATACAGAGACCTGTTGTCTTTATTTTTTTTTCAGATTTTATTTATTTATTTGACAGGAAGAGAAAAGCACATGCAAGGGGAGTGTCAGAAAGAGGGAGAAGCAGACCCTCGCTAAGCAGGGAGCCCAACACGGGGCTCGATCCCAGAACTCTGGGATCATGACCTGAGCTGAATGCAGACGCTTCACCTATGGGGCCACCCAGATGACCCAACTTCTTGCATTTCTGTATACTTATGACACACTTTTGCAAAGAGAAATTTAAAAAGCAATGCCATTAACAATTGCACCAAAAAAATATATAGGAATAAAAGTAACCAAAAATGAGAAAGACATAGTACACTAAATACATGGCAGAAAAGAAATGAAAAGCATGTGTGTCGAGGGGGGCAGAATGTATGGGTCAAAGATTTGGAAGGCAACACAAACAAATGGATGCATACGCCATGCTCCTTAACTGGAAGAGTTAATTATGTGAACATGTCCATCGTACCCAAAGCAATCGACAGATGTGATGAAATCCCTATCTGAATTCCAGTGGCATTATTCGAGAAATAGAAAACAGTCCTCAAACTTGGATGGAATCACAAAAGACCCCAAATACCCAATGCAACCTGGAGAAAGAAAGGTGCAGTCAACACACACCTGGATTTCAAGCTATATTACACAGCTGTTGTCATCAAAACAGGATGGTACTGGCATAAACACAGACACCAGGTCAGTGGAACAGAACAGAAACCTCAGAAACTTACCCACACGTAGATGATCCTAACTTACGACACAGCAGCAGAAGACATGCCATGAGGGAAGGACTGTGTCTTCAGTGAGCGGTAACAGGCAAACGGGACACTAAATGCAGAAGAATATAACTGGTCCACTTTCTTACACCACACACAAAATTTTTAATGGATGAATGATTTGAACATAAGACCTGAATCCATAAACCTCCAAGAAGACACAGGTACTAAGTCTCTCGACATTGGTTTTGGCAAAGAGGCTTCAGATCGGACACCAAATGCAAAGGCAACAAAAGCAAAAATAAACAAGTGGAACAACATCAAACTGAAATCTTCCACACGGCAAAAGAAACCAGCAAAAACTTAAAAGGCCACTGACCCAATAAGAAAAAAATACCTGCGAATCATATGTGTGAGAAGAGGCTAATATCCAAAATACACACAACACTCATACAAATCAAAACAAAAAAAAACTGTATAAAAAAATGGGGGGTATATGTGAATAGATACTTTCAAAGGTGCACACAGGTGCCAACAGACAGAAAAAGTTGTTCGACATCACTCATCATCGTCAGGGAAACATCAGTCAACCCCACAATCGGCTATCCCCTCACAACTGTTGGAACAGCAATTATCCCAGAGACAGACACCAGGTGGAGTCAAGGGTGTGCAGATGAGGAGACACTGTGCGCTGTTGGTGGGAATGGAAATTGGTGCAGCCACTGTGACAAACGGTATGGAGGTTCCTGAAAAAAATAAATACAACTACCACATGACCCAGTAATGGCTCTACTGAGTATTGATTTGGAGAACACAAAAATACTGCTTCAAAAAGACAGACGCACTCCCACGTTCACTGCAGCATTATTCACAAGAACCAGACATGGAAACACAGACCTTGGGGGCCTTATGCTAAGTAACTCAGACACAGAAAGACCAATCCCAGATGCTCTCATGTACATTCCACGTGGAATAAACAAATAGTGAACGCATAGATACTGAGAGCAGATTGGTAGGTGCCAGATTCAGGGATGAGGTGGTAGAAACAGGTGAAGATGGTCAAAGTCTCAATGTTTGAGTGAGAAAATCTGACAGTCATCAAATGTTCTGTCCAGCATGGAGACTAAAACAAATCCCGCCACATGGGGTATAGGTTTCCCTGCTCTTTGAAAGTACAGGGCTTCTTAGAAACCTTGCACAGCAGAAATGGTGTCAAGAAGGAATGGCCATTAATTTACATGGAACAATTAGACAGTGTGCTCAGACTCCAAAATTCCTTCTCTTTGGCTTTTCTTAGACCTCAAGATACAAGTTTCTAATGGAAGCCCAGCATAAATGAAGATAAAGCACATCAGAGGCTCACAGACACCATTCAAAGTGCTGGTGTCTGGATACGGAGAGCGGTTCCCAGCGGAAGGAGCTGGTTGGGGTGCACGCCGCCTCTGTCGTGCTTCTCCCCAAAACAGATGCTGAACGCGATTCTCACTGTTCACATTTTTCATAAGAGGGAAATCCTCTTCAGGTCTCTTCCTCTTACTGAAGCTGGGTAATAACGGGGTTCTTTCAAGAAAACCAAGTGTCTTACTGTGAACGTTTAAAAAGTGGGGGATACTTGTACTTCAGCATTGCTGAGGGAGGAGATGTGAAAGGTCCTCCCAGACACAAACCTCAGCAGATCCACTGGGAAAGGCACCTTCCTCAGCATGCAGAACACAGACTACCTCCTACTCTCTGAGAGACCCTCTCCTTCCCCTTGATCAGGACAACCCACAACAGCTGGGAGTTACCCCAATTCCTCCATTCTCCTGCTCCTAATAGCTAACCCATCAGCAAAAACTGTGAGCGCCATCTTCAAAATGGACCCAGAATAGGTCTAACCACTCCATCCAAGGCCACCTGTCTGGTCCACAGTGCCTGAGTTCCCGGAAAAGCTTCATCTTTGACCTGCCTTGCCATCTTCAACACTCTGTCATCTGTTCTCAACACTGTAGCCAGGATGGCCCAGTGAAACAGGGTCTCATGGGGTTATAGCCCTGGAATGGCTTTCTGTCACCCTCTGTCACCTCTCTGAGCTCATTTCCTAAGCTGTCTCCTGTGGCCACAGGACCTTCTTGCTGCTCCTGGACATACCTGGAATTCTCCTGCCCCAGAGCTTTTGCACATGGTTTCCCTTCTGTTCAGAATACTCTTGATGTGTTCTCACTCACCTTCGGAGAAATCTGAATTGGAGTGACAGGGACAGAAGATGAGGCTGTGTGTGTTGGGTGAGGCTGGTGGCCCAGAAGAAGTTTCTCTGCCAGTACTCCACCTGTGCCTCCCTTGTCCTCAGCCAGGAACTTGCACACAGCCCTCACCTGTCGTAACTCTCACCCAGGAGACCCACAGCCACCCCTGGAGCCCACCCCGCCCACACCCTGCTGCAGAATGCATTCAGCTCTCCTCTGGGACCCCTGTCAGCTTTACTCAGACCTGGAACTCCCCTTTCTCCTGAAAAGCTCCCGATTCCTCCTCTTCTTCCAAAATCACACTGGCGCAAGGCTTTCATGAGAAAGCTATAATGCTAACTAATGAAAGGTTCACACCTACTTTCCCCTTCTGTTGCCTTTCTCTCCACCTTCTTTCCTAACTGTGCAAACTGTAACATATCAGTGGAACATGAACATGCTCTGAGATCTGAATCTTTCATTGTAGCTTTCTGAGGACTCCTTATGTGATAAGAAATTAGTGTATCCTACAACAGGGTGTTTTACAACTATCATCTATAGAAGAGTATAGCCCAATTCACTACAATTTTACCTCACTCTTCATGGAGCAGAACACTTTTTCCTTTCTTCTCTTACTTAAATTCCAGTTAGTTCAGATGCCATGGAATATTTGCTTCAGGGGTAGGATTTAGTGATTCCTCACCTGTATACTGTACCCAGTGCTCATCACAAGTGCCCTCCTTAATACCCCTCACCCATTTAACTCTTCCCCCCACGCCCCTGTCCTGCAGCAACACTCAGTTTGTTCTCCAAGGTTGAGTCTATTTCCTTGTTTGCCTCTCTCATCACCCCAACACTCTGTTCATCTATTTTCTTTCTGAAATTCCACAAGCGTGAGAGCATAGGATATTTGTCTTTACTCACTGATTTTGCTTAGCTTAATACACTCTAGGTCCATCCACATCCTTGCAAATGGTAAGATTTCATTCTTTTTGAAGCTGGGTCATATTCCATTATATATATGTATCCCACATCTGCTTTATCCATTCGTCAGTGCATGGACTTTGGGATTCTCTCCATAGTTTGGCTACTGTGGACTTTCCTGCTATAAACATCATGGTGCATGTTCCCCCTTTGAATCTGCATTTTTGTATCCTTTGGGTAAATACCTAGGAGAGCAATTGCTGGATCATGGGGTTGTTCAATGTTTAACTTTTTGAGGAACCCCCACACTGTTTCCCAGACTGGCTGCACCACTTTGCATTGCCACCAACAGGATGGGAGGGTTCCCCTTTAAGCAGAACATTATCTGCTGGCAATTTCATAAGAGGAAAAAAAACCTGTTGGAGATGCACCCAGGGTCAGGCAAGCAGTTGCAGACTTCACCCGAAGACTCCTGAGGCCAAGCCCCTTGAAGCCACCAGCATGCCACTATCCAAAAGAATTCCCAGACTCTCCTTCTGACTCCACCACAAAAGAAACTACAGAGAGAATATGCCACCTCAAAATATCGAGATAATACATTTAGTAAAACTAGAAAGTCAAGCTCAACTTTTAAACAGGAACAGGCCGCTTTGGATAATTTTGAATTTTCCCTCCACCCTAATTTTAACTCTTCTGGTGAATAAACTAATCAATGATGAAACATCACCTTTGTCAAATGACATCATCCAAGTCTGTATCAGATGAAAAAAAGCCACCTAACTCTAGATGCTGGCCACTCAACCATATCTTAGGCCCAATTGAATAAACACTGTTAGATGAAGGAACAAATTAGATGTTACAAACAGGCACAGAGTGAATCTCACCTCCCCTTTCTAATAAAAGAGGGTTCCTAGGAAACAGATGGTCAAAATACATTTGTAAGCAATAAATGGACAGAGAAATTGTGATCCCCTGCAAAGTTCTACCTGCAGGGAAACTAAGTAATTCTTGCACCTCCCAGAATGCTGACAGCTACTTTAATTTTACTTTGTGGCTCAACTAGAGAAAAGAGAAAAGCCCAGGAGGTTTTGGGATAATGAGAGGTTTTACCTCCAGCCCTGACATAGATAGGACATTTTGCCAAACATACCTGTGCTTTCTCTGAACACTGGCGTCCTGTGACAAGCTTCCTCGCTGACTCCGATGCTGACGTTCAAAACCTCGGGTGTCTTGGAGCCAGAGTAGAGAAGTGCTGTCAGCTGGGGAGAAGAAGGCACCTCTGACTTAAAGCCTGCACACCTGCTTCAGTTTCTGGGCGAAGGGGCAACACATACTTATTGTTTAGCAGTAATTATCTTCGTTCTCAATAGACCAATGACCTTGCCTTTTCTGGAAAGCAGACTTACTCTTCTAAAGTAACCCTCAATTCCTCTATTCCCAATGCAACTAGAGTGGAACATTTATTTCTCACTTAAATAGAAAACACTGTTATTGTCGACATTGCGTGAATGAACTTTTAAAAACATTTTAGAGAGAAAGGAAGAGACCTTTATTCAAACCCAAGTCAGGACAGCTGCCTGGGAGACACAATCTTCACCAAGAAGGGAGTGCTCCAGGGAAGGAACATTTGGGGCAGGCTTATATATTTTTTTCTGTTTTGTTTCAGATACGAGTTACACACCACAATGAGGATCTTCTTAGATTCCAGAAAGTGACAGACTCTTTATTATGTTTTCAGTATGTACATGTCAGTATGACTTTAATCTTATGGGAGCCAAAGAGGTTCTTTATTTTTTCTTATCTTTATGTTGGCATTTTTGGTTATTGTTTTCTTCTCGAAGTGGATGTACAACGTGTGCTTGGGGCAGAAACAGGGCCCATGCTCTGAGGTTTTGCCCAGTCATTTTGAGCCGGGTACAATGTTAATGGATAGCTTCCCTGGGAGCCCAGGTTCAGGGCCCACGGATGATATAAGATAAAAATTCCGTTTATCATTATAATTACTCCTAAATGGAGGAATTTGAGACAAAAGCACCTTCCACAAGAGAACCAAGAAATCAAAATGATGCCCACACAAGGCTACCTGCTCCATGGTCGGCACAGGTAACAGAAGTGTTCACAGTCTCTGGACTCCTGCCCTTCTCCTGCCCAAATCGCTGAAGCACACAGACCACTTAAAATCAGAATTGTAGAACTGATAGACACCTTAGAGATGTCTGGCAGCATTCCCTCGGACTGCAGAATAAAACACAGTAGCTCGTTGTCACAAACTAATTTCAACATGAAGTGCCCCCTGGATGCACTAAGTTCTTTCTCTGCAAATATTGACTAATGTAAGTCACAGTCATACCATATAAACACTACAATGGCTGGGAAGTCATCGTAGGTAAGGCAATATTTTAGCCATGTTGATAAGCATTGGCTCACGTTGTAGAAGAGACTGAGCTGAGAGTTTTTAAGTACTATTTCAGACCTGTTTTACAGCACTCTCTGAACATACCAGAGCCTGAATCGACTCAAAAAGATAGTTGGTTTCAGTAATTTTAATACCAGGAATATATTATACTGCCTGTATTCATAAGGATCTTTGAGTATCTTACCCACAGGTCCTCCACTGAGATAATGATCTTAATGATCACCGTAGGCAGAGGTGAAAAGGCCAGCTGAATTCGTTCCAGTTGTCCACATGATAAGAAAATCCTGATACTTGATAGGTTTCCAGATCGAGAAGACCAGAGATAAGAGGGAAATAGTACCCTGTATGGAACAACAAGGGATTTGGAGTCAATTTGGGGATCCCACTTAGGTTTCTGACACTAAAATCCTCTGTGACTCATATCATCTGAGTCCCTGTCTAACCACCTGAAAATGTGCCTAAAAATATCTACACCCTAGTTGAGAAGTTTAAGAAGCAGAATGCTACAAAGAGCCAATATGATGTGTCTCAAGAACAGGTGCTCAGGAAGCCATAATTGCTATTGGGTCTATTTCTTTTCCAGAAGAAAGAAAACATGTTGAATCCATATTCCTAATAGATGACTCACCAGATGTTTTTCAAACCTGAAGGAAGGCCAAGAAGTCGCTCTTGTGTCATATTTCACTCAGAAAATCATGTTGTTGGACTGGTGAGTATGATACGATAGCAACGTCATCACTGAGAGTGGGGAGCTTTTAATTTCCATATGGCCATGTTGACCCCCTTAGCTCAGAGCCACCAGAAAGGGCAGCTGGGGAGGGGGCACCGTCATCACTATGAGTGGGGAGCTTCCCATTTCCATATGGCCATAATGACCCCCTTAGCTCAGGGCCACCAGAAAGGACAGCTGAGGGGGACCACAGGCCAAGGCTGCCTGGTGTGGCTGGGGCAGGCAGAACTCTGACTTAAGGCTCAACTCCTGTCTAGGTTATTATAATGCTCTTCACAAAGAAAGTATCATTGTGTGTGAGCACTCATGTAGAAAAGGTTCAGAATTTCCATTGAGATTCCCTCTCTGACCTTTAGGATATGTAGCAAAGTTCCATTTAATTTTTAAACATTGAAGGACTTCCTGGTTTTCTTCTTGCTATGACTGTGGCTCAATTCCCCTGTGGTCTAAGAATAGAATCTAGTTAATTTCAGGGTTTAACATTTGTAGCCTTGATTCGTGGCCCCACCTATCATCTATTTGGGTAAAGAGTATATGACCAGTTGAAAATAATGTATTCTGCACTTATTATGGAATGTTCCCTATATGTCAATTAGGTCACATTTGTTACCAATGTCTTGTCTGCTTTTTCTGTCAGATATTGAGAAAGGTATATTAAAATCTTCAAACAATGCTGCTCTATTCAACGTGGCATCGGAGAATCTACCAGTGTTAGAAGGCAAGAGAAACAAAAAGTATAAGAATTGAGGGGATAATTGTGACTATTCACAGATAATATGATTGTGTACATAGAAAACCCAAAACAGTCTATAAATACCCTTTTAGAATTAAAAATGTAATTTATAAATTTGAGATGGATTGTAGCTTCCCATTGGACAGTTTCTGAAAGAAAACTTTGAACCTGTCAATCTTGGTGTAGGACATAGGGTACACTAACCATTTAAAAGAATTCAGTGGGACTTCATAAAAATGTGACATTTCTCCTTATCTTATGACCATAAGAAAATGAAAAAGTGAACCGCAAGCTGGGAAGTAAAGATTTCCAATACACACACAGACAAAGACTTGTCAATAAAGAATTCCTGCTCATCAACCATAGAAAGTCTATTTATAAACGAATACTTCACAAAAGATTGACTGATGGCCAATAAGAACAGGAAAGGGTGCTCTACAGTATTATTTTCAGGAACAGCAAGGCCTTTCCTAAAATGAAAACATACACACAAACCAGTATTCCCTAGATGGATGACGTCCTTATTTCTGAGGACAGCTTGAAGAACAGACTAGCATCAAAGTAAAGTGATGGAATTCCTGACACTCAGAGGATGGACAATTGACCTCAAACTACAGTACAATTTCTAGGCAGCATTCGGTCCTCTGAAGGCAGACAACTACCACACCCCTTCCTACACCACACAGGTTGCTTCCCAACCCCTACCATAAAAGAAGAAGATGAGAAACAGATAGGACTAATAGAAAATAGCAAAAATCACATGTGGGGATTATCCTGAAACACACTGATCACATAACTAGTGTAAGGAAGTGTAGGGAACTGACAAGGACAGAGACTCAATAGGTACTTCTTTGGGAAATGCTGTCTGAAATCGTCACACCTTGGTACCAGCTAATGAGGGCTCTGAGCATACCCTAGGGTTTGCTCACAAGGGTCTGCAACACCATCGCTGAGGACTGAAACTCTTCAAGACCTCAAAGCTTGCCTGATTGACTATTGGACTAAGAGATTCCCATGTTCTGAAAACAGATACCAACTCATTGAAAGGTTCACCTGGGCTCTCTCGGAGGCCCTACAAGAAGCTGAACCATTCACTGAAAATCAATTACACACACACACACACACACACACACACACACACACACACGTCATTTCACCAATTACTTAAATATTCAAGATTCTTCCTACCTTTTCTTTTTCACATTGATATTTATCCTCACATGAAATGTCATCATTTCTAATGAACACTGATGTCAAAATAGAGATCCATTGACACAATATTCACAAAATGGAACTTCCCTTCTGTAATTTTCAATATAGCGTTTTTTAAAGTTCATACATATTTTAGGTTTTTGGTAACTTATACAGGAGAAGATCAGCATTGAAAAGTTCTGAATACTGACAATGAGTTTTAAGCCTAGAGAACAAAAATTGTCCAATTTCATAGATAATAAGGAACCAAAGGGAAAGCATGGAAGCTGTAGTCAAATAATTTTACACATGTGCATCCTCTATTATTCTACTACTGAGGGGCGTGTTTTATTACCACTATACATGCATCAATTGTCTTCCACGTGCACCTGCACAGGTATAATGAATTACTACAGTAAAATGAAATGTCTGGGAACTACTTAGCAGCATCTATAATGAACAATGAATTTTCGATCTTATATTTGGTGAACTTCCACTGTCTGTCCCTTTAGACAATGGACCCTAAAGAGAAGGGGGAATGAACCACGAGAGACTATGGACTCTGGGAAACAAACTGAGGGCTTCAGAGGGGAGAGGGGTGGGGGATTGGGATGGGCCAGTGATGGGTATTAAGGAAGGTACATATTGCATGGAGCACTGGGTGTTGTATGCAAATAATGAATCACGGAACACTACATCAAAAACTAAGGAAATACTGTATAGTGACTAACATATCATAATAAAAAATTATTAGTAGAAAAAAATTAAAGGTAAAAAAAACCCAATACAGCTTTTCTGTTTCAAGAACAATCAGAATTGAGAAAAAACTAACTCCCAATCCCTAAAGCAAAACACAGACCAAGTTCCATCTCACTCCCCTTTATTCACATTCTCTGTGGGTTCTAAGCTATTTCCCTACCTCCTTTCCTGCTGAGCAGGGAGCCCGGGCTCGATCCCACAACCCTGCGATCATAACCTGAGCCAAAGGCACATGCTTAACTGGCTGAGCCAGCCAGGAGCCCCAGCGATGTTTTTCTTAAGCAAAAGGACACTTTCTCACAATGCCTTCACATGACTTCACATGGTACCAGAGATCTGCATTTGCCTCTAGGAGGTTGCAGGTGAAGGCAATTGCAAACTCTCACAGTGGTTTATCAAATACATTGACCTGCCTAGTGACAGTGAAACTCTTATGAGCCCACGAGAGGGTGCTGTGACACTCAGCTGTGGCTGGGCTGGCACAGAGAACCAAATCCATTTCCCTGCCTGATGTCTGTGAGGAACAGATGCCCCCATTGTGAATGAGACCCTGTCATTGAGCTGTCTAGAGATGGCCATCCTCACGGAGGATGAGGATAAAGGACAATGCCTGAGGAGACCTCATCTGTCTCTTTTATCTTTTCATATTTTTGACAGTGGACAAATCACTGCATAGGAGTCCCCAACTACCTTAGTCTCATCTGTGAATGGCCAAGAGGTTTTACAAAACACTCAAGATTTTGACCTCACAAATGCCCACAACCACTTACCATAGGGATTCAACATTAAGCAAAGATACTGTTCGTTGGAAGAGAGGTCCTGCCCACTGTTGTTTCTCACTTATATGCTCATCTTCCTTACCTCATGGTAACATAACCACCTTGATTCCTGCTTCCGTCTTCAGGAAGGCTGATGTGACTTGAAGGGCATTACCCTGACATCGTTCTTTCTTAGCAATAAGATGTGGACATTTCCCTAGTCCTACACACCCAAAGTTGAATCGGAATCAGGATTGTGGAGGCTGATGAGAGTTGAAGGTGTTTTCCTATACACAGTGGTTTATTACCAATAAGGATGGGTCAGAGTCCTCGAAATTCCAGAACCTTTTCATTAATGCTTCCTACTCGTGAAAGATGATGTACATTGGTCTTTCCCTGTATAGTGTGGTGACTCAGAGAAAAGTGCTTAGCGCTTTCGTCAGACTTCCACGACCACCTTGGGGCTGGCTTCCATATTCACAAAGGATGATGTTAGGGCTAAGAGGGTTCCTGTACACTGTTATTTCTTAGAGATAAGTGTATGGCATTTTTGTTACATTGCCAGAACCACTTAGCGCCGGGTTTGCCGGCCTCCTGGGGATGAACCGTAACCCTAGGTCGGCCCCCGAGGGGCGCCTCCCAAGAGGCCTTGTGCCACAACGCCGGGGATTGAGGCCCCTGAGCCCAGCACCGGAGTCAGCCTGCCCCCCCGCAGCAACCCGGGCTGCTAGGGTTGCCGCCATTCTTTCAGGGCGAGAGAACGTGCTGGGCCCTCCAAGCCCCCGGCGACCTTCGAAGACCCCCCCGCGCAAAAACTCTGGCTCGCATGCTCCTGCTCGCCAGCGCCCTAACCTCGGCCCCCCCCTATGCTTGCTGCAGAGCTGGCGGATCGGGCCTGCTGGCTTCCTGGGGGCTATCCCTATCCCTAGGTCGCCCCTGAGGGGTCCCTCCCAAGTGGCCTGGCGCTGCATGCCAGGGATTGGGGACCCCCAAGTCCCAGCGCCAGAGGCACCCTGCCGCCCCACCACCACATGGGGTGCTAGGGGCGTCGCCAGTCCTTCAGGGCGACAGAACAGGCAGGACCCTCCAAGCCACCTGCGACCTTCGAAGGCACCCCGAGACAAAGCCAAAATGCTCTGTCCCACGCTCCCGCTCGCCAGCTACTTCACCTCGACCCACACCTCCATTCACTGCACATGGGCGGAACGAGCCTGCCAGTCTCCTGGGGGCTAACCCTAACCCTAGGTCAGCCCAAGAGGGGCCCATCCCAAGGGGCCTGGCGCTGCAACGCCGGGTATTAGGGACCCCCGATCCCCAGCGCCGGACTCACCCTGCTGCCCCGCCGCCACCTGGGCCGCTAGGCGTGCCACTGGTCATTCAGTGTGGGAGAACAGGCAGGGCCCTCCGAGCCCACGGCGACCTTCGAAGGCCCCCCCATCCAAAACGCTTGAGCCCACGCTCCTGCTCCTCAGTGCCCTCACCTCGGCCCGTCCCTCCGCTTGCTGCAGAGCTGGTGGATGAGGCCTGCCCGCCTCCTGGGGCTACCCATAACCCTAGGTTGGCCCCTGAGGGGCCCCTCCAAAGGGGCCTGGCACCGCAATGCCTGGGATTGGGGACCCCCGAACCCCAGCGCCGGACTCACCGTGTTGCCCCACCACCACCCGGGCCGCTAGGAACACCATCGGTCATTCAGGGAGGGAGTACGGGCAGATCCCTCCGAGCCCCTGGCGACCTTCGAAGGCACCCTGCACCAAAATGCTTGGGCCCATGCTCCCGCTCGCCTGTGCCCTCACCTCGGTCCGCCCCTCCGCTCGCTGCACAGCCGGTGGATCAGGACTGCCAGCCTCCTGGGTGTTACCCTAACCTTTGGTGGGCCCCCGAGGGGCCCATCCCAGGTTCCTATTGCCTCAACACTAGGGATTGGGGACTCCTGAGCCCCAGCGCCCAGCTGACCCTCCCGCCCTACCACCACCTGGGCCGCTAGGGGCACCGCTGTTCATTCAGGGAGGGAGAATGGCCAGGGCCCTCCAAGCCACCGGTGACCTTCGAAGGACCCCCGCACCAAAACGCTTGGGCCCACGTTCCCGCTCGCCAGCGCCCTTACCTCGGCCCTCCCCTCCGCTCGCCTCACAGCTGGTGAATCGGGCCTGTGGGCCTTCTGGGGGCTAACCCAAACCCTAGGTCGGCCCCCTAGTGGCCCCTCCCAAGGGGCCTGGCGCTGCAACGACGGGGATTGGGGACTCCTGAGCCCCAGCGCCGGACTCACCATGCCCCCAAAGCCACCCGGGCCACAAGGGGCACCGCCGCTCATTCAGTGCGGGAGAATGGGCAGGGCCCTCCGAGACCACAGCGATCTTCGAAGGCCCCCATGTCAAAGCTCTTGGGAGCACGCTCCCGCTTGCCATCGCCCTTACCTCAGCCTGCCCCTCTGCTCCCTGCACAGCGAGCAGGCGGATAGGGCCTCCCTGCCTCCTGGGGGCTAACCCTACCCCTAGGTAGGCCCCCTAGGGGCCTATCCCAAGGGGACTGGCGCCCTAAGGCCTGGGATTGGGGACTCCCAGGCCCAGCGCCGGACTCACCCTGCTGCTCCACCCCCACGCGGGCCCCTAGGGGAGCCGCCGGTCATTTAGGGCAGGAGAAGGGGCAGGGCCCTCTGAGCCCGGGAGACCTTCAAAGGCACCCTGCATAAAAATGCTTGTGCCCACAATGCCGCTAGGCAGCGCCCTCACTTCAGCCCGCCCCTCTGATCCTCGCACATCCAGCGGATCGGGCCTGCTGGCCTCCTGGGGGATAACCATAACCCTAGGTCAGCCCCTGAGCGGCCCCTCCCAAGGGTCCTGGAGCCACAACGCCGGGGATTGGGGCCACCAGAGCCCCAGCGTCGGACTCAACCTACCACCCTGCCGCCAACCGTGCCACTAGGTGTGCCCCAGGTCTTTCAGGGCGGGAGAACGGGTAGGGCCCTCCGAGCCCCCAGCGACCTTCGAAGGCCCCCTGCGCCACAACGCTTGCGCCCACGCTCCCGCTAGTCAGCACCCTCACCTTGGCCAGCCGCTCCGCTCCCCGCACACCTGGCGGATCGGGCCTCCCGGCCTCCAGGGGGCTAACCCTAACCCTAGGTTGGCCGCCGAGGGGCCCCTCCCAAGGGGCCTGGGACTGCAACGCCGGGTTGGGGACCCCTGAGCCCCAGCGCTGGACTCAACCTGCTGCCCCACCGCCACCCGGGCTGCTTGGGGCTCCGCCCGTCATTCAGGGCAGGAGAAGAGACAGGGCCCTCCGAGTCTTCGGTGACCTTCAAAGGCCCCCCACGCCAAAATGCTTGGGCCCACGCTCCCGCTCGAAGCGCCCTCACCTCGGGCCGCCCTTCCACTCGCCGCAGAGTGGGCGGATCAGGCCTGCTGGCATCCTGGGTGCTAACCCTAAACCTAGGTCGACCCCCGAGGGGCCCCTCCTAAGTGGCCTTGCACCGCAACGCTGGGGATTGAGGACCCACGAAACCCAGCGTCGGACTCACCTTGCCTCCTCTTTGCCACCCGGGCCACTATGGGCGCCGTCGGTCTTTCAGGACGGGAGGATGGACAGGGCCCTCCGAGCCCCTGGAGACCTTGAAGTCCCCCCACGCTAATACGCTTGGGCACATGCTCTAGCTCACCAGGGACCTCACCTCGGCTCACCCCTGCACTCACCGCACAGCCAGCGCATCGGGCCTGCAGGCCTCCTGGGGGCTAACACTAACCCTAGGTCTGCCCCAGAGGGGCCTCTCCCAACAGGCCTGGCACCGGAACGCCCGTGATTTTGGACCCCCGAGCCCCAGCGCTGGACTCACCCTGCCGCCCCGCCTCCACCTGGGCTGCTAGGGGCGCCGCCGGTCATTCAGGGCGGGAGAACGGGCAGGGCCCTCCGAGCCCCCTGCGACATTCGAAGGCCCCCCGCCCCAAAACGCTTAGGCCCATGCTCTTCCCCAGCGCCCTCACCTCGGCCCCCGCCTCCCCTCGCAGCACAGCCAGTGGATCTGGCCTGCTGGCTTCCAGGGGGTTAACCCTAACCATAGGTCAGCACACAAGGGCCCTTCCCAAGGGGCTTGGTGCCGCATGTGGGGATTGGGGATCCCTAAGCCCCTGCGCTGGACTCAACGTGTCGCCCCGCCTCCACCCTGACCGATAGGGGCACCGCCGGTCATTCGGGGTGGGAGAATGGGCAGGTCCCTCAGAGCACCCAGAGTCCTTTGAAGGCTCCCCGCGCCAAAACACTTGGGCCCATGCTCCCATCTCCCAGCAGCCTCACCTCGACCCGCGCCCCTCCGATCACCGCACAGCTGGCTGATCAGGCCTGAGGACCTCCTGGGAGCTAGCCCAAACCATACGTCGGCCCTGGAGGGGCCCCTCCCTAGGGGCCTGGCACTGCCACGCCGGGGCTTGGCGACCCCCGAGCACCAGCTCAAGACTCACCCTGCCGCCTCGCCATGACCCGGCCCACTAGGAGCGCCGTCCTCATTCAGGGCGGGAGAACGGGCGGGGACCCCGAGCCACCAGCGACCTTCGAAGTCCCCCCGTGCCAAAACGCTTGGGCCCACGCTCCCGATCGCCAGCACCCTCACCTCGGCCCACCACTCCGCTCGCCGCACAGCTGGCGGATCGGGCCTGCCGGCCTCCTGGGGGCTAACCCTAACACTAGGTCGCACCCGAGGGGCCCCTCCCAAGGGGCCTGGTGCTGCAACACCAGGGATTGGGGACCCCTGAGCCCCAGCGCCAGACTCACACTGCTGCCCCTCTGCAAACCGGGCCGCTAGGTGCGCCGTCGGGCATTCAGTGCAGTAGAATGGGAAGGGCGCTCTGAGCCCCCGGCAACTTTTGAATGCCCCCCACGCCAAAACGCTTGGGCCCACGCTTCCGCTCGACAGCGCCCTCACCTAGGCCCTCCCCTCTACTCGCCACACAGCCGGCATATCGGGTCTGCCGGCCTTCTGGGGGCTAACAGTAACCCTTGGTCATTCCCCTAGAGCCCTTCTGAAGGGGCCTGGCACCCCAACGCTGAGGATTGGGGACCCCGAGCCCCAGCGCTCGACTCACCCTACCACCTGTCCTCTACCCGGGCCACTAGGGTAGCCGCCGGTCATTCAGGGCAGAAGAACGTGCAGGGCCCTCCGAGCCCCCGGCGACCTTCGAAGGACCCCCACGCCAAAACGCCTGGGCCCATGCTCCCGCTCGCCAGCAACCTCACCTCCGCCCAACCCTCCACTCGCTGCACAGCTGGCGGATCAGGCCTGCTGGCCTCCTGGAGGCTAACCCAAACCCTAAGTCAGCCCCCGAGGGGCCCATCCCAAGGGGACTGGTGCCGAAACGCCAGGGATTGGGGATCCCCGAGCCCCAGCACCGGACTCACCCTGCCGCCCCTCTGCAACCCGAGCTGCTAGGTGCTCTGTCGGGCTTTCAGCGCGGTAGAACGGGAAGTGCGCTCTGAACCCCTGGCGACTTTTGAATCCCCCCACGCCAAAACGCTTGGGCCCATGCTCCCGCTCTACAGTGCCCTCACCTTGGCCTGCCCCACTGCTCGCTACACAGCTGGCGGATTAGGTCTGCCGGCCTCCTGGGGGCTAACACTAATGCTGGTTCGGACCCTGAGGGCCCTTCCCAAGGGGTCTGGAGACCCAATGCCGAGTATAGGGACCCCCATGCCCCAGCATCGGACTTACCATGCCGCCCCACCGCAACCCGGGCCACGAGGGGCACCGCCGGTCATTCAGGTCGGGAGAACGGGCAGGGCCGTCCGAGCCCCCGGCGACCTTCGAAGGCCCCCTCGCCAAAACGCTTGGACCCACGCTCCCGCTCACCAGCGCCCTGACCTCGGCCCGCTACTCCACTCACTGCACAGCCAGTGTATCCGGCCTGCCGGCCTCCTTTGAGCTAACCCTAACCCTAGGTCAGCCCCTGAGGTTCCCCTCCCAAGTGCCTGGAGCCGCCACGCCGGGGATTGAGGATGCCTGAGCCCCAGCTCCAGACTCACCCTGCCGCCCTGCCGCCACCATGGCCGCTATGGGCGCCGCCGGTCATTCAGGGCCGGAGAACTCCCAGGGCCCTCTGAGCCCCCGGCGAACATCCATGGCCTTCCACACCAAAATGCTTGGGCCAATGCTACCACTCACCAGCGCCCTCACGTCGGCCCGCCCCTCCACTCTCTGAACAGCTGCCGGATCGGGCCTGCAATCCTCCTGGGGGCTAACCCTAACCCTAGGTCAGCCCCAGAAGGGCCCGTCCCAAGGGGCCTGGCGCTGCCACGCCAGGGATTGGGGACCCCCGAGCTGCAACACCAGACGCACCCTGCCGCCCCGCCACCACCAGGGCCGCTAGGGGCGCCGCCGGTCATTCCGGGCTGGAGAACATGCAGAGCCTTCCAAGCCACCCTTGATCTTCGAAGGCCCCCGCGCCAAAACGCCTGGGCCCACGCTCCCGCTCTCCAGCACCTTTACCTCAGCCTGCCTCACTGCACGCCGCACAGCTGGCAGATCGGGCCTGCCGGCCTCCTGGGGGCTAACACAAACCCTATGTCAGCCCCCGATGGGCCCCTCCCAAGGGGCCTGGAGCCGCCACGCCCCTGCTTGGGGACACCCAAGCACCAGCGCCGAACTCACCCTGCCGCCCCGCAGCCACCCAGGCTGCTAGGAGCGCCGACGTTCATTCAGGGCGGGAGAAGGGGCAGGGCCCTTGGAGCCCCCGTTGACCTTCGAAGGCCCCACACGCCAAAACGCTTGGGCCCACGCTCCCGCTCGCCAGCGCATTCACATCGGCCTGCCCCTCCGCTCTACGCACAGCCAGCGGATCAGGCCGCTGGACTCCTGGAGTAACCCTAAAGCTAGGTAGGCCCCAGAGGGGCCCCTCCCAAGGGAACTGGCGCCACCAAGCCTGGGACTAGGACCACAGGCCCCATGGCCAGACTCACCCTGCCTCCCTGCTGCCACTTGGGCCACTAGGGGCGCCGCCGGTCATTCAGGGCGTGAGAACAGACAGGGTCCTCTGAGCCACCGGCGACCTTCGAAGGCTCCCCGTGCCAAAACACTGGTGCCCACGCTCCCGCTCCCCAGCGCCCTCACCTCGGCCCATCCCTCTGCTCCCTGCACAGAGGGCATATCGGGCCTGCCGGCCTTGTGTGGGCTAACCCAAACCGTAGGTCGGCCCCCCAGGGTCCCTCCCAAAGATCCTGGTGCCTCTACGCCGGGGATCTGGGACCCCAAGCCCCAGAACCAGACTCACCCTGCCACAACGCCGCCACCCTGGCCACTAGGGGTGCAGCCGCTCATTCAGGGCGGAAGAACGGACAGGGCCCTGGAGAAACCGGTGACATTTGAAGCCTCCCACGCCAAAATGCAGGGGCCCGGGCTCCCGCTCCCCAGTGCCTTTACTTCGGCCCACCCACCTCTCGCTGTCCAGCCAGAGGACTGGGCCTGCCAGCATCCTGGGTGCCAACTCTAACCCTAGGTCGGCCCATGAGGAGCCCCTCCCAAGGGGCCTGGCCCCACAATGCTGGGGATTGGGGATCCCCGAGCCGCAGCTCAGGACTCACCCTGCAGCCCCACCGCCAACGGAGCCGCTAGGGGCGCCGCTGGTTATTCAGGGCAGGAGAATGGGCAGGGCCCTCCGAGACATGGCAACATTCGAAGGCCCAGGGCGCCAAAATGCTGGGGCCCACGCTCCGGCTCGCCATTGCCCTCAACTCGGCCCACACCTCCGCTCCTCGCACAGCCGGTGGATAGGGCCCGCCGGCCTCCTGGGCGCTAACCCTAACCCTAGGACGGCCCCTTAGGGTCCCTTCCTAAGGAGCCTTGCGGTGCAATGCCAGGGATTGGCGACCCACTAGCCCCAGCGCAGGTGCACCCTGCCGCCCCGCCCCACACGGGCCGCTAGGGGCGCCAACATTCAATCTGGGTGGGAAAACTGGCAGGGGCCTCCGAATCCCCGCCCACCTTCGATGGCGCTCAGAACCAAAATGCTTGTGCCCACGCTCATGTTCACCAGCACCCTCATCTCAGCCTAACTCTCTGGCGATGCCCAGGTGGTGTATTGGGCCTGCCGGCCTCCTGGGGCTAACCCTAACCATAGTTCGGCACCCAAGGGGCACTTCCCAGGGGCCTGGCGTCACAACGCTGGGGATGGGGACCCCGAGCCCAAGTGCCGGACTCACCCTGCTGCCCTTCAGCCACCCGAGCCGCTAGAGACCACTGGTCAATCAGGGTGGGAGAATGGGCAGGGCCCTCGGAGCCCCCGCTGACCTTCGAAGGCCCCCCGCGCAAAAACATTGCCTCCCATCCTCCTGCTCGCCAGCGTCCTCACCTCGGCCTGCCCCTCCACTTGCTGCAGAGCCAGTGGATAGTGCCTGCCAGGCTCCTGGGGGCTAACTGAAATCCTAGGTCGGCCCCGTGGGGCACAACCCAAGGGGCCTGGCTCTGCAACGCTGTGGAGTGGTGACTCAGAGCCCCAGAGACAGACTCACCCTGCCGCACTGTCCCCACCCAGGCCGCTAGGGGCGCCACTGCTCACTCAGGGCGGGAGAACAGACAGGGCCCTGGAGAAACCAGCTACATTTGAAGCCTCCCATGCCAAAATGCAGGGGCCCACACTCCCGCTCGCCAGCGCCTTTACCTCGGCCCGTGCACCTCTTGCCACCCAGCCAGAGGATTGGGCCTGCTGGCCTCCTGGGTGCTAACTCTAACCCTAGGTCTGCCCACGAGGAGCCCCTCCCAAGGGGCCTGGCCCCGCAACGCTGGGGATTGGGAATCCCTGAGCCGCAGTGCAGGACTCACCCTGCCGCCCCACCGCCAGCGGAGCCGCAAAGCATGCCGCTGGTTATTCAGGGCAGGAGAACGGGCAGGGCCCTTTGAGACATGGCAATATTCGAAGGCCCAGGGCGCCAAAACACTGGGGACCACTCTCCCGCTCTGCATCACCCTCAACTCGGCCCACACCTCTGCTCTTCGCAGAGCCGGGAACTCGGGTCTGCCGGCATCCTGGGCGCTAACCCTAACCCTAGGACAGCCCCTGAAGCTTCCTTCCTAAGGGGCCTGGTGCTGCAATGCCAGGGAT
Source organism: Ursus americanus (assembly GCF_024610735.1). NCBI lineage: Eukaryota > Metazoa > Chordata > Mammalia > Carnivora > Ursidae > Ursus > Ursus americanus. Next base: position 948,739 of record NW_028273638.1, read on the forward strand.
TGGGGACCCCGATGCCCCAGCGCCGGATGCACGCTGCCGCCCCGCCCCAAACGGGCTGATAGGGGCGCCGCCATTCATTCAGGTTGGGAGAGCTGGAGGGCACTCTGAACCCCTGTCGACATTCAAAGGTGCACCGAACCAAAACGCTTGGGCCCTGGCTCATGTTCACCAGCACCCTCACCTCGGCCCAACTCTCCGCTCGATGCACAGGCAGTGTATCGGGCCTGCTGTCCTCCTGGGGGCTAACCCTAACCCTAGGTCGGCCCCGAGTGGACCCTCCCAGGTGGCCTGGCGCCGCAACGCCAGGGATTTCGAACCCCCAAGCCCCAGTGCTGCACTCACCCTGCTGCCCCGCCACACCCGGGCTGCGAGTGGCGCCGCCGGTCATTCAGGGCGGAAGAACGGGCCGGGCCCTCCGAGCCCCCGGCGACTTTCGTAGGCCCCCACGCCGAAACACTTTGGCCCACGCTCCCGCTCGCCAACGCCCTTACCTCGGCCGCTGCTCCGCACACCGTACAGCCAGCCGATCGGGGCTGCCGGCCTCCTGGGGTCTAACCCTAACCCTAGGTCAGTCCCCAAGGGGCACCTCCCAAGGGTCCTGGCGCTGCAACTCCAGGGATTGGGGACCCCCGAGCACCGGCGCCGGACTCACCCTGCTACCCCGCCACCTCCTGGGACGCTAGGGGCGCCGCCGGTCATTCAGGATGGGAGAATGGTCAGGGCCTTCCGAGCCCCGGTGACCTTTGAAGGCCCCCCGCGCCAAAACGCTTGGGCTAACGCTCCCGCTTGCCAGCGCCCTCACCTCGGCCCACCGATCAGCTCACTGAACAGCCGGCGAATAGTGCCTGCCAGCCTCCTAGGGGCTAAACCTAACCCTAGGTTGGCCCCCGAGGGTCCCCTCCCAAGGGGCCTGTTGCTGCAACGCCGAGGATTGGGGATACCCGAGCCGCAGCGCCTGACTCACCCTGCCGCCCTGCCGCCACCTGGGCGGCTAGGGGCGCTGTCGGTCAGTTAGAGAGGAGAATGGGCAGGGCCCATCGAGTCCCCGGAAACATTTGAAGGCCCCTGGAGCCAAAACGCTTGGGCCCAAGCTCCCGCTCCACAGAGACCTCACCTCAACCCACCACTCCATTTGCCGCACAGCTGGCGGATTGAGCCTGCTGGCGTCCTAGGGGCTGACCTTAACCCTAGGCCAGCCCTCGAGGGGCCCCTCCCAAGGGGCCTGGCAGTGCAACACGGTGGATTGGGGACCCCCGAGCCCCAGCACCGGACTCACCTGCCACCCCGCCACCACCCGGGCCGCTAGGGGTGCCGCGGGTCATTCAGGGTGGGAAAACTGGCAGGGCATTCCATTTCCCCTGTGACATTCTAAGGACCGCCGAGCAAAAAAGGTGGCTCCCACGCTCCTGCTCCCCAGCGCCCTCACCTTGGCCCGGCCCTCCGGTTGCTGCAGAACTGGTGGATAGGGCCTGCCAGGCTCCTGAGGGCTAACTGAAACCCTAGGTCGGCCCCATGGGGGACATCCCAAGGGGCCTGGCTCTGCAATGCTGGGGGTTGGTGACTCAGAGCCCCAGAGCCAGACTCACCCTGCCGCACTGTCGCCACCCGGGCTGCTAGGGGCGCTGCAGGTCATTCAGGGCGGGAGAAGGGGCAGGGACTTCCGAGCCCCCGGTGACCTTCAAAGGCTCCCAGCACCAAAACGCTGGTGCCCGGGCTCCCGCTCCCCACGCCCTCACCTCGGCTCGCCCCTCAACTCTCAGCACAGCGGGCGGATCAGGACTGCTGGCCTCCTGTGTCTTAACCCTAACCCTAGGTCAGCCCCTCAGGGGCCCCTCCCAAGGATCCTGGTGCCACTACACCAGGGATCGGGGACCCCAAGTCCCAGAGCCAGACTCACCCTGCCGCAACGCCGCCACCCGGGCCTCTAGGGGTGCCGCTGGTCATTCAGGGCGGGAGAACGGACAGGGCCCTGGAGAAACCTGCGACATTTGAAGCCTCCCACGCCAAAATGCAGGGGCCCACGTTCCCGCTTGGCAGCGTCTTTACCTCTGGCAAACCACCTCTCTCTGCCAAGCCAGAGGATTGGGCCTGCCAGCCTCCTGGGTGCTAACTCTAACCCTAGGTCGGCCCATGAGGAGCCCCTCCCAAGGGGCCTGCCCCCGCAACGCTGGGGATTGGGGACCCCCGAGCCCCAGTGCCAGACTCACCCTGCCTCCCCGCTGACACCGGGCACGCTGGGGCATCGCTGTTCATTCAGGGTGGGAGAACGGGCAGGGCCCTCGAGACCCCGGCGACCGTTGAAAGCCCCAAGTCAAAACGCTGGTGCCCAGGCTCCCGCTCGCCAGCACCTTTACTACGGCCCGCCCCTCCTCTCGCAGTCTAGCTGGCATATCGGGCCTGCCAGCGTCCTGGGAGCTAACTCTAACCCTAGATCGGCCCACGAGGGGCCCATCCGAAGGGGCTTGATCCCACAACGCCGGGGATTGGGGACTCCCGATTCCTAACGCCGGACTCACCCTGCCGTCCCACGTCACCCGGGCTGCTAGGGGCGCTGCCGGTCATACAGGTCGGTTGAAGTGGCAGGGCTTTCTGAGCCACGGGACATTCGAAGGCCCCCGGAGCCAAACCGCTATGGCCACGCTCCCACTCACCAGCACCCTCACCTCAGCCCACCCCTCCGCTCGCCCCACAGTGGCTTATCAGGCCTGCCGGCCTCCTGGGGGCTGACCCTACCCTAGGTCGGCCCCCGAGGGGCCACTCCCAAGGGGACTGGCGCCGCAATGCCTGGGATTGGGGACCCCCTAGCTGCAGCACCGGAATCACCCTGCCACCCCGCCGACACAGGACCCACTGGGGTATCGCAGGTCATTCAGGGTGGAAGAACGGGCAGGGCTCTCGAGAACCCAGTGACTTTCGAAGGCCATCTCCGCCAAAACACTGGGGCCCATGATCCCACTCACCTGGGCCCTCACCTCAGTCCGCCCCTCCACTTGTCACACAGCTGGCAAATCGGGCCTGCAGGCCTCCTAGGGGCTAAACCTAACCCTAGGTCGGCACCAAGGGGCCCATCCTAGGGGCCTGGCACCCCAACGCCTGGGATTGGGGATTCCCGAGCCTCAGCGCCAGACTCACCATGCCTCTCTGCCACCACCCAGGGTGCTAAGGGTGCCGCCAGTCATTCAGGGTGGGAGAAAGGGCAGGATCCTCAGACCCCTGGCGACATTCGAAGGCCCCCATGCCAAAACGTTGGGTACCACGCTTTCACTCGCCAGCGCCCTCACCTCGGCCCACCCCTCCGCTCGCCCCACAGCCATCATATCGGGCCTGCCGGCCTCCTGGGGGCTAACCCTAACCCTACGTCCGCCCCCGAAGGGCACTCCCAAAGGGCCTGGCGCCACGACGCCGGAGATTGAGGACCCCCAAGCCCCAGCAATGTACTCAACCTGCCCCTCCGCCACCACCCGGGCCACTTGGGGCGCCACCGGTCATTCAGGGTGGGGGAACGGGCAGTGCCCTCCGATCCCCCGGCGACATTCATAGGTCCCCCGCGTCAAATCACTGAGGCCCATGCTCCCGCTCTACAGCACCCTCACCTCGGCCCGCCCCCCCTCTAGCCACACAGCTGGTGGATCAGGCCTCCCGGGCTCCTCAGGGCTAACCCTAACCCTAGGTGGGCCCCAGAGTGGCCCCTCCCAAGAGGCTTGGTGCCGCAAAGGCAGGGATTGGGGACCCGCAAGCCCCAGCACCGGGCTCACCCTGCCGCCCCGCCACCACGCAGGCCGCTAGGAGCGCCGCTGGGCATTCAGGGCGTGATAACCGGCAGGGCCCTCCAAGCCTCTGGTGAAATAAGAAGGCCCCCACGCCAAAACGCTGGGTACCACGCTACCGCTCGACTGCGCCCTACCACGGTCAATCCCTCTGCTCACTGCACAGCCGGCGGAGCGGGACTGCTGGCCTCCTGGGGGTTAACCTAACCCTAGGACAGTCCCCGAGGGGCCCCTCCCAAGGGGCCTGGCACCGCAACGCTGGGGATTGGAGAAACCCAAGCACCAGTGCTGGACTGACCCTGCCACCCCCTGCCACTCGGGGAGCTAGGGGCGTCGCCGGTCCTTCATGGCGGGAGAATGAGCAGGGCCCTCCGAGCCCCCTGCAACATTCGAAGGCCCACTGCGCCAAAATGTTGGGGCCCACGCTTCCGTTCGCCAGCGACCTCACCTTGACCCATCCCTCCATTCGCCACAGAGCCGGTGGATCGAGCCTGCCGGCCTCCTGGGGTTAACCCTAACCCTAGGTCGGCCCCCAAGGGGCCCTTCCCAAAGGGACTGCCGTGGAACACCAGGGATTGGGGACCCCCGAGTTGCAACGCTGGACTCACCGTTCCGCCCCGCCCACATCCGGGCCGCTATGGTACCGCCGATCATTCAGGGCGGGAGAACGGGCAGGGCCCTCCCTGCCCCGGTGACCTTCGAAGGCCCCCAGTGCCAAAACGCTGGGGTCCACTCTCCTACTCGCTAGCGCCCTGATCTTCGACCGCGCCTCCATTCGCCCCAGAATGTGGATCATGCCTGCCGGCCTCCAATAGCTAACCTTTACCCTAGGTCGGCCCCCAAGGGGCCCCTCCCAAGGGGCCTGGTGCTGCAACACCTGGCATTGGGGACGCCTGAGCCTCAGCGCCAGACCCAACCTGCCACCCCGCCATCACTCAGGTTGCTAGGGGAGCCGCCACTCATTCAGGGTGGGAGAACGGACAGGGCCCTCTGAGTCCCCGGCGACATTCCAGGGCCCCCGGGGCCAAAACTTTGGGTACCACCTTCCAGCTCGCCAGTGCCCTAACCATGGCCCGCCCCTCCGCTCGCTGCACAGCTGGCTTATGGGGACTGCCGGCCTCCTGGGGGCTAACCCTAACACTAGGTTGGCCCCAGAGGGGCCCCTCCCAAGGGGACTGGTGACCAAAGCCGGGGATTGGTGACTCAGAGCCCCAGAGCCGGACTCATCCTGCCGCACTATCGCCACCTGGGCCTCTAGGGGCACCGCCGGTCATTCAGGGAGAGAGAAGGGGCAGGGACTTCTGAGCCCATGGTGACCTTCAAAGGCTCCCGGCACCAAAACGCTGGTGCCCACATTCCCACTCCCCAGCGCCCTCACCTCAGCCCGCCGTACTACTCGCCGCACAGCGGGCAGATAGGGCCTGCCGGCCTCCTGGGGGCTAACCCTTCCCTAGGTCGGCCCCACAGGGGCCCCTCCCAAGGGTCCTGGTGCCGCTACGCCAGGGATCTGGGACCCCAAGCCCTAGAGCCAGACTCACCCTGCCGCAACTCCGCCACCCAGGCTGCTAGGGGCGCCGCCAGTCATTCAGGGCGGGAGAATGGACAGGGCCCTGGAGAAACCAGAAACATTTGAAGCCTCCCGTGCCAAAATGCAGGGGCCCAGGCTCCCGCTCACCAGCGCCTTTACCTCCGCCCACCCACCTCTCGCCGCCCAGCCAAAGGATTGGGGCTGCCGGCCTCCTGGGTGCTAACTCTAACCCTAGGTCGGCCCACGAGGAGCCCCTCCCAAGGGGCCTGGCCCCGCAACGCTGGGAATTGGGGATCCCCGAGCCACAGCGCGGGACTCACCCTGCCGCCCCACTGCCAACGGAGCCGCTAGGGGCATCGCTGGTTATTCAGGGCAGGAGAAAGGGCAGGGCCCTCCGAGCCATGGCAACATTCGAAGGCCGAGGGAGCCAAAATGCTGGGGACCACGCTCCTGCTGGGCATCGCCCTCAACCTGGCCCGCACCTCCGCTCCTCGCACAGCCGGCGAGTTGGGCCTGCCTGCCTCCTGGGTGCTAACCCTAACCCTAGGACAGCCAATGAAGCTCCCTTCCTAAGGGGCCTGGAGCCGCAACGCCGGGGATTGGGGACCCCCAGGCCCCAGCACTGGATGCACGCTGCCGCCCCGCCCCACACGGGCCGTTAGGGGCGCCGCCATTCATTCAGGGTGGGAGAACTGGAGGGCCCTCTGAACCCCTACCGACATTCGAAGGCACACCGAACCAAAACGCTTGGGCCCAGGCTCATGTTCACCAGCACCCTCACCTCGGCCCAACTCTCCGCTCGACGCACAGGTGGTGTATCGGGCCTGCGGGGCTCCTGGAGGCTAACCCTAACCATAGGTCGGCCCCCGAGGGGCCCTTCCCAAGGGGCCTGGCGTCGCAACGCTGGGGATGGGGACACCGAGCCCATGTGCCGGACTCACCCTGCTGCCCTTCAGCCACCGGCCGCTAGAGGCCCTGCCGGTCATTCAGGGCAGGAGATCGGGCAGGGCCCTCCGAGCCCACGCTGACCTTTGAAGGCTCCCCGCGCAAAAACGTTGGCTCCCAGGATCCTGCTCCCCAGCGCCCTCACCTCGGCCCGCCCCTCCGCTTGCTTCAGAGCCGGTGGATAGGGCCTGCCGGGTTCCTGGCAGCTAACCAAAACCCTAGGTTGGCCCTGTGGGGACATCCCAAATGGCCTGGCTCTGCAACGCTGGGGATTGGTGACTCAGAGCCCCAGAGCCAGACTCACCCTGCTGCACTGTCCCCACCCGGGCCGCTAGAGGCGCCGCTGTTCATAGAGGGCGAGAGAAGGGCAGGGACTTCCAAGCCACCGGTGACCTTCAAAGGCTCCCCGCGCCAAAACGCTGGTGCCCACGCTCCCGCTCCCCAGTGCCCTCACCTCGGCTCACACCTCCGCTCGCCGCACAGCGTGCGGATTAGGCCTGACGGTCTCCTTGGGGCTAACCCTAACCCTAGGTCGGCCCCCCAGGGGCTCCTCCCAAGGGTCCTGGTGCCACTACGCCTGGGATATGGGACCACAAGCCCCAGAGCCAGACTCACCCTCCCACAACGCTGCCACCCGGGCCGCTAGGGGCGCCGCTGGTCATTCAGGGCAGGAGAACTGACAGGGCCCTGGAGAAACTGGCGACATTTGAAGACTCCTGCGCCAAAATGCAGGGGCCCACAATCCCACTCCCCAGCGCCCTTACCTCGGCCCGCCAACCTCTCGCCGCCCAGCCAGAGGATCAGCCTGCTGGCCTCCTGGGGGCTAACTCTAACCCTAGGTTGGCCCACGAGGAGCCCCTCCCAAGGGGCCTGACCCCACAACGCTGGGGATTGGGAATCCCTGAGCCGCAGCACGGGACACACCCTGCTGTCCCACTGCCAATGGAGCCGCTAGGGGCATCGCTGGTTATTCAGGGCAGGAGAAAGGGCAGGGCCCTCCGAGCCACGGCAACATTCAAAGGCCCAGGACGCGAAAACGCTGGGGACCATGCTCCCGCTTGCCATTGGCCTCAACTGGGCCCGCATCTCCACTCCTCGCACAGATGGCGGATTGGGCCTGCCGGCCTCCTGGGCGCTAATCCTAACCCTAGGAAGGCCCCTGAGGGTCCTTTCCTAAGGGGCCTGGCGCCGCAACGCCAGGGATTGGGAACCCCCAAGCCCCAGCATTGGATGCACCCTGCCGCCCCGCCCCACACTTGCCGCTGGGGGCGCTGCGATTCATTCAGGGTGGGAGAAGGGGCAGGGCCCTTTGAACGCCCAAAGACCTTCGAAGGCGCCCTGAACCAAACGCTTGGGCCCAGGCTCATGTTCACCAGCACCCTCACCTTGCTCAACTCTCCCCTCGACGCACAGGCGGTGTATCGGGCCTGCTGGCCTCCTGAGGGCTAACCCTAACTGTAGGTCGGCCACGGAGGGACCCTTCCCAAATGGCCTGGTGCCACAACGCTGGGAATGGGGACCCCAACCCAAGTTCCGGTCTCAACCTGGTGCCCTTCAGGCCCCGGAGCCTCTAGGGGCCCCACCGGTCATTCAGAGCGGGAGAACGGGCAGGTCCTTCCAAGCCCCCACCGACCTTTGAAGACCACCCGCGCTAAAACACTTGGGCTCATGCTCAGTCTCGCCAGCGCCCTCACCTCGGCCCAACCCTCCACATGCTGCAGAGCCGCTGATCGGATCCACCGGGTTCCTGGGGGCTAACCATAAACCTAGATCGACCCCCGAGGGCCCCTCCCAAGGGTCCTGGCACTGCAACACCGGGAATTGTGGACCCCTGAGCCCCAGTGCCGGACTCACCGTGCCGCCCTGCCGCCACCCAGGACACTAGGGGCACCGCCGGTCATTCAGGGTGGGAGAACGGGTAGGGCCCTCCGAGCCCCCACCTACTTTCGAAGGTGCCCCGAATCAAAACGCTTGGGCCCAGGCTCATGTTCACCAGCACCCTCAACTCGGCCCACACCTCTGCTCCTTGCATAGCCGGCGACTCGGGCCTGCCGGCCTCCTGGGCGCTAACTAGAACCCTAGGACGGCCCCTGAGGGTCCCTTCCTAAGGGGCCTGGCACCGCAATGCCGGGGACTGGGTACCCCCAAGCCCCAGCGCCGATGCACGCTGCCGCCCCGCCCCACACGGGCCGCTACGGGCGCCACCATTCATTCGGGGTGGGAGAACTGGCAGGGCCCTCCGAACCCCCGCCGACCTTCGAAGGCGCCCAGAACCAAAACGCTTGGGCCCAGGCTCATGTTCACCAGCACCCTCACTTCGGCCCAACTGTCCTCTCGATGCACAGGTGGTGTATCGGGCCTGCGTGGCTCCTGGGGGCTAACCCTAACCATAGGTCGGCCCCCAAGGGGCCCTTCCCCAGGGGCCTGGCGTCACAACGCTGGGGATGGGGACCCCGTGCCCAAGTGCCGGACTCACCCTGCTGCCCTTCAGCCGCCCAAGCCGCTAGGGGACCACGGGTCAATCAGGACAGGAGAACGGGCAGGGACCTCCGAGCCCGCGCTGACCTTCGAAGGCCCCGCGCGCAAAAACGTTGGCTCCCATGCTCCTGCTCTCAGCGCCCTCACCTGGCCCGCCCCTCCGCTGGATTCAGAGCCGGTGGATAGGGCCTGCCAGGCTCCTGGGGGCTAACCAAAACCCTATGTCGGCCCCGTGGGGCACATCCCAAGGGGCCTGGCTCTGCAACACTGGGGATTGGTGACTCAGAGCCCCAGAGCTGGACAAACCCTGAGGCACTATAGCCACCTGGGCCGCTAGGGGCGCCGCTGGTCATTCAGGGAGAGAGAAGGGGCAGGGACTTCTGAGCCCACGGTGACCTTCAAAGGCTCCCTGCACCAAAACTCTGGTGCCCACGCTCCCACTCCCCAGCGCCCTCACCTCGGCTAGCCCTTCTACTCGCCGCACAGCGGGCAGATAGGGCCTGCCGGCCTCCTGGGGGCTAACCCTTCCCTAGGTCGGCCCCCCAGGGGCCCCTCCCAAGAGTCCTCGTGCCGCTACACCAGGGATCTGGGACCCCAAGCCCCAGAGCCAGACCCACCCTGCCGCAACCCCGCCACCCAGGCCGCTAGGGGCGCCGCCAGTCATTCAGGGCGGGAGAAGGGACAGGGCCCTGGAGAAACCGGAGACATTTGAAGCCTCCCTTGCCAAAATGCAGGGGCCCAGGCTCCCGTTCACCAGCGCCTTTACCTCCGCCCACCCACCTCTCGCCGCCCAGCCAGAGGATTGGGCCTGCTGGCCTCCTGGGTGGTAACTCTAACCCTAGGTCGGCCCACGAGGATCCCCTCCCAAGGGGCCTGGCCCCCCAACGCTGGGGATTGGGGATCCCCGAGCCGCAGCGCGGGACTCACCCTGCCGCCCCACTGCCAATGGAGCCGCTAGGGGCGTCGCTGGTTATTCAGGGCAGGAGAAAGGGCAGGGCTCTCCGAGCCATGGCAACATTCGAAGGCCGAGGGAGCCAAAATGCTGGGGACCACGCTCCTGCTGGGCATCGCCCTCAACCTGGCCCGCACCTCCGCTCCTCGCACAGCTGGCGAGTTGGGCCTGCCGGCCTCCTGGGTGCTAACCCTAACCCTAGGACAGCCCCTGAAGCTCCCTTCCTAAGGGGCCTGGAGCCGCAATGCCAGGGATTGGGGACCCCCAGGCCCCAGCGCCTGATGCACGCTGCCGCCCCGCCCAACACGGGCCGCTAGGGGCGCCGCCATTCATTCAGGGTGGGAGAACTGGAGGGCCCTCCGAACCCCTACTGACATTCGAAGGCGCACCGAACCAAAACGCTTGGGACCAGGCTCATGTTCACCAGCACCCTCACCTCGGCCCAACTCTCCGCTCGACGCACAGGTGGTGTATCGGGCCTGCGGGGCTCCTGGAGGCTAACCCTAACCATAGGTCGGCCCCCGAGGGGCCCTTCCCAAGGGGCCTGGCGTCACAATGCTGGGGATGGGGACCCCGAGCCCATGTGCCGGACTCACCCTGCTGCCCTTCAGCAACCCGAGCCGATAGAGGCGCCGCCGGTCAATCAGGGCAGGAGATCGGGCAGGGCCCTCCGACCCATGGCAACATTCGAAGGCCCAGGACGCCAAAACGCTGGGGACCATGCTCCTGCTTGCCATTGGCCTCAACTGGGCCCGCATCTCCACTCCTCGCACAGCTGGCAGATCGGGCCTGCCGGCCTCCTGGGCTCTAATCCTAACCCTAGGACGGCCCCTGAGGGTCCTTTCCTAAGGGGCCTGGTGCCGCATCGCCGGGGATTGGGGACCCCCAAGCCCCAGCGCAGGATGCACCCTGTCGCCCTTCCCCACCCGGGCCGCTAGGGGCGCCTCCGTTCATTCAGGGTGGGAGAATGGGCAGGGCCCTCCGAACCCCTGCCTATGCTCGAAGGCGCGGGGAATCAAAACGCTTGGGCCCACACTCACGTTCACCAGCACCCTCAACTCGGCCCGCACCTCCGCTCCTTGCGCAGCCGGCGACTCGGGCCTGCCAGCCTCCTGGGCGCCAACCCTAACCCTAGGATGGCCCCTGAGGATCCCTTCCCAAGGGGCCTGGCGTCGCAACGCCGGGGACTGGGGACCCCCAAGACCCAGTGCCGCATGCACCCTGGCGTCCCGCCTCACACGGGCCACTAGGAGCGCCGCCATTCATTCAGGGTGGGAGAACTAGCAGGGCCCTCCGAACCCCCGCCGACCTTCGAAGGTGCCCCGAACCGAAACGCTTGCTCCCAGGCTCATGTTCACCAGCACCCTCACCTCGGCCCAACTCTCCGCTCAACGCACAGGTGGTGTATAGGGCCTGCCGGCCTCCTGGGGGCTAACCCTAACTGTACGTCGGCCCCCCGAGGGGCCCTTCCCAAGTGGCCTGGTGCCGCAATGCCGGGGATGGGGACCCCGACCCCAAGTGCTGGACTCACCCTGCTGCCCTTCAGCCACCCGAGCCACTAGGGGACCCGCCGGTCATTCAGAGCGGGAGAACTGGCAGGTCCCTCCGAGGCCCCGCCGACCTTTGAAGGCCCCCCGCACTAAAAAGCTTGGGCGCATGCTCAGTCTCGCCAGTGCCCTCGCCTCGTCCCAACCCTCCGCGTGCCACACAGCCGCTGATCGGGTCCACCGGCCTCCTGGAGGCAAACCATAACCCTAGATCGATCCCCAAAGGTCCACTCCCAAGGGGCTTGGTGCAGCAACGCCGGGGATTGGGGACCCCGAACCTCAGCACCTGACTCACCCTGCCGCCCAGCCGCCACCCGGGGGCCTGGGGTGTTGCCGATCATTCAGGGCGGGAGAACAGGCAGGGCCCTCCGAGACACGGCGACCTTCGAAGGCCCCCCCGCGCAAAAACGGCAGACCCACCCTCCCACTCACTAGCGCCCTCACCTACGTCCACCACTCCACTCTCCACACAGCTGGCGAATAGGGCCTGCTGGCCTCCTGGGGGCTAAACCTAACCCTAGGTTGCCCCCGAGGGGCCTCTCCCAAGGGGCCTGGCGCCGCATCCCCGGGGATTGGGGACCCCCAAGCCCCAGGGCCGGATGCACCCAGTCGCCCCTCCCCACCCGGGCCGCTAGGGGCGCCGCCATTCATTCAGGGCGGGAGAATGGGCAGGGCCCTCCGAACCCCTGCCTATGCTCGAAGGCTCCCCGAATCAAAACACTTGCGACCACGCTCATTTTCACCAGCACCCTCAACTCAGCCTGCACCTCTGCTCCTCGCACAGCCGGCGACTTGGGCCTGCCGGCCTCCTGGGCACTAACCCTAACCCTAGGACGCCCCCTGAGGAAACCCTTCCTAAGGGGCCTGGTTCCGCAAATCCAGGGATTGTGGACCCCCAAGCCCCAGCGCCGGACGCACGCTGCCGCCCTGCCCCACACAAGCCGCTAGGGGCGCCGCCATTCATTCAGGGTGGGAGAACTGCCAGGGCCCTCCGAACCCCCGCCGACCTTCGAAGGCACCCCGAACCAAAACCCTTGGGCCCTGGCTCACGTTCACCAGCACCCTCACCTCGGCCCAACTGTCCTCTCGATGCACAGGTGGTGTATCGGGCATGCGGGGCTCCTGGTGGCTAACCCTAACCATAGGTCAGCCCCTGAGGGGCCCTTCCCAAGGGTCCTGGCGACGCAAAGCTGGGGATGGGGACCCCGTGCCCAAGTCCCGGACTCACCCTGCTGCCCTTCAGCCACCCAAGCTGTTAGGGGACCACCGGACAATCAGGACAGGAGTACGGGCAGGGACCTCCGAACCCCCGCTGACCTTCGAAGGCCCCCCGCGCAAGAACGTTGGCTCCCATGCTCCTGCTCCCAGCGCCCTCACCTCGGCCTGCCCCTCCGCTTGATTCAGAGCCGGTGGATAGGGCCTGCCAAGCTCCTGGGGCTAACCAAAACCCTAGGTCTGCCCCATGGTGCACATCCCAAGGGGCCTGGCTCTGCAACGCTGGGGATTGGTGACTCAGAGCCCCAGAACCAGACTCACCCTGCAGCACTGTCACCACCCGGGCCTCTAGGGGTGCCGCTGGTCATTCAGGGCGGTAGAACGGACAGGGCCCTGGAGAAACTGGCGACATTTGAAGCCTCCCGCCAAATTGCAGGGGCCCACGCTCCCGCTCGCCAGAGCCTTTACATCGGTCCGGGCACCTCTCGCCGCCCAGCCAGAGGATTGGGCCTGCCGCCTCCTGGGTGCTAACTCTAACCCTAGGTCGGCCCCCTACGAGCCCCTCCCAAGGGGCCTGGCCCTGCAACACTGGGGATTGGGGATCCCCGAGCCGCAGCGCAGGACTCCCCCTGCCACCCCACCGCCAACGGAGCCTCTAAGGGCGCCGCTGGTTATTCAGGGCAGGAGAACGGGCAGGGCCCTTCGAGCCATGGCAAAATTCGAAGGCCTGGGCCTGCCGGCCTCCTGGGAGCTAACCCTAACCATAGGTCGGCCCTGGAGGGGCCCCCCCAAGGGGCCTGGCTTCGCAACGCCGGGAATTGGGGACCCCCAAGACCCAGTGCCGGATGCACCCTGGCGCCCCGCCTCACACGGGCCGCTAGGGGCGCCGCCGTTCATTCAGGGTGGGAGAATGGGCAGGGCCCTCCGAACCCCCGCCTATGTTCGAAGGCACCCAGAATCAAAACGCTTGAGCCCACGCTCATGTTCACCAGCACCCTCAACTCGGCCCGCACCTCTTGCCGCCCAGCCAGAGGATTGGGCCTGCCGCCTCTTGGGTGCTAACTCTAACCCTAGGTCGGCCCCCTACGAGCCCCTCCCAAGTGGCCTGGCGTCGCAACACTGGGGATGGGGACCCCGAGCCACAGCACGGGACTCACCCTCCCCCCCCACCGCCAACAGAGCCGCTAGGGTGCCGCTGTTTATTCAGGGCAGGAGAAGGGGCAAGGCCCTCCAAGCCATGGCAACATTCCATGGCCCAGCGTGCCAAAACGCTGGGGACGAAGCTCTCGCTCGCCATCGCCCTCAACTCGGCCCATACCACCGCTCCTTGCACAGCAGGCGGATCGGGCATGCCGGCGTCCTGGGCGCTAACCCTAACCCTAGGACGGCCCCTGAGGTTCCCTTCCTAAGGGGCCTGGCGCTGCAACACCGGGGATTGGGGACCCCCAAGCCCAAGCGCCAGATGCACCCTGCCGCCCCGCCCCACACGGGCCTCTAGGGGTGCCGCCATTTATTCAGTGTAGGAGAAAAGGCAGGGCCCTCCGAGCTCCCGCTGACCTTTGAAGGCCCCCCGCGCTAAAGCGCTTGGGGTCATGCTCAGGCTCGCCAGCGCCCTCAACTCGGGGCAACCCTCCGATTGTTGTACAGCCGCTGATCGGGTTCACTGGCCTTCTGGGGGTAACCGCAACCCTAGATTAGCCCCCGAGCGGCCCCTCCCAATGGGCCTGGGGACGCAACGCCTGGGATTGGGGACCCCTGAGCCCCAGCACCGGACTCACCTTGCCGTCCAGCTGCCACCCGGGGTCTTGGGGTGCTGCCATTATTCAGGGAGGGAGAAAGGGCAGAGCCCTCCGAGACACGGTGACCTTCAAAGGCCCCCGGCGTGAAAACGCCTGGACCCACGCTCCCGCTCACCAGCGCCCTCAACTCAGTCCGCCACTCCGCTATCCACACAGCTGGTGAATAGGGCCTGCCAGCCTCCTAGGGGCTAAACCTAACCCTAGGTTGGCAACCGAGGGGCCGCTCCCAAGGGGCCTGGCGCCACAACGCTGGGGATTGGAGATACCAGAGCCAAAGCGCCTGACTCACCCTGCCACTCCGCCACCACCAGGTCAGCTAGGTGCGCCACCGGTCATTCAGGGAGGAGAATGGGTAGGGCCCGCCGAGTCCCTGAAGACATTCGAAGGCCCCCCGCGCCAAAACGCTTGGGCCCACGCTCCCGCTCCACAGAGACCTCACCTCGACCCACTACTCCTTTCGCCACACAGCTGGCGGATTGAGCCTTCTGGTATCCTGGGGTCTGACCCTAACCCTAGGTCAGCACCCGAGGACACCCTCCCAAGGGGCATGGTGCAGCAACGCGGTGGATTGGAGACCCCCAAGCCCCAGCGCCGGACTCACCTGCTGCCCTGCCGCCACCCAGGCCGCTAAGGGCGCCGCGGGTCATTCAGTTGGGAGAACTGGCAAGGCCTTCCATTTCCCCTGCGACCTTCAAATGCCCCCACTCAAAAAAGTTGGCTCCCACGCTCCTGCTCCCCAGTGCCCTCACCTCGGCCCGCCCCTCCGCTTGCTGGAGCCAGTGGATAGTGCCTGCCAGGCTCCTGGGGGCTAACCAAAACCTAGGTCGACCCCATGGGGCACATCCCAAGGGGCCTGGCTCTGCAACGCTTGGGACTGGTGACTCAGAGCCCCAGAGCCAGACTCACCCTGCCACACTGTCGCCACCCGGGCCGCTAGGGGCGCTGCCGGTCATTCAGGGTGGTAGAACAGTCAGGGCCCTGGAGAAACCTGCCACATTTGAAGCCTCCCGCGCGAAAATGCAGGGGCCCACGCTCCCGCTTCCCAGGGCCTTTACCTCGGCCTTCCCACCTCTCGCTGCCCAGCCAGAGGATTGGGCCTGCCGGCCTCCTGGGGACTAATTCTAACCCTAGGTCAGCCCAGGAGGAGCCCCTTCCAAGGGGCCTGGCGCCGCAACGCTGGGGATTGGGGATCCCGGAGCCGCAGTGCGGGACTCACCCTGCCGCCCCACCACCAACGGACCCGCTAGGGTCGCAGCTGCTTATTCAGGGCAGGAGAATGGGCAGGGCACTATGAACCATGGCAACATTCGAAGGCCCAGGGCGCCAAAGTGCTGGGAACCAAGCTCCCACTCGCCATCGCCCAAAACTCGGCCAGCAACTCCGCTCCTCACACAGCCAGCAGATCGGGCCTGCCAGCCTCCTGGGGGCTAAACCTAACCCTAGGTTGGCCCCTGAGGGGAACCTCCCAAGGGGCCTGGTGCAGCAACGCCAGGGATTGGGGACCCACGAGCCCCAGCGCCGTACTCACCATGCCTTCCCGCCACCCACCAGGCCGCTAGGGGCACCACTGGCCATTCAGGGAGGGAGAACCGGCAGGGCCCTCCAAACCCCAGTGACCTTCCAAGGCCCCCCGCGCCAAAATGCTTGGGCCCATGCTCCAGCTCGGTGGCGCCCTCACCTCGGCCTGGCCCTCCTCTACCGCACAGCTGGCGGATCATGCCTGCCGGACTCCTGGGTGCTAACACTACCTCTAGGACGGCCCCAGAGGGGCCCCTCCCAAGGGGCCTAGCACTGCAATGCATGGCATTGGGGACCCCCAAACGGCAGTGCCAGACTCACACTGCCAACCCGCCACCACGCGGGCCGCTAGGGGCGCCGCCGGTCATTCAGGGCAGGAGAACGGGCAGGGCCCTCCGAGTCTCTAGCGACATTCAAAGGCCCCATGCGCCAAAACGCTGGATACC
The DNA here is from genome assembly GCF_024610735.1 of Ursus americanus. NCBI lineage: Eukaryota > Metazoa > Chordata > Mammalia > Carnivora > Ursidae > Ursus > Ursus americanus. The sequence continues at coordinate 964,934 of NW_028273638.1, forward strand.
ATAATCCCACTCGCCAGCGCACTCACCTCGGCCCCCTCCTCCATTTGCCGCACAGCTGGCACATCAGTCCTGCTGGCATACTGGGGTCTAAACCTAACCCTAACCCCTAACCTTAAACCCTAAACCTTAACCCCTAATCCTAACCCTAACCCTAACCCTACCCTATACCTAACCCTAAACCCTAATCCTTAAACACTAAACCCTAACATTAACACTAAACCCTAAACCCTAACCCCTAACCTTAATCCCAAAACCCTAAACACTAAACGCTAACCTTAACCATTAACCCCAAACCCCAACACTAACCCTACACCCTAACCCTACCCAGACCCCTACCATACTCCTAACCCTACCCCTAACCCTACCCCTTCAGCTAACCGACCCCTAACCCGTAACCTATCCCTAAACCTAACCCTAACCCGTACCCTAACCCGTACTCTAACCCTAACTCTAACCCGTACCCTAACCCTAACCCTAACCTCTACCCTAACCCTAACCGAAACCCTAACATGTACTCTAACCCGTACACTAACCCGTACTGTAACCCTAACCTTAAAATGTACCTTAACCCGTAACTTAAACCGTACCCTAAACCTAACTACAACCCTAAAAGTACCCTAACCCGTACTATAACCTTAACCCTAAACCCTAAACCCTGACCCTAACCCACACCATAACTCATACCATAACGCGTACCCTAACCCTACCCGTATCCTAACCCTAACCCGTACCCTAACCGTAACCCTAAACCCTAAACTGTAACCCGTACCCTACCCCTAACCAGTACCCTTACCTTAATCTTAACCCATACCCTAACCTGTACCCTAACCCATACCCTAACCCGTACCCTATCCCTAACCCGGACCTAACCCATACCCTAACTCATACCTAAAACTAACCTGTACCCTAACCAGTACCCTAACCCATACCCTAACCCTAAACCATACCCTATACCTATCCCTAACCCGATCCCTAACCCATTCCCTCACCCTAACCCTAAACCGTAACCTAACCTGTACCATAACCCTAAACTGTACCCTAACCCTAACCCGTACCCTAACCCTAACCTGTACCCTAAACTGTACCCATTTCCGGATGCCAACACTTACCCTAAACTGTACCCTAACCCATACCCTAAACCATACCCTAATGCGTACCCTAACCCATAAAATAACCCTAACCCGTACCCTAAACCTAACCCGTACTCCAACCGTAACCCTAACCCTAAACCCAAACCCTAAACCCTAACCCGTACCCTAAACCCTAATCTGTACCCTAACCCATAACCTCTAACCTGTAACCCCTAAACCCAACCCCACCCTGTACCTCTCCTTACCCTAACCCTAACCCCTACACTCACCCATATCCTAACCGTAACCCATACCCTAACCTTAACCCATACCCTAATCTGTAACCTAACCCCAGGGATTCGGTACACATGAGCCCCACCACGGGACTCAGCCTGCCACCCCTCAGGAAACCATACCCCTTGGGGCGCCACAGAGCATCCCCTGCAGGAGAACTGGTAGGGCCCCCCTGAGCCCCCAGTGATCCTCGGCGGCCCCTACACCTCAACCCTGAGGCCCACGCTCATCCCGCCCCACGCCTTCCCTTCAGCTTGCCACCAAGCTCGTTGCAGAGCCGGCAGATCAGGCCTGCCGGGTTCCTGGGGCCTAGACCTGACCCTAGGTCTGCTGGGTAGGGCCCCTCCCCTGGGGCCAGGTGCCACAGCCCCAGGGACTGGGGACACCTGAGCCCCACTGGACAAAGCCTGCCAGCCTGCAGGAAACCGTGCCCCTTGGGAGGCTGTAGAGCATTCAGGGCGGGAGAACCAGGAAGGCCGCCAGAGACCCCGGTAAACTTCGGTGATCCCTAAACCCAACCTTGAAGCCCATGCTCACCCCACCCCACACCCTCACCTCAGCCCACGGCGGAGCTCGCCACATAGTGGGCAGATCTGGCCTGCGGGGTTCCTGGGCCCCAACCCTAACCCTAGTTCATCTGTGGAGGGGCCCCTCCCCAGGAGCCTGGAGCCACAGCTGCGGGGATTTGGGACACCTGAGCCCCACTGCAGGACTCAGTCTGCCACCCCGCAGGAAATCGTGCACCTTGGGAGGCCATAGAGCATTCAGGGCGGGAGAACCAGGAGGAGCCTCCTGAGCCACCAGCGAACTTTGGCGGCCTCCCGCACCCCAACCCTGAGGCCCACGCTCACCCTCCCCACACCCTCACCTCAGCCCGTGTAGCTCGCCATACAGCCAACAGATTGGGCCTGCGGGGCTCCTGGGGACTAACCCTAGCACTAGGTCGGCCGCGGGTGTGGGGGCCTCCCCAGGAGCCTTACACCACAGCCCCGGGGAATTGGGATACCTGTGCCCCACCGCAGGACTCAGCTTGCCACACGACAGGAAACCATGCCCCTTGGGGCTCTACGGAGCCTACAGGACATGAGAACTTGGGGAGACCCCCGGAGCCCATCCCCACTTTTGGCAGCCCCCCGTGCCCCAACCCTGAGGCCCACGCTCACCCTCCCCCATGGCCTCCTCTCAGCCCTCCACAGAGCTCGCTGCACAGCCTGCAGACTGTCCCTGCCAGGCTTCTGGACCCTAACACTTACCCTAGGTTGGCCACAGAAGGGTCCCTCCCCAGGGTCCTGGCACCCCACTCTAGGGGATTGGGGACACCCAAGCCCAACCGTAGGACTCAGCCTGAAGCCCACAGTAAACTGTACCATTTTGGGGCACAACAGAGCATTCAGGGCAAGAGAATTGGGGCACCCCTGAGAGCCCCTTCTGGTGAAACCCGACCTTTGTGGGCCATTCCGGATGAAACCCCAAGGCTCACACTCACCCGCCCTTGTGCCCTCATCTCACACAGCCTGGGAGTTCTCTGAGCACTGGGTAGTTCGGACCTGCTGTCTCTTGAGGCCTAACCTAAACCTGGGTCTTCTGCTGAGGGTCCCTCCCTGTTTGCCTGCCTCCGAGACAGCAGGCATTGGGCTCACCTCTGCACGACTAGAGGACTCAGCCTGCCCCACAGCAGGAAACTGTCCATTTGGGGCTGCAGCAAGGATTCATAGGAAAATCAGAGGGCCACCCTCAGCCCATCCCAGGCAATCCCCACTTTGAGAGATCTCCCCAGAACCAATTAGTAGCTTCACACTGACCTTTAAACTTGCTCTCCACGGAGATCTTTTGAAATTCTCCACACTTCCAACCAATGGCATCATCCAGCTTCAGTGCCTTACCCAGATTTGGGTCTTGAGATGGATTAAAATGGGAAGTCATTTCACTGATGATGACGTACTGGTGACCAAAAGATACATGCATAAATGCTTCATATCACTTGGCTTCAGGGAAATGCAAATCTAAACCCCTATAGATGCCATATCACACGAGGCCGAATATCTAAAAATAAGAAGACATGAAACTATACATGTTGGAGAGGATGTGGAGAAACGGGAACCCTCTTACACCCCTGTACAAATGCAGTCCGGTGAAGCCACTCTTGAAAATGGTACGGAGTTTCCTCAAGAAGTTATAAATAAAGTTATCCTATGTCCCAGCAATTGCACTACTGGGTATTTACCCCAAAGAGACAGAGGTAGTGAAGACAGGACATATGCACCCCAGTGTTCATAGCAGCAATATCCATAATAGACAAACTGTGGAAGGAGTGTAGATGACCATGGATAGAAGAATGGATAAAGAAGATGTGGATCATATATATATATATATATATATATATATATATATATATATATATATATATATATAATGGAATATTACTCAGCCATCAGAAAGGATGTGTACTTACCATCACACCGACCTGGGTGGAGCTGGAGAGTATTATACTGAGTGGAATAAGTCAATGAAAGAAAGACAATGATCATATGCTTTCACTCCTATGTGGAATATCAGAAACAAGGAAGAAGACCATAGGGGAAGGAAGGGAGAATAGAATGGGAAGTCATCAGAGAGGGAGAAAACCCATGATGGACTCAACTATCACAAGAAACTGATGATTGTTGGAGGAGAAGTTGGGGGGGTAACTGGGTGAGTAGCATGAAGGAGGTCACACGATAGAATGAGCACTGGGTGTTACACACGACTGAAAATTTATTGAAGACTACATCTGAAACTAATGATGTACTGTAAGTTGGCTAATTGAATTTAAATTAAAGAACAAAAGACCTCGAATAAACAATCCTAAATATTTGTATGGAACCACTAAAGATTCCAAACAGCCAGTGCAATGTGGAAAAGAAAAACAAAGCTGGAGGACTCACAATTTCAGATTTCAGGTTATACTACAAAGCTGCAGTCATCCTAACAAGACAGTACGGCAGAAAAATAGACACAGCAACCAAAGGAACAAGATACAAGTTCAGACAGAAACCCATAATTATGTGGTCCATGATCTTCCACAAAGCAAGCAACGATATCAAAAGGGAAACGGACAGTCTCTACAACAAATGGTGTTGGCAAAACTACACAGCTACGCACAAAAGAATGAAATTAGACTGTTTTCTTACACAATAAAGACAAACGCAAAACAGTTTCAAGACCTCAATATGAGACCTGAATCCATAAAAATCCTACAGGAGGGAAGACAGTAACTTCTTGACATGGACCATACCAACGTTTTTCTAGACTGTCTCCTGAGGCAAAGGAAATGAAAGCAAAAATAAACTATTGGGAATACAGCAAAATAAAAAGTTTCCACACAGCAGAAGAACAATGAAAACGTAAAAATAATAAGACAACTTACTCAAAGGGAGAAGATATTTGCAAAGATCATATGCAATAAAGGGATAGTGTCCAAATCATATACAACTGATACTACTCAGCCCCCAAAAAACAAATAATCCAGTTAAAAAATAGGCAGAAGACATGGACAGACATTTCTCCAAAGAAAAAATACAAATGGCCAACAGTCCCGTGAAAAGATGTTCACCATCACCCATCATCAGGAAAATGTAAATCCAAAGGACAATGAGGTAATACCTCAAACCTGTCAGAATGGCTAACATCAAAAGCACAACAAAGAGCAGGTGTTGGGAGGATGTGGATAAAGGGGAATCCTCGTGAACTCTGGGTGGGAATGCAAACTGTGGAGGCCACCGTGGAAAACAGTATGAAGGTTCCTCAAAAAATTAAATATAGAACTACCCTATGATCCAAAAATCACACTACTCGTATTTACCCAAAGAATAGGAAAACAGTAACGTAAAAGGATACGTGAACCCCTATGTTTCTTGCACCATTATTTACAATATCACAATATGGAAGCAACCCAAGTGTCTGTAGAAAAATTGACAAATGAGATGATAGGTGTGTGTATTCACACACACACACACACACACACACACACACACACACACACACACTGGAGTATTACTCGGCTTGAAAAAGAATGAAACCTTGACATTTGCAGACACATGGATGGAGTTAGAGAGTATTATCCTAACTAAAATCAGTCAGTCAGAGAAAGACAAATCCCATACGATGTCACTCTAATGGGGAATTTAAAAAAACAAACAAAAATAAATAACTAAAAGAGAAAAAGGAGACACACCAAAATACAAACTCTTAACAATAGAGAACAAACGGATGGTTACCAGAGAGGAGGTGGATAGAGGAATGAGTGAAATAGATGAAGGGGATTAATAGGATGCTTTTCTTGATGACCACTGAGTAATATATAGAATTACTGAATCACTCTATTGTACACCTGAAACGAATGTAACACTGTATGTTAGCTCTAATGGAATTAAAATAAATTTTTAAAAAAGAATTTTCTTTCAGGAACCTCTTTGAAAAAGCTTTTCCTGTGCAATGTGCATAAGCCCTACTTGGGAGGATTCACTCTACAATAATTATTCACTCTATGCTTTGAATTCAGATTTCACTGAGTTCTTACTGTGGATCCCAGCCCACGGGAGCCATGGTCCTTTTCTGTCCAGGCTCAGCACCTATGCATTCAAGATTGGAAGTAGAGACACATGTCACTTCACAGTCCAGAAAGCTATTATTGTTTCTGTTTCAGTGTGAGAGAGTCACAGACTTTGGGACAGGTTTCAGAGCAGGTATACTATGGATCCTGGATCTCTACTTCAATGTTCATTGCCTGGATCCATTTGACTAATAGGTTCCCTGTGGATGGACTTGCTTCCAAGCACATACATGGAAGATGCAAAGGTGGGTGGGCTTGGTGAGGGACAGGAAGAAGACCAAAAGCAGACAAGAGTCCGACCCCTCCCCTGATCCAGGAACTGCTACGGGAGAGGGTACAGGAGGTAGAATCCATGCGAAACTCCAAGGTCACCAGCTGAACTCAGGAGGCATAGGTCAAGGGATCTGGAGATGCAGGGGTTGAAGGCTGCTCTGAGCTACCTCTGGGAGGAAGGGAGGGAAGGAATGAGGAGACACTGCCTGCCCCTGGCCCATGCCAGCTGCCCACCACTCCGACAAGCATCCGTCTACACAGCTGACACAGCCTGCGCTCAGGATGGGCTGGCTCGGGTCCCTCAATCCTCAGTGGGACAGCTGGTCCCAGGGCTCAGAGACATGCTGAGGGAGATGAGAGGGAAAGCTGTCCCACCCAGGTCATCCCCTCCTTGAGCAGACAGCCCTTCAGAACTGCTAAAAAAAAAACCCACTAACGGGGTTGAAAGACATGCCATGGATGAATTAAGGCATAGAGTTGTGTAAAATAACATTCATTTTTAAGTTCAGAGCTGTCATTTCAGGAAGTGGGGAGAGCTTCCCTGAAGAAGACTGAGGGGAGGACAGGCCATGCTGAAAAGGGAGACATGGCTCTCCTGATTGGGGACCTGCAGCCCCCTTCCAGGGCAGGGCATCATCCTCGCAACATACGAGATCCATGGAAGTGTTCCATCAGGGCCAGATGTTTGTCTCAAGAAGGCTACCCTGGCATCGGACTGCACAGCGCACCAGGGACGAGGGCCAGATGGAGGACGGACAATACACCGGAGGCCATGGGGCAAGAGCAGAGGCACACGACATTGAAGATGATGATGAGAAGCAGGAGGTGGCAGCATGGAGCCGTCCCGAAAGTACCATGGGAGCAGTGCCCACAGCAACACTGACTGGGTGCCTTCTGTGCCCGGTGTGGCTGACTTCAGTGGGCTGCAGACTAGTCCTGACCACAAGTCTTGGAAGTGTGTACCACCCCTGGCCTCCTCTCCCCTTGCAGCTGCTAGGAATCACGATCAAAGACCCTGGTCAGCTTTCGTGGAAACCAAGCAGTGGCTCCCCCGCACGCTGCACCTCTGGTGGTGGTCCAGTGCGACCCTCGTGCCTGGCCAGACACTGATGTCTACCTGTCTCCACACAAATCCACAGACAGGAGGGTGTCCCTGAATTCCACAGCACCTGATGAGACAGATCCACAGAACCCAACACCCAGTGGGTCACCTGGGACCTCAAGTATGGTCATGGAGCTCACCATACCCTATTTCTGTCACTTCCCACAGAAAGCCTGGTTCTGATCCCCCACAATACCATACATCCTGGTTGCTGACCTGGGGTCATGCCATGAACTCACATGGCAACTTTCTTTAAGTGAAGGCTATGCCTACATCTCCTAGAAAATATTTCTAATGAAGTACAAGTCCATCAGGACTACGGAGTGAATGGTAGCACACAGCCTGCATGGTAGTAGTCAGTAATTCTAACAAGGGTTAACCCTACCCCCCGTCTCACAAAACCTTCCTCCATCCCCACTGAACTCATGGTCTGCGCTCAGAAAACCCTCCAGGAAACAAACCTTTCATCTGAATGCTCTCTTCACCTTCTGCTTCAAATCTTGTCCAACCACAATGATATGAAACTAGAAATCAGTCTCAAGAAAAAAATGGGACAGTCAAAAATAGGTGGTGATTTTTGGGGCCTGGGTAGCTTAGTCATTATGGATCTGCTTTCAGCTCAGGTCGTGATCCCAGGATCCTGGGATCTAGCCCAGAATCAGGCTCCTTGCTCAGTGGGAAGCCCGCTTCTCCCTCTCCCACCCCCATGCTTGCGTTCATCTCTCGCTGTCTGACTCTCTGTCAGATACTTAAATAATCTTAAAAAAATATGTGGAGATTTAACAACATGCTACTGAACAACCAACAGTCAAAGAAATAATCAAAGAAAAATTTAGAAGTACCTTGACACTGATGAAAAACACAACCTACAAAAACTTATGGGATGCAGCAAAAGTAGCTTTATGGGGGACATTCATAGAAATTCAAGTCTTCATTAATCCATGAGAATGCTCTCCAATAAACAACCTGATTTATGTGGTAAAGAAGTAGAAAATAAAACAACAAACAAAGCCCCAAATTAGTAGAAATAAGGAAATAACAAAATGGAATGCATAAATAAATCCAACGGAGACTAAAAAGACAAAAAAAGTAAAAAAACAATGAAAATGAGAGCTGCCTTTTTTGGAAAGATAAACAAAACTGACAAACTTAGCTAGACTCACCAAGAAAGACAGAGGACTCGAATACAATCAGGAAGGAAAGATAATGGATTCCTGTATCATATCAAAATCAAAAGAACTCTTCAAACTTAGACACAACAACTTCTTGCAAGATAGGTCTCTAAAGGCAAAGGAAATAAAAGCAAAAATGAACTATTGGCACTTCATCAGGATAAAAAGCTTCTGCTTGGCAAAGTAAAAGATCAACAAAACAAGAAGGCAACCTATGGAATCTAAGAAGATATCTGCAAATGATATTACAGATAAAGGGCTGGTATCCAAGATCTATAAAGAACTCCTCAAACTCGACACCCAAAAATGGGCAGAAGACACAGATACTTCTCCAGAGAAGACATACAAATGGCCAACAGACACATGAAAAAATGCTCCACATCACTTGCCATCAGGCAAATACAAATCAAAATGACAATGAGATACCACCTTACACCAGTTAGAATGGTTAAAATTAACAAGGCAGGGGGCACCTGGGTGGCACAGTGGTTAAGCATCTGCCTTCGGCTCAGGGCGTGATCCTGGCATTATGGGATCGAGCCCCACATCAGGCTCCTCCATTATGAGCCTGCTTCTTCCTCTCCCACTCCCCCTGCTTGTGTTCCCTCTCTCGCTGGCTGTCTCTATCTCTGTGGAATAAATAAAATCTTGAAAAAAAAATAGCAACAGAGGAAATAAAAAAAAGAGAGGATGTGGAGAAAGCGGAGCCCTCTTACACCACTCGTGAGAATTCAAGCTGGTAAAGCCATTTTTGAAAACAATATGGAGGATCCTCAAGACGTTAAACACAGAGCTATCCTATGACCCACCAATTGCACTACTGGGTATTTACCCCATAGACACAGAGTAATGAAAAGAAGGGCACCTGTATCCCAATGTTCATAGCAGCAATGTCCATAATAGACACACTGTGGAAGGAGCCAAGATATCCTTCAGCAAATGAATGGACAAAGAAGATGTGGTTCATCTATACAATGGAATATTACTCAGTCATCAGAAAGGATGAATACCCACCATTTGCACCAACGTGGATGGACCAGGAAGGGATTATGCTAAGTGAAATTAAGTCAAGCAGAGAAAGACAATTATCATATGGTTTCACTCCTATGTGGAATGGAAGGAATAGCATAGAGGACATTAGAAGAAGGAAGGGAAAAATGAAGGGGGGGAATGAGAGGGGAAGATGAACCATGAGAGACTACTGACACTGGGAAACAATCTGAAGGTTGCAGAAAGGGAGGGGAAGGGGAATGGGTTATCCTGGTGACGGGTATTAAGGAGGGCACGTGTTGGGGCACCTGGGTGGCACAGCAGTTAAGCGTCTGTCTTCGGCTCAAGGTGTGATCCCGGCGTTATGGGATCGAGCCCCACAACAGGCTCCTCTGCTGTGAGCCTGCTTCTTCCTCTCCCACTCCCCCTACTTGTGTTCCCTCTCTCGCTGGCTGTGTCTATCTCTGTCGAATAAATAAATAAATTCTTTAAAAAAAAGGAGGGCACGTGTCATAATGAGCACTAGGTGTTATATGCAAACAATGAATCATGGAACACTACATCAAAAACAAATGAAGTACTGTAGGGTGAATAACAATTTTTAAAAAAGAGAAAGATATGAAATCCATACAGGAAAACTGTCACAATTTGCAAATGACATGAAATCCCGAAAGATTCCACACACACAAAAAAAACTGTTAGAATAAAAAAATTCAAGAAAGCTGCAGGATATAAAGTCAATATACAGAGACCTCTTGTCTTTATTTTTTTCAGAGTTTATTTATTTATTTGACAGGAAGAGAAAAAGCACGAGCAGGGGGAGTGCCAGAAAGAGGGAAAAGCCTACCCTTGCTAAGCGGGCAGCCCAACAAGGGGCTCAATGCCAGAACTCTGGGATCATGACCTGAGCTGAATGCAGACGCTTCACCTATGGGGCCACCAGGATGACCCAACTTCTTGCATTATTGTATACTGATGACACACTTTCGCACAGAGAAATTTAAAAAGCAACGCCATTTAAAATTGCATTAAAAAATCTTGAAATAAAAGTGACCAAGAATGAGAAAGACATAGTACACTCAACACATGGCAGAAAAGTAATGAAATATGTGTGGCGAGGGGGGCAGAATGTATGGGTCAAAGATTTGGAAGGCAACACAAACAAATGGAAGCATACGCCATGCTCCTTAACTGGAAGAGTTAATTATGTGAACATGTCCATCATACCGAAAGCAATCAACAGATGTGATTAAATGCCTATCTGAATTACAGTGGCATTATTCGAGGAAATAGAAAACAGTCCTCAAACTTGGATGGAATCACAAAAGACCCCAAATACCCAAAGCAACCTGGAGAAAGAGGTGCAGTCAACACACTCCTGGATTTCAAGCAAGATTACAAAGCTGTTGTCATCAAAACAGGATGCTAATGGCATAAACACAGACACCAGGTCAGTGGAACAGAACAGAAAGCTCAGAAACTTACCCACACGTAGATGATCCTAACTTAGGACACAGCAGCAGAAGATATGCCATGAGGGAAGGACTGTCTCTTCAGTGAGCTGTAACAGGCAAACTGGACACTAAATGCAGAAGAATATAACTGGGCCACTTTCTTAATACCACACACAAAATTTTTAATGGATGAATGATTTGAACATAAGACCTGAATCCATAAACCTCCAAGAAGACACAGGTACTAAGTCTCTCGACATTGGTTTTGGCAAAGAGTCTTCAGATTGGACACCAAATGCAAAGGCAACAAAAGCAAAAATAAACAAGTGGAACAACATCAAACTGATATCTTCCACACGGCAAAAGAAACCATCAAAAACTTAAAAGGTCACTGACCCAATAAGAAAAAAATATCTGCAAATCATATATGTGAGAAGAGGCTAATATCCAAAATACACTCAACACTCATACAAATCAAAACAAAAAAAAACTATATAAAAAAATGGGAGGAATATGTGAATAGATACTTTCCAAAGATGGCACACAGGTGCCAACAGACAGAAAAAGTTGTTCGACTTCACTAATCATCGTCAGGGAAACATCAGTCAAACCCACAATCGGCTATCCTCTCACAACTGTTGGAACAGCAATTGTCCCAGAGACAGACACCAGGTGGGGTCAAGGGTGTGCAGATGAGGAGACACTGTGCACTGTTGGTGGGAAAGGAAATTGGTGCAGCCACTGTGACAAACGTTATGGAGGTTCCTGAAAAAATAAATAAACTACCCCATGACCCAGTAATGGCTCTACTGAGTATTGATTTGAAGAACACAAAAATGCTGCCTCAAAAAGACAGATACACTCCCACGTTCACTGCAGCATTATTCACAAGAACCAGACATGGAAACACAGACCTTGGGGGCCTTATGCCAAGTAACTCAGACACAGAAAGACCAATATCAGATGCTTTCATGTACATTCCACGTGGAATAAAAAAGTACTGAATGCATAGATCCTGAGAGCAGATTGGTAGGTGCCAGATACGGGGATGGGGTGGTAGAAACGGGTGAAGGTAGTCAAAGTCTAAATGTTTGAGTCAGAAAATCCTATAGTCATGAAATGTTCTGTCCAGCATGGAGACTAAAACTAACCCCGCAGCATGGGGTATAGTTTTCCCTGCTCTTTGAAAGTACAGGGCTTCTGAGAAACCTTGCACAGCAGAAATGGTGTCAAGAAGGAATGACCATTAATTTACACGAACAATTAGAGAGTGTGCTCAGACTCCAAAATTCCTTCTCTTTGGCTTTTCTTAGGCCTCAGCACACAAGTTTCTAACAGAGGCCCAGCATAAATGAAGATAAAGCACAGCAGAAGCCCACAGACACCATTCAAAGTGCTGGTGGCTGGATGCAGAGAGCGGTTCCCAGAGAAAGGAGCTGGTTGGGGTGCACGCCGCCTCTGTCGTGCTTCTCCCCAAAACAGATGCTGAACGCGATTCTCACTGTTCACCTTTTTTCATAAGAGGGAAATCCTCTTCAGGTCTCTTCCTCTTACTAAAGCTGGATAATAACGTAGTTCTTTCAAGAAAGCCCAGTGTCTTACTGTGAACGTTTAACAAGTGGGGGAAACTTGTACCTGAGCATTGATGAGGGAGGAGATGTGAAAGGTCCTCCCAGACACAAACCTCAGCAGATCCACTGGGAAAGGCACCTTCCTCAGCATGCAGAACACAGACTACCTCCTTCCCCCGAGAAACCCTCTCCTTCCATTGATCAGGACAACCCACAACAGCTTGGAGTTACCCCAATTCCTCCATTCTCCTGCTCCTAATAGCTAACCCATCAGCAAATCCTGTGAGCTCCATCTTCAAAATTGAACCAGAATAGGTCTAACCACTCCATCCAAGGCCACCTGTCTGGTCCACAGTGCCTGAGTTCCTGGAAAAGCTTCGTCATTGACCTGCCTTGCCATCTTCAACCCTCTGTCATCTGTTCTCAACACTGTAGCCAGGATGGCCCAGTGAAACAGGGTCTCATGGGGTTATAGCCATGGAATGGCTTTCTGTCACCCTCTGTCACCTCTCTGAGCTCATTTCCTAAGCTGTCTCCTGTGGCCACAGGGCCTTCTTGCTGCTCCTGGACATACCTGGAAATCTCCTGGCCCAGAGCCTTTGCACATGGTTTCCCTTCTGTTCAGAATGCTCTTGATGTGTTCTCACTCACCTTCGGAGAAGTCTGAATTGGAGTGACAGGGACAGAAGATGAGGCTGTGTGTGTTGGGTGAGGCTGGTGGCTCAGAAGAAGGTTCTCTGACAGCTCTCTGCCTGTGCCTCACTTGTCCTCAGCCAGGAACTTGCACACAGCCCTCACCTGTCACAACTCTCACCCAGGAGACCCACAGCCACCCCTGGAGCCCACCCTGAACACACCCTGCTGCAGAATGCATTCAGCTCTCCTCTGGGACCCCTGTCAGCTTTACCCAGTCCTGGAACTCCCCCGTCTCCTGCAAAGCTCCCGGATTCCCCCTCTGCTTCCAAAATCACACTGGTGCAAGTCTTTCATGAGAAAGTATAACACTAACTAATGAAATGTTCACACCTACTTTCCCTTCTGTTGCCTTTCTCTCCACCTTCTTTCCTACCTGTGCAAACTGTAACACATCAGTGGAACACGAACATGCTCTGAGATCTGAATCTTTCATTGCAGCTTCCTGAGGACTCCTTATGTGATAAGACTCTATTGTATCCTACAACAGGGTGTTTTACATCTATCCTCTATAGAATAGTACAGCCCAAATCACTACAATTTTACCTCACTCTTCATGAAGCAGAACACTTTTTCCTTTCTTCTTTTACTTAAATTCCAGTTATTTCACATGCCATGGAATATTTGCTTCAGGGGTAGGATTTAGTGATTCCTCACCTGCATACAGTACCCGGTGCTCATCACAGGTGCCCTACTTACGACCCCTCACCCATTTAACACTTCCCCCCACACCATTGTCCTGCAGCAACACTCAGTTTGTTCTCCAAGGTTGAGTCTATTTCCTTGTTTGCCTCTCTCATCACCCCTCCACTCTGTTCATCTGTTTTTTTTCTGAAATTCCAGAAGCATTAGAGTATAGGATATTTGTCTTTCCTCACTGATTTTGCTTAGCTTAATACACTCTAGATCCATCCACATCCTTGCAAATGGTAAGATTTCATTCTTTTTGAAGCTGGGTCATATTCCATTATATATATATATATGTATCCCATATCTGCTTTATCCATTCACCAGTGCATGGACTTTGGGATTCTCTCCATAGTTTGGCTACTGTGGACATACTGCCATAAACATCATGGTGCATGGACCCCCTTCGAATCTGCATTTCTGTATCCTTTGGTAAATACCTCAGAGAGCAATTGCTGGATCATGGGGTTATTCAATGTTTAATTTTTGAGGAACCCACACACTGTTTCCCAGACTGGCTGCACCACTTTGCATTCCCACAAACAGGATGGGAGGGTTCCCCTTTAAGCAGAACATTATCTGCCGGCAATTTCATAAGAGGAAACAAAACCTCTGGGAGATGCACCCAGGGTCAGGCAAGCAGTTGCAGACTTCACCCCAAGGCTCCTGACGCCAAGCCCCTTGAAGCCACCAGCATGCCACTATCCAAAAGAATTCCCAGACACTCCTTCTGACTCCACCACCAAAGAAACTACAGAGAGAATATGGCACCTCAAAATATCGAGATAATACATTTAGTAAAACTAGAAAGTCAAGCTCAACTTTTAAACAGGAACAGGCCGCTTTGGATAATTTTGAATTTTCCCTCCACCCTAATTTTAACTCTTCTGATGAATAAACTAAGCACTGATAAAACATCACCTCTGTCAAATGACAACATCCAAGTCTGTATCAGATGAAAAAAATCCACCTAACTCTAGATGCTGCCCACTCGACCATATCTTAGGCCCAATTGAATAAACACTGTTATTGAGGAACAAATTAGATGTTACAAACAGGCACAGAGTGAATCTCACCTTCCCTTTCTAATAAAAGAGGGTTCCTAGGAAACAGATGGTCAAAATACATTTGTAAGCAATAAATGGACAGAGAAATTGTGATCCCCTGCAAAGTTCTACCAGCAGGGAAACTAAGTAATTCTTGCACCAAACCCAGAATGCTGACAGCTACTTCAATTTTACTTTGTGGCTCAACTAGAGAAAAGAGAAAAGCCCAGGAGGTTTTGGGATAATGAGAGGTTTTACCTCCAGCCCTGACATAGATAGGACATTTTTCCCAACATACCTGTGCTTTCTCTGAACACTGGCGTCCTGTGACAAGCTGCCTCGCTGACTCCGATGCTGACGTTCAAAACCTCGAGTGTCTTGGAGCCAGAGCAGAGAAGTGCTGTCAGCTGGGGAGAAGAAGGCACCTCTGACCTAAAGCCTGCACACCTGCTTCGGTTTCTGGGTGAAGGGGCAACACATACTTGTTGTTTAGCAGTAATTATCTTCATTCTCAATAGACCAATGACCTTGACTTTTCTGGAAAGCAGACTTACTCTTCTAAAGAAACGGTGAATTCGTCTATTCCCAATGCAACTAGAGTGGAACATTTATTTCTCACTTAAATAGAAAACACTGTTATTGTCGACACTGCGTGAATGAACTTTTAAATACATTTTAGAGAGAAAGGAAGAGACCTTTATTCAAACCCAAGTCAGGACAGCTGCCTGGGAGACACAATCTTCACCAAGAAGGGAGTGCTCCGGGGAAAGAATATTTGGGGCAGGCTTATATATTTTTTTCTGTTTTGTTTTATGTACAGAGTTACACACAACAATGAGGATCTTCTTAGATCCAGAAAGTGACAGACTCTTTCTTATGTTTTCAGTACGTACATGTCACTATGACTTTAATCTTATGGGAGCCAAAGAGGTTCTTTATATTTTCTTATATTTATATCGGCATTTTTGGTTATTGTTTTCTTCTCAAAGCAGATGTACAACATGTGCTTGGGGCAGAAATAGGGCCCATGCTTTCAGGTGTTGCCCAGTCATTTTGAGCCAGATAAAATGTTAAAGGATAGCTTCCCTGGGAGCCCAGGATCAGGGCCCACAGATGATATAAGATAAAAATTCCTTTTATCATTATAATTACTCCTAAATGGAGGAATTTGAGACAAAAGCACCTTTCACAAGAGTACCAAGAAATCAAAATGATGCCCACTGAAGGCTGCCTGCTCCATGGTCAGCACAGGTAACAGAAGTGTTCACAGTCTCTGGACTCCTGCCCTTCTCCTGCCCAAATCTCTGAAGCACACAGACCACTTAAAATCAGAATTGTTTAACTGCTAGACACCTTAGAGATGTCTGACACCATTCCCTTGGACTGCAGAATAAAACACAGTAGTTCGTTGTCACCAACTAATTTCAACATGAAGTGCCCCCTGGATGCACTAAGTTCTTTCTCTGCAAATGGTGCCTAATGTAAGTCACAGTCATACCATATAAACACTACGATGGCTGGGAAGTCATCGTAGGTAAGGGAATATTTTAGCCATATTTATAAGCATTGGCTCACTTTGTAGAAGAGGCTGAGCTGAGTGTTTTTAAATACTGTTTCAGACCTGTTTTATAGCACCCTCTGAACATACCAGAGCCTGAATCGACTAAAAAAGATAGTTGGTTTCAATAACTTTAATACCAGAAAAATATTATACTCTCTGTATTCCTAAGGATCTTTGAGTATCTTACCCAGAGGTCCTCCACTGAGACAATGATCTTAATGATCACCATGGGCAGATGTGAAAAGGCCCGCTGAATTCATTCCAGTTGTCCACATGACAAGAAAATCCTGATACTTGATAGGTTTCCAGATTGAGAAGACCAGAGATAAGAGGGAAATAGTACCCTGTATGGAACAACAAGGGATTTGGAGTCAATTTGGGGATCCCACTTAGGTTTCTGACACTAAAATCCTCTGTGACTCATATCATCTGAGTCCCTTTCTAACCCTCTGAAAATGTGCCTAAAAATATCTACACCCTAGTTTGAGGTTTAAGAGGCAAAATGCTACAAAGAGCCACTATGATGTCTCTCAAGAAAAGGTGCTCAGGAAGCCATAATTGCTATTAGGTCTATTTCTTTTCCAGAAGAAAGAACACATGTTGAATCCATATTTCGAAAAGATGACTCACCAGATGATTTTCAAACCTGAAGGAAGGCCAAGAAGTCACTATTGTGTCATAGTTCACTCAGAAATCATGTTGTTGGACTGGTGAGGACGATACGATAGCAACGTCATCACTAAGAGTGGGGAGCTTCTAATTTCCATACGGCCATGGTGACCCCCTTAGCTCAGAGCCACCAGAAAGGCAGCTGGGGAGTGGGCACCGCCATCACTATGAGTGGGGAGCTTCCCATTTCCATATGGCCATGATGACCCCCTTAGCTCAGGGCCACCAGAAAGGACAGCTGAGGGGGACCACAGGCCAAGGCTGCCAGGTGTGGCTGGGGCAGGCAGAACTCTGACTTAAGGCTCAACTCCTGTCTAGGTTATTATAATGCTCTTCACAAAGAAAGTGCCATTGTGTGTGAGCCCTCATGTAGGAAAGGTTCAGAATTTCCATTGAGATTCCCTCTCTGACCTTTAGGATATGTAGCAAAGTTCCATTTAATTTTTAAACATTGAAGGACTTCCTGGTTTTCTTTTTGCTAAGACTGTGGCTCAATTCCCCTGTGGTCTAAGAATAGAATCTAGTTAATTTCAGGGTTTAACATTTGTAGCCTTGATTCGTGGCCCCACCTATCATCTATTTGGGTAAAGAGTCTATGACCACTGGAAAATGATGTATTCTGCACGTATTATGGAATGTTCCCTATATGTCAATTAGGTCACATTTGTTACCAATGTTTTGTCTGCTTTTTCTGTCAGATATTGAGAAAGGTATATTAAAATCTTCAAACAATGCTGCTCTATTCAAAGTGGCATCGGAGAATCTACCAGTGTTAGAAGGCAAGAGAAACAAAAAGTATAAGAATTGAGGGGATAATTGTGACTATTCACAGATAATACGATTGTGCACATAGAAAATCCAAAACAGTCTATAAATACCCTATTAGAATTAAAAATGCAATTTATAAATTTGAGATGGATTGTAGCTTCCCATTGGACAGTTTCTGAAAGAAAACGTAGAACCTGTCAATCTTCGGGTAGGACATAGGGTGCACTAACCATTTAGAAGAATTCAGTGGGACTTCATAAAAATGTGACATTTCTCCTTATCTTATGACCATATGAAAATGAAAACGTGAACCGCAGGCTGGGAAGTAAAGATTTGCAATACACACACTGACAAAGACTTGTCAATAAAGAATTCCTGCTCATCAACCATAAAAAGTCTATTTACAAATGAATACTTCACAAAAGATTGACTGATGGCCAATAAGAACAGGAAAGGGTGCTCTACAGTATTATTTTCAGGAACAGCAAGGCCTTTCCTAAAATGAAAACATACACACAAACCAGTATTCCCTAGATGGATGAGGTCCTTATTTCTGAGGACAGCTTGAAGAACAGACTAGTATCAAAGTAAAGTGATGGAATTCCTGACACTCAGAGGATGGATAATTGACCTCAAACTACAGTACAATTTCTAGGCATCATTCGGTCCTCTGAAGGCAGACAACTACCACACCCCTTCCTACACCACACAGGTTGCTTCCCAACCGCTACCATAAAAGAAGAAGTTGAGAAAAAGATAGGACTAGTAGGAAATAGCAAAAATCACATGTGGGGATTATCCTGAAACACACTGATCACATAACTAGTGTAAGGAAGTGTAGGGAACTGACAAGGACAGAGACTCAAGAGGTACTTCTTTGGGAAATGGTGTCTGAAATCGTCACACGTTGGTACCAGCTAATGAGGGCTCTGAGCATACCCTAGGGTTTGCTCACAAGGGTCTGCAACACCATCGCTGAGGACTGAAACTCTTCAAGACCTCAAAGCTTGCCTGATTGACTATTGGACTAAGAGATTCCCATGTTCTGAAAACAGATACCAACTCATTGAAAGGTTCACCTGGGCTCGCTCGGAGGCCCTACAAGAAGCTGAACCATTCACTGAAAATCAATTACGCACACACACACACACACACACACACACACACACACATCTGTCATTTCACCAATTACTTAAACTTTCAAGGTTCTTTCTACCTTTTCTTTTTCACATTGGTATTTATACTCACATGAAATGTCATCATTTCTAATGAACACTGATGTCAAAATAGAGATCCATTGACACAATATTCACAAAATGGAACTTCCCTGCTGTAAGTTTCAATATAGCATTTTTTAAAGTTCATACATATTTTAGGTTTTTGGTAACTTATACAGGAGAAGATCAGCATTGAAAAACTCTGAATACTGACAATGAGTTTTAAGCCTAGAGAACAAAAATTGTCCAATTTCATAGATAATAAGGAACCAAAGATAAAGCATGGAAGCTGTAATCGAATAATTTTACACCTATGCATCCTCTATTATTCTACTACTGACCGGCGTGTTTTATTACCACTATACATGCATCAATTATCTTCCACGTGCACCTGCACAGGTATAATGAATTACTACAGTAGAATGAAATGTCTGGGAACTACTTGGCGGCATCTATAATGAACAATGAAATTTCGATCTTATATTTGGTGAACTTCCACTGTCTGTCCCTTTAGACAATGGACCCTAAACAGAAGGGGGAATGAACCACGAGCGACTATGGACTCTGGGAAACAAACTGAGGGCTTCAGAGGGGAGAGGGGTGGGGGATTGGGATGGTCCAGTGATGGGTATTAAGGAAGGTACATATTGCATGGAGCACTGGGTGTTATATGCAAATAATGAATCACGGAACACTACATCAAAAACTAAGGGAATACTGTATAGTGACTAACATATCATAATAAAAAATTATTAGTAGAAAAAAATTAAAGGTAAAAAAAAAACAATACAGCTTTTCTGTTTCAAGAACAATCACAATTGAGAAAAAACTAACTCCCAATCCCTAAAGCAAAACACAGACCAAGTTCCATCTCACTCCCCTTTATTCACATTCTCTGTGGGTTCTAAGCTATTTCTCTACCTCCTTTCCTGCTGAGCAGGGAGCCCGGGCTCGATCCCACAACCCTGCGATCATAACCTGAGCCAAAGGCACATGCTTAACTGGCTGAGCCAGCCAGGAGCCCCAGCCATGTTTTTCTTAAGCAAAAGGACACTTTCTCACGATGCCTTCACATGACTTCACATGGTACCAGACACCTGCATTTGCCTCTAGGAGGTTGCAGATGAAGGCAATTGCAAACTCTCACAGTGGTTTATCAAATACAATGACCTGCCTGGTCACAGTGAAACTCTTATGTGCCCACGAGAGGGTGCTGTGACACTCAGCTGTGGCGGGGCTGGCACAGAGAACCAAATCCATTTCCCTGCCTGATGTCTGTGAGGAACAGATGCCCCCACTGTGAATGAGACCCTGCCACTGAGCTGTCCAGAGATGGCCATCCTCACGGAGGATGAGGATAAAGGACAATGCCTGAGGAGACCTCATCTGTCTCTTTTATCTTTTCATATTTTTGACAGTGGACAAATCACTGCCTAGGAGTCCCCAACTACCTTAGTCTCAACTGTGAATGACCAAGAGGTTTTACAAAACACTTAAGATTTTCACCTCAGAAATGGCCACAACCACTTACCATAGGGATTCAACATTAAGCAAAGATATTGTTCTTTGGAAGAGAGGTCCTGCCCACTGTTGTTTCTCACTTATATGCTCATCTTCCTTACCTCATGGTAACATAACCACCTTGATTCCTGCTTCTGTCTTCAGGAAGGCTGAGGTGACTTGAAGGGCATTACCCTGACATCATTCTTTCTTAGCAATAAGATGTGGACATTTCCCTAGTCCTACACACCCAAAGTTGAATCGGAATCAGGATTGAGGAGGCTGATGAGAGTTGAAGGTGTTTTCCTGTACATGGTGGTTTATTACCAATAAGGATGGATCAGAGTCCTTGAAATTCGAGAACCTTTTCATTAATGCTTCCTACTCGTGAAAGATGATGTACATTGGTCTTTCCCTGTATAGTGTGGTGACTCAGAGAAATGTGCTTAGCCCTTTCATCAGACTTCCACGACCACTTTGGGGCTGGCTTCCATATTCACAAAGGATGATATTAGGGCTAAGAGGGTTCCTGTACACTGTTATTTCTTACAGATAAGTGTATGGCATTTTTGTTTCATTGCCAGAACCACTTCGCACCGGGCTTGCCAGCCTCCTGGGGACTAACACTAACCCAAGGTGGGCCCCTGAGGGCCCCCTCCCAAGGAGCCTGGCACCACAACGCCGGGGATTGGGGACCCCTGAGCCCAGCGCCGGAGTCACCCTGCCGCCCCACAGCAACGCGGGCTGCTAGGGGCGCCGCCAGTCTTTCAGGGCGAGAGAACAGGCAGGGCCCTCCAAGACCCCGGCGACCTTCGAAGGCCCCCCGCGCAAAAACTCTGGCTCGCATGCGCCTGCTCCCCAGCGCCCTAACCTCGGCCCACCCCTCCGCTTGCTGCAGAGCTGGCGGATTGGGCCTGCCGGCATCCTGGGGGCTAACCCTAACACTAGGTGGGCCCCTGAGGGGCCTCTCACAAGGGGCCTGGCGCAGCAATGCCACGGATTGGGGACACCGAGCCCCAGCACCTCACTCACCCTTCTGACATGCCGCCACCCGGTCTGCTAAGGGCGCCGCTGGTCATTCAGTGCGGGAGTATGGGCAGGTCCCTCTGAGGCCCTGGTGACCTTCGAAGGACCCCCACGCCAAAACTCAGGAGCCCACACTCCCGCTCACCATCGCCCTCACCTCGGCCCGACCATCCGCTCGTGGCACAGCAGGTGGATCGGGCCTGCTGGCCTACTGGGATTTAACCCTAACCCTAACCCCTAGCCCCTAACCCTAACCCTAAACCCTAACCCCTAACCCTAAACCTAACCCTAAACCCTAACCCTTACACTAAACCTAACCCTAACCCTAAACCCTAAACTTTAAACCCTAAACCCTAACCCTAACACTAATCCCTAAACCTTAATCCCTAACCCTAAACCCGAAAGCCTAAATTCTAAACCCTAACCCTAACCGCTAACCCCAAACCCCAAACCCTAACCCTAAACCCTAAACCTACCCCAACCCCTACCCTACCCCCAACCCTACCCCCAACCCTACACCTTCAGCTAACCCTACCCCTAACCCGTACTCTAACCCATATGCTAACCCATACCCTATCCCTAACCCGGATTCTAACCCATACCCTAACCCGTACCTAACCCTAACATGTACCCTAACCTGTACCCTAACCCTAAACCGTAACCTATCCCTAACCTGTTCCCTAACTCGTATCCTAACTCTAACCCAAAACCATAACCAAACCCGTACCATAACCCTAACCCATACCCTAACCCTAAACCGTACCCTAACCCGTACCATAACCTATACGCTAACCCGTACCCTATCCCTAACCCGGACCGTAACCCATACCCTAACCCGTACCTAACCCTAACATGTACCCTAACCTCTACCCTAACCCTAAACCGTACCTATCCCTAACCTGTTCCCTAACTCGTATCCTAACTCTAACCCTAAACCATAACCAAACCCGTACCATAACCCTAACCCGTACCCTAACCCTAAACCGTACCCTAAACCATACCCTAACCCGTACGCTAACCCGTACCCTAAACCATACCCTAACCCATACCCTAAACCTTACCTAACGCCTACCCTAACCCATACACTAACCCTAACCCATACCCTAACACTAACCCGAACTCCAACCCTAACCCTAATGCTAAACCCAAACCCTAATCCCTAACCCGTACCCTAAACCTTAATCCATACCCTAACCCATAACCCCTAACCTGTAACCCCTAAAGCCAACCCCAACCCGTACCCTCACCTTACCCTAACCCT
This sequence comes from Ursus americanus, assembly GCF_024610735.1. Taxonomy (NCBI): domain Eukaryota; kingdom Metazoa; phylum Chordata; class Mammalia; order Carnivora; family Ursidae; genus Ursus; species Ursus americanus. Next base: position 987,879 of record NW_028273638.1, read on the forward strand.
AACCCCTACCCTCACCCGTACCCTAACAGTAACCCATACCCTAACCCTAACCCGTACCCTAATCTGTACCCTAACTCCGGGGATTGGGTACACCTGAACCCTACCACGGGACTCAACCTGCCACCCCACAGGAAACCATGCCCCTTGGGGCGCCACAGAGCATCCCGTGCAGGAGAACTGGTAGGGCCCACCTGAGCCCCCAGCGATCCTCAGCGGCCCCCTACACCCCAACCCTGATGCCCACGCTCATCCCGCCCCACGTCTTCCCTTCAGCCTACCACCGAGCTCATCGCAAAGCCGGCAGATCAGGCCTGCCGTGTTCCTGGGGCATAGCCCTGACCCTAGGTCGGCTGGGGAGGGCCCTCCCCCGGGGCCCGGGCCGTAGCCCCGGGGACTGGGGACACCTGAGCCCCACTGCAGGACAAAGCCTGCCACCCCGCAGGAAACTGTGCCTCTTGGGGTTCTATGGAGCATACAGGGCTCGAGAACTTGGGGAGGCCCCCGGAGCCTGTCCTCAGGTTTGGCAGCCCCCGTGCCCCAACCCTGAGGCCCATGCTCACTCTCCCCCATGACCTCATCTCAGCCCTCCACGGAGCTCGCTGCACAGCCTGCGGATTGGCGCTGCCAGTCTCCTGGACCCTAACCCTTACCCTAGGTTGGCCACAGAGGGGCCCTTCCCCAGGGTCCTGGCACCCCACTCTGGGGGATTGGGGACACCCATGCCCCACCGTAGGACTCAGCCTGCAGCCCACAGGAAACTGTACCATTTTGGGGCACAACAGAGCATTCAGAGCAAGAGAATTGGGGCACCCCCTGAGAGCCCCTGCTGGCGAACTCCGACATTTGTGTGCCCTTCTGGATGAAACCCCAAGGCTCATATTCACCCGCCCTTGTGCCCTCATCTCACTCGGCCTGGGAGTTCTCTGAGCACTGGGCAGTTCAGACCTGCTGTCTCCTGAGGCCTAACCTAACCCTGGGTCTTCTGCTGAGGGTACCCTCCCAATTTGCTTGCCCCCAAGGCACCAGGCATTAGGCTCACCTCTGCACGACTAGAGGACTCAGCCTGCCCCACAGCAGGAAACTGTCCGTTTGGGGCTACAGCAAGGATTCATAGCAGGAAAATCGGAGGGCCCTCCTTAGCCCATCCCAGGGAACCCCCACTTTCAGAGATCTCCCCGGATCCAATTAGTAGCTTCACACTGACCTTTAAACTTGCTCTCCACGGAGATCTTTTGAAATTCTCCACACTTCCAACCGATGGCATCATCCAGCTTCAGTTCCTTACCGAGCTTTAGGTCTTGAGATGGATTAAAATAGGAAGTTGTTTCACTGATGACGACGTACTGGTGACCAAAAGATACATGCATAAATGCTTCATATCACTTGGCTTCAGGGAAATGCAATTCTAAACCCCTATAGATGCCATATCACACGAGACCAAATATCTAAAAATAAGAAGACATGAAACTATACATGTTGGAGAGGATGTGGAGAAACGGGAACCCTCTTACACCCCTGTACGAATGCAGTCCGTTACAGCCACTCTTGGAAATGATACGGAGTTTCCTCAAGAAGTTATAAATAAAGCTACCCTATGTCCCAGCAATTGCACTATTGGGTATTTACCCCAATGACACAGAGGTAGTGAAGACGGGACACATGCACCCCGGTGTTCATAGCAGCAATATCCATAATAGACAAACTGTGGAAAGAGTGCAGATGACCATCGACAGATGAATGGATAAAGAAGATGTGGATCATATATATAATGGAATATTACTCAGCCATCAGAAAGGATGAGTACTTACCATCACACCGACCTGGGTGGAGCTGGAGGGTATTATGCTTAGTGGAATAAGCCAAGGAAAGAAAGGCAATGATCATATGCTTTCACTCCTATGTGGAATACCAGAAAAAGGGAAGAAGACCATAGGGGAAGGGAGGGAAAATAGAATGGGAAGTCATCAGAGAGGGAGAAAACCCATGATAGATCTTAACTATCGCAAGACACTGATGATTGCTGGAGGAGAAGTTGGGGGAGGGGTAACTGGGTGAGTGGCATTAAGGAGGCCACACTATACAATGAGCACTGGGTGTTACACAGGACTGAAAATTTATTGAAGACTACATCTGAAACTAATGGTGTACTGTAAGTTGGCTAATTGAATTTAAATTAAAGAATAAAAGACCTCGAATAAACAATCCTAAACATTTGTATGGAACCACTAAAGATACTGAACAGCCAGTGCAATGTGGAAAAGAAAAACAAAGCTGGAGGACTCACAATTTCAGATTTCAGGTTATACTACAAAGTTGCAGTCATCCTAACAAGACAGTACGGCACAAAAATAGACACAGCGACCAAAGGAACAGGATACAAGTTCAGACAGAAACCCACAATTATGTGGTCCATGAATCTTCCACAAAGCAAGCAACGATATCAAAAGGGAAACGGACAGTCTCTACAACAAATGGTGTTGGGAAAACTAGACAGCTACGCACAAAAGAATGAAATTAGACTGCTTTCTTACACAATACAGACAAACACAAAATAGTTTCAAGACCTCAATATGAGACCTGAATCCATAAAAATCCTACAGGAGGGAAGACAGTAACTTCTTGACATGGACCATACCAACGTTTTTCTGGACTGTGTCCTGAGGCAAAGGAAATGAAAGCAAAAATAAACTATTGGGAATACAGCAAAATAAAAAGTTTCCACACGGCAGAAGAACAATGAAAACGTAAAAGTAATAAGACAACCTACTCAAAGGGAAAAGATATTTGCAATGATCATATGCAATAAAGGGATAGTGTCCAAAACATATAGAACTGATACTACCTGAACCCAAAAAAACATATAATCCAGTTAAAAAATAGGCAGAAGACATGGACAGACATTTCTCCAAAGAAGAGATACAAATGGCCAGCAGTCCCATGAAAAGATGTTCACCATCACGCATCATCAGGAAAATGTAAATCCAAAGGACAATGAGGTATTACATCAAACCTGTCTGAATAGCTAACATCAAAAGCACAAGAAAGAGCAGCTGTTGGGAGGATGTGGATAAAGGGGAATCCTCGTGAACTGTGGGTGGGAATGCAAACTGTGGAAAACAGTATGAAGGTTCCTCAAAAAATTAAATACAGAACTACTCTACGATCCAACAATCACTCTACTGGTATTTCCCCAAAGGCTAGGAAAACAGTAACTTAAAAGGATACGTGCACCCCTATGTTTCTTGCACCATTATTTACAATATCACAATATGGAAGAAACACAAGTGTCTGTAGAAAAATTGACAAATGAGATGACAGATGTGTGTATTCACACACACACACACACACACACACACACACACACAATGGAGTATTACTCAGCTTGAAAAAGAATGAAACCTTGCCATTTGCAGCCACATAGATGGAGCTAGAGAGTATTATCCTAACTGAAATCAGTCAGTCAGAGAAAGACAAATCCCAAAGGATGTCACTCTTATGGGGAATTTAAGAAACAAACAAAAATAAATAAATAAAAGAGAAAAAGGAGACACACAAAATACAAAGTCTTAACAAGAGAGAACAAACGGATGGTTACCAGAGAGGAGGTGAATACAGGGATGAGTGAAATAGATGAAGCAGATTAAGAGGACACTTTTCTAGATGACCACTGAGTAATATATAGAATTACTGAATCACTCTCTTGTACACCTGAAATGAACGTAACACTGTATGTTAGCTCTACTGGAATTAAAATAAATTTTTAAAAAAGAATTTTCTTTCAGGAACCTCTTTGAAAAATCTTTTCCTGTGCAATGTGCATAAGCCCTACTTGGGAGGATTCAGTCTACAAAAATTATTCACTCTATGCCTCGAATTCAGATTTCACTGAGTTCTTACCGTGGATCCCAGGCCACGGGAGCCATAGTCCTTTTCTGTCCAGGCTCAGGACCTATGCATTCAAGATTGGAAGTAGAGACACATGTCACTTCACATTCCAGAAAGCTATTATTGTTTCTGTTTCAGTGTGAGAGAGTCACAGACTTTGGGACAGGTTTCAGAGCAGGTTTATTATGGATCCTGGATCTCTACTTCAATGTTCATTGCCTGGATCCATTTGGCTAATAGGTTCCCTGTGGATGGGCTTGCTCCCAAGCACATATATAGAAGCTGCAAAGGTGGGTGGGCTTGGTGCGGGACAGGAAGAAGAACAAAAGTAGACAAGGGTTCGACCCCTCCCCTGATCCAGGAACTGCTACAGGAGAGGGTACGGGAGGTAGAATCCATGCGAAACTCCAAGGTCGCCAGCTGAACTCAGGAGGCACAGGGCAAGGGATCTGGAGATGCAGGGGTTGAAGGCTGCTCTGAGCTACCTCTTGGAGGAAGAGAGGGAAGGAATGAGAAGGAGACACTGCCTGCCCCTGGCCCATGCCAGCTGCCCACCACTCCGACACCCATCTGTCTACACAGCTGACACAGCCTGGGCTCAGGATGGGCTGGCTCAGATCCTTCAATCCTCAGTGGGACAGCTGGCCCCAGGGCTCAGAGACATGCTGAGGGAGATGAGAGGGAAAGCTGCCCCACACAGGTCATCCACTCCTTGATCAGACAGCCCTTCAGAACTGCTAAAAAAAAAAAAACCCACTAATGGGGTTGAAAGACATGCCATGGATGAACTAAGGCATAGAGATATGTAAAATAACATTCATTTTTAAGTTCAGAGCTGTCATTTCAGGAAGTGGGGAGAGCTTCCCTGAAGAAGACTGAGGGGAGGGCAGGCCATGCTGAAAAGGGAGACATGGCTCTCCTGATTGGGGACCTGCAGCCCCCTTCCAGGGCAGGGCATCATTCTCAATCACATGAGATCCATGAAAGTGTTCCATCAGGACCAGATGTTTGTCTCGAGAAGGCTACCCTGGCATCGGACTGCACAAGACACCAGGGACGAGGGCCGGATGGAGGACGGACAATACCCCGGAGGCCATGGGGCAAGAGCAGAGGCACATGACCTTGAAGATGATGATGAAAAGCAGGAGGTGGCAGCATGGAGCTGGCCCAAAAGTGCCATGGGAGCAGTGCCCACAGCTACACTGACTGGGTGCCTTCTGTGCCCGGTGTGGCTGACTTCTGTGGGCTCCAGACTAGTCCTGACTACAACTCTAGGAAGTTTGTACCACCCCCGGCCTCCTCTCCCCTTGCAGCTGCTAGGAATCACGATCAAAGACCCTGGTCAGCTTTCGTGGAAACCAAGCAGTGGCTCCCCCGCACGCTGCACCTCTGGTGGTGGTCCAGTGTGACCCTCGTGCCTGGCCAGACACTGATGTCTACCTGTCTCCACACAAATCCACAGACAGGAGGGTGTCCCTGAATTCCACAGCACCTGATGAGACAGATCCACAGAACCCAACACCCAGTGGGTCACCTGGGACCTCAAGTATGGTCATGGAGCTCACCATACCCTATTTCTGTCACTTCCCACAGAAAGCCTGGTTCTGATCCCCCACAATACCATACATCCTGGTTGCTGACCTGGGGTCATTGCATGAACTCACATGGCACATTTCTTTTAAAGAAGGCTATGCCTACACCTCCTAGAAAATATTTCTAATGAAGTACAAGTCCATCAGGACTACGGTGTGAATGGTAGCACACAGCCTTCATGGTAGTAGTCAGTAATTCTAACAAGGGTTAACCCCAACCCCGTCTCACAAAACCTTCCTCCGTCCCCACGGAACTCATGGTCTGCCCCAGGAAAACCCTCCAGGAAACAAACCTTTCATCTGAATGCTCTCTTCACCTTCTGCTTCAAATCTTGTCCAACCACAATGATATGAAACTAGAAATCAGTCTCAAGAAAAAAATGGGAGAGTCAAAAATAGGTGGAGATTGGGGGGCCTAGGTCGCTCAATCTTAAGGATCTGCCTTCAGCTCAGGACGTGATCCCAGGATCCTGGGATCTAGCCCAGAATCAGGCTCCTTGCTCAGTGGGAAGCCTGCTTCTCCCTCTCCCAACCCCTGCTTGCATTCCCTCTCTCACTGTCTCACTGTCTGTCAGATACTAAAATAATCTTAAAAAAATATGTGGAGATTTAACAACATGCTACTGAACAACCAACAGTCAAAGAAGAAAAAAAAATTAGAAGTACCTGGTCACTGATGAAAAAGACAACATACAAAAACTTATGGGACGCAGCAAAAGTAGCTCTACTGGGGACCTTCATAGAAATTCAAGTCTTCATCAATCCATGAGAATGCTCTCCAATAAACAACCTGATTTATGTGGTAAAGAAGTAGAAAATAAAACAACAAAGCCCCAAATTAGTAGAAATAAGGAAATAACAAAAAGGAATGCATAAATAAATCCAACAGAGACTAAAAAGACAAAAAAATAAAAACCACGAAAATGAGAGCTGCCTTTTTTGGAAAGATAAACAAAACTGACAAACATAGCTAGACTAACCAAGAAAGACAGAGGACACGAATACAATGAGGAAAGAAAGATAATGGATTCCTGTATCATATCAAAATCAAAAGAACACTTCAAACATAGACACAACAACTTCTTGCAAGATAGGTCTCTAAAGGCAAAGGAAATAAAAGCAAAAATGAACTATTGGCACTTCATCAAGATAAAAAGCTTCTGCACGGCAAAGCAAACAATCAACAAAACAAAAAGGCAACCTATGGAATCGAGGAAGATATCTGCAAATGATATTACAGATAAAGGGCTGGTATCCAAGATCTATAAAGAACTCCTCAATCTCGACACCCAAAAAATGGGCAGAAGACATAAAGAGATACTTCTCCAGAGAAGACATACAAATGGCCAACAGACACATGAAAAAAGGCTCCACATCACTTGCCATAAGACAAATACAAATCAAAACGACAATGAGATACCACCTTACACCAGTTAGAATGGTTAAAATTAACAAGGCAGGGGGCACCTGTGTGGCACAGTGGTTAAGCGTCTGCCTTCAGCTAAGGGGGTGATCCTTGTATTATGGGATCGAGCCCCACATCAGGCTCCTCCGCTAAGAGCCTGCTTCTTCCTCTCCCACTCCCCCTGCTTGTGTTCCCTCTCTCGCTGGCTGTCTCTATCTCTGTGGAATAAATAAATAAAATCTTGAAAAAAATTAACAACACAGGAAATAAAAAAAAAGTCAGAGAGGATGTGGAGAAAGGGGACTAGCATCAAAGTAAAGTGATGGAATTCCTGACATTCAGAGGATGGACAATTGACCTCAAACTACAGTACAATTTCTAGGCATCATTTGGTCTTCTGAAGACAGACAACCACCACACCCCTTCCTACACCACACAGGTTGCTTCCCAACCCATACCATAAAAGAAGAAGATGAGAAACAGATAGGACTAGTAAGAAATAGCAAAAATCACATGTGGGAATTTTCCTGAAACACACTGATCACATAACTAGTGTAAGGAAGTGTAGGGAACTGACAAGGACAGAGAATCAAGGGGTACTTCCTTGGGAAATGCTGTCTGAAATCGTCACACCTTGGTACCAGCTAATGAGGGCTCTGACCATACCCTAGGGTTTGCTCACAAGGGTCTGCAACACCATCGCTGAGGACTGAAACTCTTCAAGACCTCAAAGCTTGCCTGATTGACTATTGGACTAAGAGATTCCCATGTTCTGAAAACAGATACCAACTAATTGAAAGGTTCACCTGGGCTCTCTCGGAGGCCCTACAAGAAGCTGAACCATTCACTGAAAATCAATTACACACACACACACACACACACACACACACACACACACACACACATCTGTCATTTCACCAATTACTTAAACATTCAAGGTTCTTCCTACCTTTTCTTTTTCACATTGATATTTATACTCACATGAAATGTCATCATTTCTAATGAACACAGATGTCAAAATAGAGATCCATTGACACAATATTCACAAAATGGAACTTCCCTGCTGTAAGTTTCAATATAGCGTTTTTTAAAGTTCATACATATTTTAGGTTTTTGGTAACTTATACAGGAGAAGATCAGCATTGAAAAACTCTGAATACTGACAATGAGTTTAAAGCCTAGAGAACAAAAATTGTCCAATTTCATAGATAATAAGGAACCAAAGGGAAAGCATGGAAGCTGTAGTCGAATAATTTTACACATGTGCATCCTCTATTATTCTACTACTGAGGGGCGTGTTTTATTACCACTATACATGCATCAATTGTCTTCCACGTGCACCTGCACAGGTATAATGAATTACTACAGTAGAATGAAATGTCTGGGAACTACTTGGCGGCATCTATAATGAACAATGAAATTTCGATCTTATATTTGGTGAACTTCCACTGTCTGTCCCTTTAGACAATGGACCCTAAACAGAAGGGGGAATATACCACGAGAGACTATGGAATCTGGGAAACAAACTGAGGGCTTCAGAGGGGAGAGAGGTGGGGATTGGGATGGGCCAGTGATGGGTATTAAGGAAGGTACATATTGCATGGAGCACTGGGTGTTATATACAAATAATGAATCATGGAACACTACATCAAAAACTAAGGGAATACTGTATAGTGACTAACATATCATAATAAAAAATTATTAGTAGAAAAAAATTAAAGGTAAAAAAAAAACCAATACAGCTTTTCTGTTTCAAGAACAATCACAATTGAGAAAAAACTAACTTCCAATCCCTAAAGCAAAACACAGACCAAGTTCCATTTCACTCCCCTTTATTCACATTCTCTGTGGGTTCTAAGCTATTTCCCTACCTCCTTTCCTGCTGAGCAGGGAGCCCAGGCGTGATCCCAGAACCCTGGGATCATAACCTGAGCCAAAGGCACATGCTTAACTGGCTGAGCCAGCCAGGAGCCCCAGCCATGTTTTTCTTAAGCAAAAGGACACTTTCTCACGATGCCTTCACATGACTTCACATGGTACCAGAGACCTGCATTTGCCTCTAGGAGGTTGCAGATGAAGGCAATTGCAAACTCACAGTGGTTTATCAAATACAATGACCTGCCTGGTCACAGTGAAACTCTTATGAGCCCACGAGAGGGTGCTGTGACACTCAGCTGTGGCTGGGCTGGCACAGAGAACCAAATCCATTTCCCTGCCTGATGTCTGTGAGGAACAGATGCCCCCACTGTGAATGAGACCCTGTCACTGAGCTGTCCAGAGATGGCCATCCGCACGGAGGATGAGGATAAAGGACAATGCCTGAGGAGACCTCATCTGTCTCTTTTATCTTTTCATATTTTTGACAGTGGACAAATCACTGCCTAGGAGTCCCCAACTACCTTAGTCTCATCTGTGAATGGCCAAGAGGTTTTACAAAACACTTCAGATTTTGACCTCACAAATGCCCACAACCACTTACCATAGGGATTCAACATTAAGCAAAGATACTGTTCGTTGGAAGAGAGGTCCTGCCCACTGTTGTTTCTCACTTATATGCTCATCTTCCTTACCTCATGGTAACATAACCACCTTGATTCCTGCTTCTGTCTTCAGGAAGGCTGATGTGACTTGAAGGGCATTACCCTGACATCGTTTTTCTTAGCAATAAGATGTGGATATTTCCCTAGTCCTACACACCCAAAGTTGAATCGGAATCAGGATTGAGGAGGCTGATGAGAGTTGAAGGTGTTTTCCTGTACACGGTGGTTTATTACCAATAAGGATGGGTCAGAGTCCTCGAAATTCGAGAACCTTTTCATTAATGCTTCCTACTTGTGAAAGATGATGTACATTGGTCTTTCCCTGTATAGTGTGGTGACTCAGAGAAATGTGCTTAGCCCTTTCGTCAGACTTCCACGACCACTTTGGGGCTGGCTTCCATATTCACAAAGGATGATGTTAGGGCTAAGAGGGTTCCTGTACACTGTTATTTCTTACAGATAAGTGTATGGCATTTTTGTTACATTGCCAGAACCACTTAGCGCCGGGCTTGCCGGCCTCCTGGGGAAGAACCCTAACCCTAGGTCGGCCCCTGAGGGGCCCCTCCCAAGGGGCATGGTGCCACAACGCTGGGGATTGGGGACCCCTGAACCCAGCGCCGGAGTCACCCTGTCACCCCGCAGCAACCAGGGCTGCTAGGGGCGCCGCCCGTCTTTCATGGCGAGAGAACGGGCAAGGCCTCCCAAGCCCCCGGCGACCTTCGAAGACTCCCCACGCCAAAACGCATGGGTCCATGCTACCGCGCGCCAGCGCGCTCACCTCAGCCCGCCCCTCCACTGGCCGCACAGCCAGTGGATCGGGCCTGCTGGCCTCCCGGGGGCTAACACTAACCCTAGGTGGGCTCACGAGGGGCCATTCTCAAGGGGCCTGGCGCCACCACGCCGGGGATTGGGGACCCGCGAGCAACAGTGCCTGACTCACCCTGCCACCCCGCCGCGACCTGGCGGGCTAGGGGCGTCACTGGTCATCCAGGGCGGGAGATTGGGCAGGGCCCTCAGAGCCCCAGGCGACCTTCGAAGGCCCCCTCGCCAAAAAGCTTGGGCCCATGCTCCCGATCTCCAGCGCCTTCACCTTGGCCAGCCCCTCCACACACCACACAGCCAGCGGATCAGGCCTGTAGGCCTCCTGAGAGCTAACTCCAAACCCTATGTTGGCCCCCGAGGGGCCCCTCCCACGGGGCCAGGCCTCGCCACGCCAGGGATAGGGGATGCCAGATCCCTAGCGCCGGACTCACCCTGCAGCCCCGCCGCCACCCTGGCCTCTATGGGCGCCGCTGGTCATTCAGGGAAGGAGAACAGGCAGTGCCCTCTGAGCACCCAGCGAACTTTGAAAGCCCCGCGCGAAAACTCTTGGGCTCACGCTCCCGCTCGCCAGCGCCCTCACCTCCGCTAGCCCCTCCGCATGCGGCAGAGCCCTCGGACCCGGTCTGCAGGTCTCCTGGGGGCTAACCCTAAACCTAGGTCAGCCCCGAGTGGACCCTCCCAGGTGGCCTGGCGCCGCAACGCCAGGGATTTCGAACCCACGAGCCCCAGTCCCGCACTCACCCTGCCGCCCCGCCACACCCAGGCCACGAGTGGCGCCGCCGCTCATTCAGGGTGGAAGAAAGGGCAGGGCCCTCCAAGTCCCCAGCGATTTCGTAGGCCCCCACGCCGAAACGCTTTGGCCCACACTCCCGCTCACCAACGCCCTTACCTTGGACCGCTGCTCTGCACACCGCACAGCCAGCCGATCCGGGCTGCCGGCCTCCTGGGTTCTAACCCTAACCTACTAGGTCGGTCCCCGAGGGGCACCTCCCAAGGGGCCTGGCGCTGCAACGCCGGGGATTGGGGACCCCCGAGCACCGGCGCCGGACTCACCCTGCCTCCCCGCCGCCTCCTGGGCCGCTAGGGGCGCCGCCGATCATTCAGGATGGGAGAATGGTCAGGGCCCTCCAAGCCCCGGCGACCTTTGAAGGCCCCCCGCGCCAAAAAGCTTGGGCCCACGCTCCCGCTCGCCAGCGCCCTCACCTCGGCCCGCCGATCAGCTCACCGCACAGCCGGCGAATAGGGCCTGCCAGCCTCCTGGGGGCTAACCCTAAGCCTAGGTCCGCCCCCGAGTGGCCCCTCCCAAGGGGCCTAGCTCCGCAAGCCAGGTTATGTGGACCCCCGAGCTGCAGTGCCGGACTCACCCTGCCTCCTTGCCACACCCGGGCCGCTAAGGGTGCCGCCAGTTTTTCATGGCTAAAGAAGGGGCAGGGCTTTCCGAGCCCCCGGAGAAATTCAAAGGCGCCCTGCGCCAAAACGCTTGGGCCTACACTCCTGCTTGCCAGCGCCCTCTCCTCGGACCGCTGCTCCGCAGGCCGCACAGCCAGCCAATCGGGCCTGCTGGCCTCCCGGGGAATAACCCTAAGCATAGGTCTGCCCCCGAGGGGCCCATACCAAGGGGCCTGGCGCCGCAACGCCGGGGATTGGGGATCCCCGAGCCACAGTGCGGGACTCCCCCCGTCGCCCCACCAGCAATGGAGCCGCTAGGGGCGCCGCTGGTTATTCAGCCAGGAGAAGGGGCAGGGCCCTCCAAGCCATGGCAACATTCAAAAGCCCAGGGCGCCAAAATGCTGGTGCCCACGCTCCCACTCCCCAGAGCCCTCACCTTGGCCCGCCCCTCCCCTCACCGCACAGTGGGCGGATCAGGCCTGCCAGCCTCCTGAGGGCTAACCCTAACCCTAGGTCAGCTCCCAAGAGGCCTGGCACCGCAACACTGGGGATTGGGTACTCCTGAGCCCCAGCGCCAGACTCAACTTGCTGCCCCCAGGCCACCCGGGCCACTAGGGGCGCCGCACGTCATTCAGGGCGGAGATCGGGCAGGGCCCTCTGAGCCTCTGGTGACTTTCGAAGGCCCCCCGCGCCAAAATGCTTGAGCCCATGCTCCCGCTCACGAGCGCCCTCACCTCGGCCTGCCCCTCTGCATGCCGCACAGCCAGCGGATTGGGCCTGCCGGCCTCCTGGGGGCTAACACTAACCCTAGGGCGGCCCCCAAGGGGACCCTCCCAAGGGGCCTGGGAACACAACTCCGGGTTGGGGACCCCCAAGCCCCAGCGCCGGACTCACCCTGCCGCCCCACCACCACCCGGGCTGCTTGGGGTGCCGCCGGTCATTCAGGGCGGGAGAACAGGCAGGGCCCTCCGAGTCTTCGGCAACCTTCGAAGGCCCCCCACGCCAAAGTGCTTGGGCCCACGCTCCCGCTCGAAGCGCCCTCATCTCGGGCCGCCCTTCCGCTCGCCGCACAACGGGCGGATCGGGCCTGCTGGCATCCTGGGTGCTAACCCTAAACCTAGGTCGACCCCCGAGGGGCCCCTCCTACGTTGCCTTGCACCGCAACGCCGGGGATTGAGGACCCATGAAACCCAGCGTTGGACTCACCGTGCCTCCCCATCGCCACCCGGGCCACTATGGGCGCCGTTGGTCTTTCAGGACAGGAGGACGGGCAGGGCCCTCCGAGCCCCTGACGAACTTGAAGGCCCCCCAAGCCAATACACTTGGGCGCACGCTCTCGCTCGCCAGCGACCTCACCTCGGCTCGCCCCTCCACTCACTGCACAGCCAGCGGATTGAGCCTGCAGGCCTCCTGGGGGCTAACACTAACCCTAGGTCGGCCCCAGAAGGGCCTCTCCCAACAGGCCTGGCGCCAGAACGCCCGTGATTTTGGACCACCAAGCCCCAGTGCCAGACTCACCCTGCCGCCCCGCCTCCACCTGGGCCACTAGGGGCGCTGCCGGTCATTCAGGGCGGGAGAACAGCAGGGCCCTCCGAGCCCCCTGCGACATTCGAAGGCCCCCCTGCCCCAAAACGCTTAGGCCCATGCTCCTTCTCGCCAGTGCCCTCACCTCGGCCTGCGCCTCCCCTCGCAGCACAGCCAGCGGATCGGGCCTGCTGGCCTCCTGGGGGTTAACCCTAACCATAGGTCTGCCCACGAGGGCCCCTCCCAAGGGGCTTGGCGCCGCAACGTGGGGATTGGGGACCCCCAAGCCCCTGAGCCGGACTCAAGGTGCCGCCCTGCCTCCACCCTGGCCGATAAGGGCGCCGCCGGTCATTCAGGGTGGGAGAACGGACAGGGCCCTCAGAGCACCCGGAGACCTTCGAAGGCTCCCTGAGCCAAAACGCTTGGGCCCACGCTCCTGCTCCCCAGCAGCCTCACCTTGGCCCGCCCCTCCGCTCACCGCATAGCTGGCTGATCAGGCCTGACGGCCTCCTGGGAGCTAACCCAAATCATATGTCGGCCCCCGAGGGGCCCCTCCCAAGGGGCCTGGCACCGCCACGCCGGGGCTTGGGGACCCCTGAGCACCAGCGCAAGACTCACCCTGCCGCCTCGCCGCGACCCGGCCTGCTAGGAGCGCCGTCCTCATTCAGGGCGGGAGAACGGGCGGGGACCTCCGAGACACTAGCGACCTTCGAAGCCCCCCCCCGTGCCAAAACGCTTGGGCCCACGCTCCCAATTGCCAGCGCTCTCACCTCGGCCCACCAATCCGCTCGCTGCACAGCTGGCAGATCGGGCCTGCCGGCCTCCTTTGGGCTAACCCTACCCTAGGTCGGCCCCTGAGGGACCACTCCCAAGTGCCCAGCGCCGCCACACCGGGGATTGGGGAACCCCCCAGTGCCGGACTCACCTTGCTGCCCCGTCACCAACCGGGCCGCTACGGGGGCCGCCGGTCATTCAGGGCGGGAGAATGGGCAGCGCCCTCCGAGCCTCTGGCGACTACAAAGGCCATCCGCGCCAAAACACTTGGGCCGACGCTCCCGGTCACCAGCGCCCTCACCTCAGCACGCAACTTCAATCTCCGCAGAGCTGGGGGATCTGGCCTGCTGCCCTCCTGGGGGCTAACCCTAACCCAAGCTGGGCCCAAGAGGGACCCCTCCCAAGGGTACTGGCGCCACAACAACGGGGATTGGGGAACCCAAGCCCCAACTGCAGTCTCACCCTGCCCCTCCGCCACCCCCTGGGCTGCTGGGGCGCCCCCGGTCATTCAGGGCAGAAGAACAGGCAGGGCCCTTCGAGCCATGGCAACATTCGAAGGCCCAGGGCGCCAAAACGCTGGGGACCACGCTCCCGCTCTGCATCGCCCTCACCTCGGCCCAACCCTCTGCGTACTGCACAGCTGCTGATCGGGTCCACTGGCCTCCTGGGGGCTAACCATAAACCTAGATCGACCCCCGAGGGGCCCCTCCCAAGGGGTCTGGCGCCGCAATGCTGGGGATTGGGGAACCCTGAACCTCAGCACTGGATTCACCCTGCCACCCAGCCGCCACGTGTGGGCTTGGGGTGCTGCCATTCATTCAGGGCGGGAGAACGGGCAGGGCCCTCGAGACACGGGACCTTCAAAGGCCCCCCACGCGAAAACACCAGGGCCCACGCTCCTGCTCACCAGTGCCCTCACCTCGGACCGCCACTCCAGTCTCCACACAGCTGGCGAATAGGGCCTGCCGGCATCCTAGGGGCTAAACCTAACCCTAGGTCAGCCTCCGAGGGGCCCCTCCCAAAGGGCCTGGCGCCGCAACACGGTGGACTGGGGACCCCCGAGCCCTATGCCCGGACTTACATGCCGCCCCGCCGCCACCTGGGCTGCTAGGGGCGCCGCCGGTCATTCAGGGAGGAGAATGGGCAGGGCCCACCAAGTCCCCGGAGACATTCGAAGGCCCCCGGTGCCAAAACCCTCGGGCCCAGGCTCTTTCTCGCCAGCGCCCTCACCTTGGCCTGCCCCTCCGCCCCACGCGCAGTGGGCGGATCCCGCCTGCCGGCCTCCTGGGTGCTAACCCTAACCCTAGGTCGGCCACCCAGGGGCCCCTCCCAAGGGTCCTGGTGCCGCTTCGCCGGGGATTGGGAACCTCAAGCCCCAGAGCCACACTCATCCTACCGCAATGCCGCCACCCGGGCCGCTAGGAGCACTGCGGGTAATTCAGGGCGACAGAAGGGGCAGGGCCTTCCGAGGCCCCGGTGGCCTTCAAAGGCTCCCCGTGCCAAAACGCTGGTGCCCACGCTCCCGCTCCCCAACGCCCTCACCTCGGCCCCGCCCTCCGCTCCCCAGACAGTGGCCGGATCCCACCTGCCGGCCTCCTGGGGGCTAACCCTAACCCTAGGTCAGCCACCCAGGGGCCACTCCCAAGAGTCCTGGTGCCGCTTCGCCGGGGATCGGGGACCCCAAGCCCCAGAGCGAGACTCACCCTGCCGCAACGCCGCCACCCGGCCCGCTAGGGGAGCCACGGGTCATTCAGGTGGGAGAACTGGCAGGCCCTTCCATTTCCCCTGCGACCTTCGAAGGCCCCCCGCTCAAAAAAGTTGGCTCCCATGCTCCTGCTCGCCAGCGCCCTCACCTCGGCCCGCCCCTCTGCTTGCTGCAGAGCCAGTGGATAGTGCCTGCCGGGCTCCTGGGGGCTAACCAAAAACCTAGGTCGGCACCGTGGGGCACATCCCAAGGGGCCTGGCTCTGCAACGCTGGGGATTGGTGACACAGAGTCCCAGAGCCGGATTTACCCTGCTGCACTGTTGCCACCCGGGCCACTAGGGACTCCGCTGGTCATTCAGGTGGGAGAACAGGCAGGGCGCTCCGAACCAGCACCGAACTCAAAGGCGCCCCGAACCAAAATGCTTGGGCCCAGGCTCATGTTCACCAGCACCCTCACCTCGGCCCAACTCTCCACTCGACGCACAGGTGGTGTATCGGGCCTGCCGGCCTCCTGGGGGCTAATCTGACCATAGTTCGGCCCCCGAGGGGCCCTTCCCAAGGGCCCTGAAGCCGCAATGCCGTAGATTAGGGACCCCTGAGCCCCAGCACCGGACTCAGAAGCCGTCCCGCCACCACCCAGGCCGCTAGGGGCGCCACGGGTCATTCGGGGTGGGAGAACTGGCAGGGCCCTCCGAGATATGGTGACCTTCGAAGGCCCCCTGCGATAAAACGCTTGAGCTCATGCTCAGTCTCGCCAGCTCCCTCACCTCGGCCGAACCCTCCGCATGCCGCACAGCCGCTGATCGGGTCCACCGGTTTCCTGGGGGCTAACCGTAACCCTAGATCGACCCCCGAGGGCCCCTCCCTAGGGGCCTGGCGCCGCAAAGCCGGGGATTTGGGACTCTGAGCCTCAGCACCTGACTCACCCTGTCGCCCAGCCATCACCCGGGGGCTTGGGATGCTGCCCTTCATTCAGGGCGGGAGAAAGGGCAGGGCCCTCTGAGACATGTTGACCTTCGAAGGCCCCCCGCGCCAAAACGCCCAGGCACACGCTCCCAATCACCAGCGCCCTCACCTCAGTCCACCACTTCACTCTCCACACAGGTTGTGAATAGGGACTGCCGGCCTCCTGGGGGCTAAACCTAACCCTAGGTTGGCCCCCGAGGAGCCCCTCCCAAGGGGATGGGGACCCCGAGCCCAAGTGCCAGACTCACCCTGCTGCCATTCAGCCACCCGAGGCGCTAGGGGCCCACCGGTCAACCAGGGAAGGAGAATAGTCAGGGCCCTCTCAGCTCCCGCCGACCTTCGAAGGCCCACTGCGCTAAACACATGGTCTCATGCTGAGGATCACCAGCGCCCTCACCTCGGCCCAACCCTCCGCGTGTTGCACAGCCGCTGATCGGGTCCACCGGCCTTCTGGGGTAACCGTAACCCTAGATCGACCACCGAGGGGCCCATCCCAAGGGGCCTAGTGCCGCAACGCTGGGGATTGTGGATCCCCGAGCCGCAGCATGGACTCACCCTGCCGCTCCACCGCCAAGGGAGCTGCTAAGGGCGCCGCTGGTTCTTCAGGGCAGGAGAACGGGCAGGGCCCTTTGAGCCATGGCAACAGTCGAAGGCCCAGGGCGCCAAAACGCTGGGGACCACGCTCCCGCTCTGCATCACCCTCAACTCGGCCCGCACCTCCGCTCTTCGCAGAGCCAGCAAAGGCTCCCCATGCCAAAACGCTGGTGCCCACGCTCCCGCTCCCCAGCGCCTTCACCTCGGGCCGCACCTCAGCTCGCCGCACAGTGTGCGGTTGGGCCTGACAGTCTCCTGGGGGCTAACCCTAACCCTAGGTCGGCCCCCCAGGGGCCCCTCCCAAGGGTTTTGGTGCCACTACGCCAGGGATCTGGAACCCCAAACCCCAAAGCCAGACTCACCCTCCCACAACGCTGCCACCCGGGCCGCGAGGGGCGCCGCCGGTCATTCAGGGCGGGAGAACTGACAGGGCCCTGGAGAAACCGGTGACATTTGAAGCCTCCCACCCCAAAATGCGGGGGCCCACAATCCCGCACCCCAGCGCCTTTACCTCGGCCCGCCCACCTCTCACCGCCCAGCCAGAGGATCTGGCCTGCCGGCCTTATGGGGGCTAACTCTAACCCTGGGTCGGCCCACGAGGAGCCCCTCCCAAGGGGCCTGGCACCACAACGCCGGGGATTGGGGATCCCCGAGCCGCAGCCTGGGATTCACCCTGCCGCCCCACTGCCAACGGAGCCGCTAGGGGCCTTGCTGGTTCTTCAGGGCAGGAGAAAGGGCAGGGCCCTCCGAGCCATGGCAACATTCAAAGGCCCAGGACGCCAAAACCCTGGGGCCCACGCTCCCGCTCGCCATCGTCCTCAACTCGGCCTGCATCTCCACTCCTCGCACAGCCGGCGGATCCGGCCTGCTGGCCTCCTGGGCGCTAACCCTAACCCTAAGAAGGCCCCGAGGGTCGCTTCCTAAGGGGCCTGGCGCCGCAACACCGGGGATTGGGAACCCCCAAGCCCCAGCGATGGATGCACCCTGCCACCCCGCCCCACACGTGCCGCTAGGGGCGCCGCCATTCATTCAGGGTGGGAGAACGGGCAAGGCCCTTCTAAGCCCCGCCGACCTTCGAAGGCACCCCGAACCAAAACGCTTGGGCCCAGGCCCATGTTCACCAGCACCCTCAACTCGGCCCAACTCTCCGCTCGACGCACAGGTGGTGTATCGGGCCTGCTGGCCTCGGGGGCTAACCCTAACTGTAGGTCGGCCACGGAGGGGCCCTTCCCAAGTGGCCTGGTGCCACAACGCCGGCAATGGGGACCCCAACCCAAGTGCCGGACTCACCCTGCTGCCCTTCAGGCACCGGAGCCTCTAGGGGCCCCGCCAATGATTCAGAGCGGGAGAACGGGCAGGTCCCTCTGAGCCCCCACCGACCATCGAAGGCCCCCCGCACTAAAACGCTTGGGCTCATGCTCAGTCTCGCCAGCGCCCTCACCTCGGCCCAACCCTCCGCGTGCCTCACAGCCGCTGATCGGGTCCACCGGCCTCCTGGGGGCTAACCGTAACCCTAGATCGACCCCCGAGGGGCCCCTCCCAAGGGATCTGGCGCCGCAATGCTGGGGATTGGGGACCCCCGAGCCTCAGCACTGGACTCACCCTGCCACCCAGCCGCCACCCGGGGGCTTGGGGTGGTGCCGTTCATTCAGGGCGGGAGCACGGGCAGGGCCCTCCAAGACACGGCGACCTTCAAAGGCCCCCCGCGCCAAAACACCCGGGCCCACGCTCCCGCTCACCAGTGCCCTCACCTCGGTCCGCCACTCCAGTCTCCACACAGCTGGCGAATAGGGCCTGCCGGCATCCTAGGGGCTAAACCTAACCCTAGGTCAGCCTCCGAGGGGCCCCTCCCAAGGGGCCTGGCGCCGCAACGCGGTGGACTGGGGACCCCCGAGCCCTATGCCCGGACTTACATGCCGCCCCGCCGCCACCTGGGCTGCTAGGGGCGCCTCCGGTCATTCAGGGAGGAGAATGGGCAGGGCCCGCCGAGTCTCCGGAGACATTCGAAGGCCCCCGGTGCCAAAACGCTTGGGCCCAGGCTCTTGCTCGCCAGCGCCCTCACCTCGGCCCACCCCTCCGCTCCATGCACAGCGGGCGGATCCCGCCTGCCGGCCTCCCGGGTGCTAACCCTAAACCTAGGTCGGCCACCCAGGGGCCCCTCCCAAGGGTCCTGGTGCCGCTTCGCCGGGGATCGGGAACCTCAAGCCCCAGAGCCACACTCACCCTACCGCAACGCCGCCACCCAGGCCGCTAGGAGCACTGCGGGTCATTCAGGGCGAGAGAAGGGGCAGGGCCTTCCGAGCCCCCGGTGGCCTTCAAAGGCTCCCCGTGCCAAAATGCTGGTGCCCACGCTCCCGCTCCCCAACGCCCTCACCTCGGCCCCGCCCTCCGCTCCCCGGACAGTGGCCGGATCCCACCTGCCGGCCTCCTGGGGGCTAACCCTAACCCTAGGTCAGCCACCCAGGGGCCCCTCCCAAGGGTCCTGGTGCCGCTACACTGGGGATCAGGGACCCCAAGACCCAGAGCCAGACTCACCCTGCCGCCACGTCGCCACCCGGGCCGCTAGTGGCGCCGCCCGTCATTCAGGGCGGGAGAAGGGACAGGGCCCTGGAGAAACCGGCGATATTTGAAGCCTCCTGCGCCAAAATGCAGGGGCCCACGCTCCCGATCGCCAGCGCCTTTACCTCGGGCCGCCCACCTCTCGCCGCCCAGCCAGAGGATTGGGCCTGCTGGCCTCCTGGGTGCTAACTCTAAACCTAGGTCCGCCCAAGAGGAGCCCCTCCCAAGAAGCCTGGCCCCACAACGCTGGGGATTGGGGATCCCCGAGCCGCAGCATGGACTCACCCTGCCGCTCCACCGCCAAGGGAGCTGCTAAGGGCGCCGCTGGTTATTCAGGGCAGGAGAACGGGCAGGGCCCTTTGAGCCATGGCAACAGTCGAAGGCCCAGGGCGTCAAAACGCTGGGGACCACGCTCCCGCTCTGCATCACCCTCAACTCGGCCCGCACCTCCGCTCTTCGCAGAGCCAGCGACTCGGGCCTGCCAGCCACCTGGGAGCTCACCCTAACCCTAGGACAGCCCCTGAAGGTCCCTTCCTAAGGGGCCTGGCGCCGCAACGCCAGGGATTGGGGGCCCCCAAGCCCCAGCGCCGGATGCACGCTGCCACCCCAACCCACACAGGCCGCTAGGGGCGCCGCCATTCATTCAGGGTGGGAGAACTGGCAGGGCCCTCCGAACCCCTGCCGACCTTCAGAGGCGCACCGAACCAAAACGCTTGGGCCCAGGCTCATGTTCACCAGCACCCTCACCTCGGCCCAACTCTCCGCTCGACGCACAGGTGGTGTATCGGGCCTGCGGGGCTCCTGGAGGCTAACCCTAAGCATAGGTCGGCCACCGAGGGGCACTTCCCAAGGGGCCTGGCGTCGCAACGCTGGGGATGGGGACCCCGAGCTCATGTGCCGCACTCACCCTGCTGCCCTTCAGCCACCCGAGCCGCTAGAGGCCCCGCCGGTCAATCAGGGCAAGAGATCGGGCAGGGCCCTCCGAGCCCACGCTGACCTTTGAAGGCTCCCCGTGCAAAAACGTTGGCTCCCAGGATCCTGCTCGCCAGCGCCCTCACCTAGGCCCACCCCACCGCTTGCTTCAGAGCCGGTGGATAGGGCCTGCCGGGCTCCTGGCAGCTAAACAAAACCCTAGGTCGGCCCTGAGGGGACATCCCAAGCGGCCTGGCTCTGCAATGCTGGGGATTGGTGACTCAGAGCCCCAGAGCCGGACTCACCCTGCAGCACTGTCCCCACCTGGGCCGCTAGGGGCGCCGCGGGTCATAGAGGGCGAGAGAAGGGCAGGGCCTTCTGAGCCCCCGGTGACCTTCAAAGGCTCCCCGTGCCAAAACGCGGGTGCCCACGCTCCCGCTCCCCAGCGCCTTCACCTCGGGCCGCACCTCAGCTCGCCGCACAGTGTGCGGTTGGGCCTGACGGTCTCCTGGGGGCTAACCCTAACCCTAGGTCGGCCCCCCAGGGGCCCCTCCCAAGGGTTTTGGTGCCACTACGCCAGGGATCTGGAACCCCAAGCCCCAAAGCCAGACTCACCCTCCCACAACGCTGCCACCCGGGCCGCGAGGGGCGCCGCCGGTCATTCAGGGCGGGAGAACTGACAGGGCCCTGGAGAAACCGGCGACATTTGAAGCCTCCCACCCCAAAATGCAGGGGCCCACAATCCCGCACCCCAGCGCCTTTACCTCGGCCCGCCCACCTCTCACCGCCCAGCCAGAGGATCTGGCCTGCCGGCCTTATGGGGGCTAACTCTAACCCTGGGTCGGCCCACGAGGAGCCCCTCCCAAGGGGCCTGGCACCACAACGCCGGGGATTGGGGATCCCCGAGCCGCAGCCTGGGATTCACCCTGCCGCCCCACTGCCAACGGAGCCGCTAGGGGCCTTGCTGGTTCTTCAGGGCAGGAGAAAGGGCAGGGCCCTCCGAGCCATGGCAACATTCAAAGGCCCAGGACGCCAAAACGCTGGGGCCCAGCTCCCGCTCGCCATCGCCCTCAACTCGGCCTGCATCTCCACTCCTCGCACAGCCGGCGGATCCGGCCTGCCGGCCTCCTGGGCGCTAACCCTAACCCTAGGACGACCCCGAGGGTCGCTTCCTAAGGGGCCTGGCGCCGCAACGCCGGGGATTGGGAACCCCCAAGCCCCAGCGCTGGATGCACCCTGCCGCCCTGCCCCACACGTGCCGCTAGGGGCGCCGCCATCCATTCAGGGTGGGAGAATGGGCAGGGCCCTTCGAACCCCCGCCGACCTTCGAAGGCGCCCCGAACCAAAACGCTTGGGCCCGGGCTCATGTTCACCAGCACCATCACCTCGGCCCAACTCTCCGCTCGACGCACAGGCGGTGTATCGGGCCTGCTGGCCTCCTGGGGGCTAACCCTAACTGTAGGTCGGCCACGGAGGGGCCCTTCCCAAGTGGCCTGGCGCCACAACGCCGGGAATGGGGACCCCAACCCAAGTGCCGGTCTCACCCTGCTGCCCTTCAGGCACCAGAGCCTCTAGGGGCCCCGCCGGTCATTCAGAGCGGGAGAACGGGCAGGTCCCTCCGAGCCCCCACTGACCTTGGAAGGCCCCCCGCACTAAAACGCT
The DNA here is from genome assembly GCF_024610735.1 of Ursus americanus. Lineage (NCBI taxonomy): Eukaryota > Metazoa > Chordata > Mammalia > Carnivora > Ursidae > Ursus > Ursus americanus. The sequence goes on from NW_028273638.1 coordinate 1,010,208, forward strand.
TGGGCTCATGCTCAGTCTCGCCAGCGCCCTCACCTCGGCCCAACCCTCCGCGTGCCGCACAGCCACTGATCGGGTCCACCGGCCTCCTGGGGGCTAACCGCAACCCTAGATCGACCCCCGAGGGGCCCCTCCCAAGGGATCTGGCGCCGCAACGCTGGGGATTGGGGACCCCCGAGCCTCAGCACTGGACTCACCCTGCCACCCAGCCGCCACCCGGGGGCTTGGGGTGGTGCCGTTCATTCAGGGCGGGAGCACGGGCAGGGCCCTCCAAGACACGGCGACCTTCAAAGGCCCCCCGCGCCAAAACACCCGGGCCCACGCTCCCGCTCACCAGTGCCCTCACCTCGGTCCGCCACTCCAGTCTCCACACGGCTGGCGAATAGGGCCTGCCGGCATCCTAGGGGCTAAACCTAACCCTAGGTCAGCCTCCGAGGGGCCCCTCCCAAGGGGCCTGGCACCGCAACGCGGTGGACTGGGGACCCCCGAGCCCTATGCCTGGACTTACATGCCGCCCCACCGCCACCTGGGCTGCTAGGGGCGCCTCCGGTCATTCAGGGAGGAGAATGGGCAGGGCCCGCCGAGTCTCCGGAGACATTCGAAGGCCCCCGGTGCCAAAACGCTGGTGCCCACGCTCCCGCTCCCCAACGCCCTCACCTCGGCCCCGCCCTCCGCTCCCCGGACAGTGGCCGGATCCCACCTGCCGGCCTCCTGGGGGCTAACCCTAAACCTAGGTCGGCCACCCAGGGGCCCCTCCCAAGGGTCCTGGTGCCGCTTCGCCGGGGATCGGGAACCTCAAGCCCCAGAGCCACACTCACCCTACCGCAACGCCGCCACCCAGGCCGCTAGGAGCACTGCGGGTCATTCAGGGCGAGAGAAGGGGCAGGGCCTTCCGAGCCCCCGGTGGCCTTCAAAGGCTCCCCGTGCCAAAACGCTGGTGCCCACGCTCCCGCTCCCCAACGCCCTCACCTCGGCCCCGCCCTCCGCTCCCTGGACAGTGGCCGGATCCCACCTGCCGGCCTCCTGGGGGCTAACCCTAAACCTAGGTCAGCCACCCAGGGGCCCCTCCCAAGGGTTTTGGTGCGACTACGCCAGGGATCTGGAACCCCAAGCCCCAAAGCCACACTCACCCTCCCACAACGCTGCCACCCTGGCCACTAGGGGCGCCGCCCGTCATTCAGGGCGGGAGAAGGGACAGGGCCCTGGAGGAACCGGAGATATTTGAAGCCTCCAGCGCCAAAATGCAGGGGCCCCCAATCTTGCTCCCCAGCGCCCTCACCTCAGCCCACCCCTCCGCTCGCCCCACAGCCATCTTATTGGGCCTGCCGGCCTCCTGGTTGCTAACCCTAACCCCAGGTTGGCCCCCGAAGGGCACTCCCAAAGGGTCCGGCGCCACGATGCTGGAGATTGAGGACCCCCAAGCCCCAACGATGTACTCAACCTGCCCCTCCGCCGCCACCCGGGCCACTTGGAGCACCACCGGTCATTCAGGGTGGGGGAACGGGCAGGGCCCTCCGAGCCCCCAGCGACATTTATAGGTCCCCCGCGCCAAAACGCTGAAGCCCATGCTCCCGCTCTACAGCGCTCTCACCTCGGCCCGCCCCCCCTCTAGCCACACAGCTGGCGGATCTGGCCTCCCGGGCTCCTCGGGGCTAATGGTAACCCTAGATGGGCCCCAGAGTGGCCCCTCCCAAGAGGCTTGGTGCCACAAAGGCAGGGATTGGGGACCCGCAAGCCCCAGCACCGGGCTCACCCTGCCGCCCCGCCGCCACGCGGGCCTCTAGGAGCGCCTCCTGGCATTCAGGGCGGGATATCCGGCAGGGCCCTCCGAGCCTCCGGTGAAATAAGAAGGTCCCCCACGCCAAAACACTGGGTACCACGCTACCGCTCAACTGCGCCCTACCACCGTCAATCCCTCCTCCGCTCACTGCACAGCCTGCGGATCCGGACTGCTGGCCTCCTGGGGGTTAACCTAACCCTAGGACAGTCCCAGAGGGGCCCCTCCCAAGGGGCCTGGCACCGCAACGCTGGGGATTGGGAAACCCAAGCACCAGTGCAGGACTGACCCTGCCACCCCGCTGCCACCCGGGGAGCTAGGGGCGTCACCGGTCCTTCATGGCGGGAGAAGGAGCAGGGCCCTCCGAGTCCCCTGCGACATTTGAAAGCCCACCGAGCCAAAATGTTGGGGCCCACGCTTCCGTTCGCCAGCGACCTCACCTTGGCCCACCCCCCCATTCACCACAGAGCCAGTGGATTGAGCCTGCCGGCCTCCTGGGGGATAACCCTAACCCTAGGTCGGCCCCCAAGGTGCCCCTCCCAAAGGGACTGCAGCCGAACGCCAGGGATTGGAGACCCCCGAGTCGCAACGCTGGACTCACCGTTCCGCCCTGCCCACACCCGGGCCGCTAGGGTAGCGCCAATCATTCAGGGCGGGAGAACGGGCAGGGTCCTCCCTGCCCCGGTGACCTTCGAAGGCCCCCAGCGCCAAAACGCTGGGGCCCACTCTCTTGCTCGCCAGCGCCCTGATCTTCGACCACGCCTCCATTCGCCCCAGACTGTGGATCGTGCCTGCCGGCCTCCAGGAGCTAACCTTTACCCTAGTTCGGCCCCCAAGGGGCCCCGCCCAAGGGGCCTGGTGCCGCAACGCCTGGCATTGGGGACCCCCGAGCCTCAGCACCAGACCCACCCTGCAGCCCCGCCACCACTCGGGTTGCTAGGGGAGCCGCCACTCATTCAGGGCGGGAGAACGGGCAGGGCCCTCCGAGTCCCCGGCGACATTCGAGGGCCCCTGGTGCCAAAACTTTGGGTACCACCTTCCAGCTCGCCAGGGCACTCACCTTGGCCCACCCCTCCGCTCGCTGCACAGCTGGCGTATGGGGCCTGCCGGCCTCCTGGGGGCTAACCCTAACCCTAGGTTGGCCCCTGAGGGGCCCCTCCCAAGGGGCCTGTCCCGCAACACCGGGGATTGATGACCCCCAAGCCCCAGCGCCGGACTCACCCTGCCACCCCGCTGGCACGCAGGCCACTAGGGGCACCACCGGTCATTCAGGTCGGGAGAATGGGCAGGGCCCTCCGAGTCCCAGTGAACATCTAAGGGCCCACGCACCAAAATGCTTGGGCCAATGCTCCCACTCACCAGCGCCCTCACCTCGACCCGCCCCTCTGCTCACCAAACAGCCAGCGGATCGGGCCTCCAGCCTCCTGGGGGCTAACCCTAACCTTAGGTTGGCCCCCAAGGGGAACTTCCCAAGGGGCCTGGCGCAGCAACGCCAGGGATTGGGGACCCCCGAGCCCCAGCGCCATACTCACCGTGGTGCCCCGCCACGACCCGGGTCGCTAGGGGCGCCTCTGGCCATTCAGGGCGGGAGAACCGGCAGGGCCATCCAATCCCCAGGCGACCTTCCAAGGCCCCCGTGCCAAACTGCATGGGCCCACGCCCCAGCTCGCCAGCGCCCTCACCTTGGCCTGGCCCTCCGCTATTGCACAGCTGGCGGATCATGTCTACCGGACTCCTGGGTGCTAACAGTAACCCTAGGAAGGCCCCAGGGGCCCCTCCCAAGGGTCCTTGCGCTGCAACGCATGGCATTGGGGACCCCAAAACCGCAGTGCCAGACTCACACTGCCACCCCGCCATGACCCAGGCCGCTAGGGGCGCCGCCGGTCATTCAGGGCGGGAGAATGGGCAGGGCCCTCCGAGCCAGTAGTGGTGTTCAAAGGTCCCCTGCGCCAAAACGCGGGATACCATACTCCAGCTCGCCAGCGCCCTCAATCGTCCCACTCCTCCACTCGCCGCACAGCTGGCGCATCGGTCCTGCTGGCCTACTGGGGTCTAACCCTAACCCTAAACCCTAAGCCCTAACCTTAAACCCTAAACCTTAACCCCTAATCCTAACCCTAACCCCTAACACTTACCCTAACCCTAACCCTACCCTAAACCTAACCCTAAACCCTAATCCTTAAACCCTAAACCCTAACATTAACACTAAACCCTAAACCCTAATTCCTAACCCTAATCCCGAAACCCTAAACACTAAACCCTAACCTTAACCACTAACCCCAAAACCTAACCCTAAACCCTAACCCAACCCCGACCCCTACCATACCCCTAACCCTACCCCTAACCCTACCCCTTCAGCTAACCCTACCCCTAAACCGTAACCTAAACCTAAACCTAACCCTAACCCGTACCCTAACCCTAACCCTAACCTACACCCTAACCCTAACCGAAACCCTAACACGTACTCTAACCCGTACCCTAAACCTAACCCTAAACTATACCCTAACCCGTAATTTAAACCGTACCCTAAACCTAACCGTAACCCTAACAAGTACCCTAACCCATACCCTTACTTTAACACTAAACCCTAAACCCTGACCCTAACCCATATCCTAACTCGTACCATGACCCGTACCCTAACCCTACCTGTACCCTAACCCTAACCAGTACCCTTACCTTAACCTTAACCCATACCCTTACCTTAACGTTAACCCATACCCTAACCCGTACCCTAACCCATACCCTAACCCGTACCCTATCTCTAACCCGGACTCTAACCCATAGCCTAACCCATACCTAACCCTAACCTGTACCCTAACCCGTACCCTAACCCATACCCTAACCCTAAACCGTACCCAATCCCTATCCCTAACCCGTTCCCTAACCCGTACCCTAACCATAACCCGTACCCTAAGCCGTACCCAAATCCGTACGCAAACACTTACCCTAAACCGTACCCTAACCCATACCCTAAACCGTACCCTAATGCGTACACTAACCCATACCCTAACCCTGACCCGTACCCTAAACCTAACCCGTACTCCAACCCAAACCCTAACCCTAAACCCAAATCCTAAACCCTAACCTGTACCCTAAACCCTAATCTGTACCCTAACCCATAACCTCTAACCTGTAACCCCTAAATCCAACCCTAACCCGTACCCTCTCCTTACCCTAACCCTAACCCCTACCCTCACCCATACCCTAACCGTAACCCATACCCTAACCTTAACCCATACCCTAATCCATACCCTAACCCCGGGGATTGGGTACACCTGAGCCCCACCACGGGACTAAGCCTGCCACCCCTCAGGAAACCATGCCCCTTGGGGCGCCGCAGAGCATCCTGTGCAGAAGAACTGGTAGGGCCCCCCTGAGCCACCAGCGATTCTCGGCACCCAAACCCTGAGGCACCCCAACCCTGAGGCCCATGCTCATCCCGCCCCACGCTTTCCCTTCAGCTTGCCACCGACCTCGACGCAGAGCCGGCAGATCAGGCCTGCCAGGTTCCTGAGGCCTAGACCTGACCCTAGGTCCGCTGGGTAAGGCCCCTCCCTTGGGGCCCAGTGCCGCAGCACCAGGGACTGGGGACACCTGAGCCCCACTGCAGGACAAAGTCTGCCAGCCCGCAGGAAACCGTGCCCCTTGGGAGGTTGTAGAGCATTCAGGGCGGGAGAACCAGGAGGGCCCCCAGGGCCCCCGGCGAACTTCGGCGATCCCTAAACCCACCCTTGAAGCCCATGCTCACCCCATCCCACACCCTCACCTCAGGCCGCGGCGGAGCTCGCCATATACTGGGCAGATCTGGCCTGCGGGGTTCCTGGGCCCCAACCCTAACCCTAGTTCATCTGTGGAGGGGCCCCTCCCCAGGAGCCTGGAGCTGCAGCCGCGGGGATTCGGGACACCTGAGCCCCACAGCAGGACTCAGTCTGCCACCCCGCAGGAAACCGTGCACCCTGGGAGGCCATAGAGCATTCAGGGCAGGAGAACCAGTAGGGCCTTCCTGAGACACCAGCGAACTTCGGTGGCCTCCCGCACCCCAACCCTGAGGCCCATGCTCACCCTCCCCCACACCCTCACCTCAGCCCGTGTAACTAGCCATACAGCCAGCAGATCGGGCCTGCGGGGCTCCTGGGCCTAAACCTAGACCTAGGTCAGCTGTGGGTGTGGGGGCCTCCCCAGGAGCCTTACACCGCAGCCCGGGGGAATTGGGATACCTGTGCCCCACTGCAGGACTCAGCTTGCCACCCGACAGGAAACCGTGCCCCTTGGGGCTCTACGGAGCCTACAGGGCACGAGAACTTGGGGAGGCCCCCGGAGCCCATCCCCATCCTTTGGCAGCCTCCCATGCCCCAACCCTGAGGCCCATTCTCACCCTCCCCCATGGCCTCCTCTCAGCCCTCCACAGAGCTCGCCGCACAGCTTGCAGATAGTCCCTGCCGGGCTCCTGGACTCTAAACCTTACCCTAGGTTGGCCACAGAGGGGCCCTGGCACCCCACTCCGGGGGATTGGGGACACCCAAGCCCCACTGTAGGACTCAGCCTGCAGCCCACAGGAAACTACTGTTTGGGGGCACAACAGAGCATTCAGGGCAAGAGAATTGGGGCACCCCCTGAGAGCCCCTTCTGGTGAACCCCGACTTTTGTGGGCCCTTCCAGATGAAACCCCAAGGCTCACACTCACCCGCCCTTGTGCCCTCATCTCACTCGGCCTGGGAGTTCTCTGAGCACTGGGCAGTTCGGACCTGCTGTCTCTTGAGGCCTAACCTAACCCTGGGTCTTCTGCTGAGGGTCCCTCCCCGTTTGCCTGCCTCCAAGGCACCAGGCATTGGGCTCACCTCTGCACGACTAGAGGACTCAGCCTGCCCCACAGCAGGAAACTGTCCATTTGGGGCTGCAGCAAGGATTCATAGGAAAATCGGAGGGCCCCCCTCAGCCCATCCCAGGCAACCCCCACTTTCAGAGATCTCCCCGGATCCAATTAGTAGCTTCACACTGACCTTTAAACTTGCTCTCCACGGAGATCTTTTGAAATTCTCCACACTTCCAACCAATGGCATCATCCAGCTTCAGTGCCTTCCCCAGCTTTAGGTCTTGAGATAGATTAAAATGGGAAGTCATTTCACTGATAACGACGTACTGGTGATCAAAAGATACATGCATAAATGCTTCATATCACTTGGCTTCAGGGAAATACAAATGTAAACCCCTATAAATGCCATATCACACGAGGCCGAATATCTAAAAATAAGAAGACATGAAACTATATATGTTGGAGAGGATATGGAGAAACGGGAACCCTCTTACACCCCTGTACGAATGCACTCCGCTACAGCCACTCTTGAAAATGGTACAGAATTTCCTCAAGAAGTTATAAATAAAGCTACCCTATGTCCCAGCAATTGCACTACTGGGTATTTACCCCCAGAGACAGAGGTAGTGAAGACGGGACACATGCACACCAGTGTTCATAGCAGCAATATCCATAATAGACAAGCTGCGGAAGGAGTGCAGATGACCATGGATAGATGAATGGATAAAGAAGATGTGGATCATATATATAATGGGATATTACTCAGCCATCAGATAGGATGAATACTTACCATCACACCGACCTGGGTGGAGCTGGAGGGTATTATGCTGAGTGGAATAAGTCAATGAAAGAAAGACAATGATCATATGCTTTCACTCCTATGTAGAATATCAGAAACAAGGAAGAAGACCATAGGGGAAGGACGGGAAAATAGAATGGGAAGTCATCAGAGAGGGAGAAAACCCATGATGGACTCTTAACTATCGCAAGAAACTGATGATTGTTGGAGGAGAAGTTGGGGGGGGTGGCAACTGGGTGAGTAGCATTAAGGAGGTCACACGATACAATGAGCACTGGGTGATACACAAGACTGAAAATTTATTGAAGACTACATCTGAAACGAATGATGTACTGTAAGTTGGCTAATTGAATTTAAATTAAAGAACAAAAGACCTCGAATAAACAATCCTACACATTTGTATGGAACCACTAAAGATTCCGAACAGCCAGTGCAATGTGGAAAAGAAAAACAATGGTGGAGGACTGACAATTTCAGATTTCAGGTTATACTACAAAGCTGCAGTCATCCTAACAAGACAGTACGGCACAAAAATAGACACAGCGACCAAAGGAACAGGATACAAGTTCAGACAGAAACCCACAATTATGTGGTCCATGAATCTTCCACAAAGCAAGCAACGATATCAAAAGGGAAAAGGACAGTCTCTACAACAAATGGTGTTGGGAAAACTAGACAGCTATGGACAAAAGAATGAAATTAGACTGCTTTCTTACACAATAAAGACAAACACAAAACAGTTTCAAGACCTCAATATGAGACCTGAATGCATAAAAATCCTACAGGAGGGAAGACAGTAACTTCTTGACATGGACCATACCAACGTTTTTCTAGACTGTGTCCTGAGGCAAAGGAAATGAAAGCAAAAATAAACTATTGGGAATACAGCAAAATAAAAAGTTTCCACACGGCAGAAGAACAATGAAAACGTAAAAATAATAAGACAACCTACTCAAAGGGAGAAGATATTTGCAAAGATCATATGCAATAAAGGGATAGTGTCCAAAACATATACAACTGATACTACTCAACCCCCAAAAACCAAATATTCCAGTTAAAAAATAGGCAGAAGACATGGACAGACATTTCTCCAAAGAAGAAATACAAATGGCCAACAGTCCCGTGAAAAGATGTTCAACATCACCCATCATCAGGAAAATGTAAATCCAAAGGACAGTGAGGTAATACCTCAAAACTGGCAGAATGGCTAACATCAAAAGCACAACAAAGAGCAGGTGTTGGGAGGATGTGGATAAAGGGGAATCCTCGCGAACTGTGGGTGGGAATGCAAACTGTGGTGGCCACCGTGGAAAACAGTATGAAGGTTCCTCAAAAAATTAAATATAGAACTACCCTACGATCCAACATTCACACTACTCATATTTACCCAAAGAATAGGAAAACAGTAACGTAAAAGGATACGTGCACCCCTACGTTTCTTGCACCATTATTTACAATATCACAATATGGAAGCAAACCAAGTGTCTGTAGAAAAATTGACAAATGAGATGATAGATGTGTGTATTCACACACACACACACACACACACACACACACACACAATGGAGTATTACTCGGCTTGAAAAAGAATGAAACCTTGCCATTTGCAGCCATATGGATGGAGCTAGAGAGTATTATCCTAACTAAAATCAGTCAGTCAGAGAAAGACAAATCCCATACGATGTCACTCTAATGGGGAATTTAAGAAACAAACAAAAATAAATAAATAAAAGAGAAAAAGGAGACACACCAAAATACAAACTCTTAACAATAGAGAACAAACGGAAGGTTACGAGAGAAGGTGGATAGAGGGATGAGTAAAATAGATGAAGGGGATTAAGAGGACACTTTTCTTGATGACCACTGAGTAATATGTAGAATTACTGAATCACTCTATTGTATACCTGAAACTAATGTCACATTGTATGTTAGCTCTAGTGGAATTAAAATAAATTTTAAAAAAAGATTTTTCTTTCAGGAAGCTCTTTGAAAAAGCTTTTCCTGTGCAATGTGCATAAGCCCTACTTGGGAAGATTCACTCTACAATAATTATTCACTCCATGCCTCAAATTCATATTTCACTGAGTTCTTACCGTGGATCCCAGCCCACGCGAGCCATGGTCCTTTTCAGTCCAGGCTCAGCACCTTTGCATTCAAGATTGGAAGTAGAAAGACATATCACTTCACAGTCCAGAAAGCTATTATTGTTTCTGTTTCAGTGTGAGAGAGTCACAGACTTTGGGACAGGTTTCAGAGCAGGTTTATTATGGATCCTGGATCTCTACTTCAATGTTCATTGCCTGGATCCATTTGGCTAATAGGTTGCCTGTGGATGGGCTTGCTTCCAAGCACATACATGGAAGATGCAAAGGTGGGTGGGCTTGGTGCGGGAAAGGAAGAAGACCAAAAACAGACAAGGGTCCGACCCTCCCTTGATCCAGGAACTGCTATGGGAGAGGGTACGGGAGGTAGAATCCATGCGAAACTCCAAGGTCACCAGCTGAACACAGGAGGCACAGGGCAAGGGATCTGGAGATGCAGGAGTTGAAGGCTGCTCTGAGCTACCTCTGGGAGGAAGGGAGGGAAGGAATGAGAAGGAGACACTGCCTGCCCCTGACCCATGCCAGCTGCCCACCGCTCCGACACGCATCAGTCTATGAGCTGACAGCCTGTGCTCAGGATGGGCTGGCTCTAGTCCCTCAATCTTCAGTGGGACAGCTGGCCTCAGGGCTCAGAGACATGCTGAGGGAGATGAGAGGGAAAGCTGCCCCACCCAGGTCGTCCCCTCCTTGAGCAGACAGCCCTTCAGAACTGCTAAAAAAAACCCACTAACGGGGTTGAAAGACATGCCATGGATGAACTAAGGCATAGAGATATGTAAAATAACATTCATTTTTAAGTTCAGAGCTGTCATTTCAGGAAGTGGGGGAGCTTCCCTGAAGAAGACTGAGGGGAGGGCAGGCCATGCTGAAAAGGGAGACATGGCTGTCCTGATTGGGGACCTGCAGCCCCCTCCAGGGCAGGGCATCATCCTCGCATCACCCGAGATCCATGGAAGTGTTCCATCAGGGCCAGATGTTTGTCTCGAGAAGGCTACACTGGCATCGGACTGCACAGGGCACCAGGGACGAGGGCCAGATGGAGGACGGACAATACCCCGGAGGCCATGGGGCAAGAGCAGAGGCACATGACTTTGAAGATGATGAGGAAAAGCAGGAGGTGGCAGCATGGAGCTGGCCCAAAAGTACCAAGGGAGCAGTGCCCACAGCTACACTGACTGGGTACCTTCTGTGCCTTGTGTGGCTGACTTCAGTGGGATCCAGACTAGTCCTGACCACAAGTCTAGGAAGTGTGCACCACCCCCGGCCTCCTCTCCCCTTGCGGCTGCTAGGAATCACGGTCACAGACCCTGGTCAGCTTTCGTGGAAACCAAGCAGTGGCTCCCCCGCACGCTGCACCTCTGGTGGTGGGCCAGTGCGACCCTCGTGCCTGGCCAGACACTGATGTCTACCTGTCTCCACACAAATCCACAGACAGGAGGGTGTCCCTGAATTCCACAGAACATGATGAGACAGATCCACAGAACCCAACACCCAGTGCGTCACTCGGTACCTCACCTATGGTCATGGAGCTCACCATACCTTATTTCTGTCACTTCCCACAGAAAGCCTGTTTCTGATCACCCACAATACCATACATCCTGGTTGGTGACCTGGGGTCATGCCATGAACCCACATGCCATCTTTCTTTAAGTGAAGGCTATGCCTACACCTCCTAGAAAATATTTCTAATGAAGTACACGTCCATCAGGACTACGGTGTGAACGGTAGCACACAGCCTGCATGGTAGTAGTCAGTAATTCTAACAAGGGTTAACCCCAACCCCCGTCTCACAAAACCTTCCTCCGTCCCCACTGAACTCATGGTCTGCCCTCAGAAAACCCTCCAGGAAACAAACCTTTCATCTGAATGCTCTCTTCACCTTCTGCTTCAAATCTTGTCCATCCACAATGATATGAAACTAGAAATCAGTCTCAAGAAAAAAATGGGACAGTCAAAAATAGGTGGAGATTTTTGGGGCCTGGGTGGCTCAGTCATTAAGGATCTCCTTTCAGCTCGGGTCTTGATCCCAGGATTCTGGGATCTAGCTCCAAATCAGGCTCGTTGCTCATTCGGAAGCCTGTTTCTCCCTCTCCCACCACCCAGCTTGCGTTCCCTCTCTTGCTGTCTCACTCTCTGTCAGATACTTAAATAATCTTAAAAAAATATGTGGAGATTTAACAACAAGCTACTGAACAACCAACAGTCAAAGAAGAAATCAAAAATTTTTTAGAAGTACCTTGACACTGGGGCGCCTGGGTGGCACAGTGGTTAAGCGCCTGTCTTCGGCTCAGGGCGTGATCCCGGCGTTCTGGGATCGAGTCCCACATCGGGCTCCTCGGCTGGGAGCCTGCTTCTTCCTCTCCCACTCCCCTGCTGTGTTCCCTCTCTCTCGCTGGCTGTCTCTCTGTCACATAAATAAAATAAAATCTTAAAAAAAAAAAAAAAAAAGAAGTACCTTGACACTGATAAAAAGACAACCTACAAAAACTTATGGGATGCAGCAAAAGTAACTTTATGGGGGACATTCATAGAAATTCAAGTCTTCATCAGTCCATGAGAATGCTCTCCAATAAACAACCTGATTTATGTGGTAAAGAAGTAGAAAATAAAACAACAAACAAAGCCCCAAATTAGTAGAAATAAGGAAATAACAAAAAGGAATGCATAAATAAATCCAACGGAGACTAAAAAGACAAAAAAAAAAAACAATGAAAATGAGAGCGGCCTTTTTTGGAACGATAAACAAAACTGAGAAACTTAGCTAGACTCACCAAGAAAGACAGAGGACTCGAATACAATCAGGAAAATAAGATAATGGATTCCTGTCTCATATCAAAATCAAAAGAACTCTTCAACTTTGAACACAAGAACTTCTTGCAAGCCACGTCTCTAAAGGCAAAGAAATAAAAGCAAAAATGAACTATGGGCACTTCATCAGGATAAAAAGCTTCTGCTTGGCAAAGCAAATGATCAAAAAACAAAAAGGCAACCTATGGAATTGAAGAAGATATCTGCAAATGATTTTACAGATAAAGGGCTGGTATCCAAGATCTATAAAGAACTCCTCAAACTCGACACCCAAAAAATGGGCAGAAGACACAAAGAGATACTTCTCCAGAGAAGACATACAAATGGCCGACACATGAAAAAATGCTCCACATCACTTGCCATCAGGCAAATACAAATCAAAACTACAATGAGATACCACCTTACACCAGTTAGAATGGTTAAAATTAACAAGGCAGGGGGCACCTGGGTGGCACAGAGGTTAGGCATCTGCCTTCGGCTCAGGGCGTGATCCTGGCCTTATGGGATTGAGCCCCACATCAGGCTCCTCCGTCATGAGCCTGCTTCTTCCTCTCCCACTCCCCCTGCTTGTGTTCCCTCTCTCGCTGGCTGTCTCTATCTCTGTGGAATAAATAAATAAAATCTTGAAAAAAAATTAATAAGACAGAAATAAAAAAAAAGTCAGAGAGGATGTGAAGAAAGGGGAGCCCTCTTACACTACTCGTGAGAATTCAAGCTGGTACAGCCACTTTTGAAACCAATATGGAGGTTCCTCAATACGTTAAACACAGAGCTATCCTACGACCCACCAATTGCACTACTGGGTATTTACCCCATAGACACAGAGTAATGAAAAGAAGGGGCACCTGTATCCCAATGTTCATAGCAGCAGTGTCCATAATCTCCAAACTGTGGAAGGAGCCAAGATGTCCTTCAGCAGATGAATGGACAAAGAAGATGTGGTTCATCTATACAATGGACTATTACTCAGTCATCAGAAAGGATGAATACCCACCATTTGCACCAACGTGGATGGATCAGGAGGGGATTATGCTAAGTGAAATTAAGTCAAGCAGAGAAAGACAATTATCATATGGTTTCACTCCTATGTGGAATGGAAGGAATAGCATGGAGGACATTAGGAGAAGGAAGGGAAAAGTGAAGGGGGGGAATGAGAGGGGGAGATGAACCATGAGAGACTACTAACACTGGGAAACAAACTGAAGGTTGCAGAAAGGGAGAGGAAGGGGAATGGGTAATCCTGGTGATGGGTATTAAGGAGGGCACGTGTTGGGGCGCCTGGGTGGCACAGCGGTTAATCGTCTGCCTTCGGCTCAGGGCGTGATCCCGGCGTTATGGGATCGAGCCCCACAACAGGCTCCTCCGTCATGAGCCTGCTTCTTCCTCTCCCACTCCCCCTGCTTGTGTTCCCTCTCTCGCTGGCTGTCTCTATATCTGTCAAATAAATAAGTAAATTCTTTAAAAAAAAAAGGAGGGCACGTGTCATAATGAGAACTAGGTGTTATATGCAAACAATGAATCATGGAACACTACATCAAAAACAAATGAAGTACTGTAGGGTGACTAACATCATTTTAAAAAAAGAGAAAGATATGAAATTCTTACAGGAATACTATCAATATTTGCAAAGGACATGAAATCCCGAAAGATTCCACACACACAAAAAAAAATCTGTTAGAATAAACAAATTCAAGAAAGCTGCAGGATATAAAGTCAATATACAGAGACCTGTTGTCTTTTTTTTCAGATTTTATTTATTTATTTGATAGGAAGAGAAAAAGTACGAGCAGGGGGAGTGACAGAAAGAGGGAGAAGCAGACCCTCGATAAGCGGGGAGCCCAACAGGGGGCTCGATCCCAGATCTCTGGGTTCATGAACTGAGCTGAAGGCAGACGCTTCACCTATGGGGCCACCCAGATGACCCAACTTCTTGCATTTCTGTATACTGATGACACACTTTCGTAAAGAGAAATTAAAAAAGCAATGCCATTTACAATTGCATCAAAAAAAATCTAGGAATAAAAGTAACCAAAAATGAGAAAGACAGTACACTCAACACATGGCAGAAAGGAAATGAAAAACACGTGTGTCAAGGGGCACAGGATGTATGGGTCAAGGATTTGGAAGGCAACACAAACAAATGGAAACTTACGCCATGCTCCTTAACTGGAAGAGTTAATTATGTGAACATGTACATCGTACCCAAAGCAATCGACAGATGTGATGAAATCCCTATCTGAATTCTAGCGGCATTATTCGAGGAAATAGATAACAGTCCTCAAACTTGTATGGAATCACAAAAGACCCCAAATACCCAAAGTAACCTGGAGAAAGAAAGGTGCAGTCAACACACTCCTGGATTTCAAGGTAGATTACAAAGCTGTTGTCTTCAAAACAGGATGGAACTGGCATAAACACAGACACCAGGTCAGTGGAGCAGAACAGAAAGCTCAGAAACTTACCCACACGTAGATGATCCTAACTTACGACACAGCAGCAGAAGATACACCATGAGGGAAGGACTGTCTCTTCAGTGAGCGGTAACAGGCAAACTGGACACTAAATGCAGAAGAATATAACTGGGTCACTTTCTTACACCACACACAAAATTTTTAATGGATGAACGATTTGAACATAAGACCTGAATCCATAAACCTCCAAGAAGACACAGGTACTAAGTCTCTCGACATTAGTTTTGGCAAAGAGTCTTCAGATCGGACACCAAATGCAAAGGCAACAAAAGCAAAAATAAACAAGTGGAACAACTTCAAACTGAAATCTTCCACACGGCAAAAGAAACCAGCAAAAACTAAAAAGGCCACTGACCCAATAAGAAAAAAATATCTGCGAATCATATGTGTGAGAAGAGGCTAATATCCAAAATACACACAACACTCATACAAATCAAAACAAAAAAAAACTGTATAAAAAATGGGGGGAATATGTGAATAGATACTTTCCAAAGATGGCACACATGTGCCAACAGACAGAGAAAGTTGTTCGACATCACTTAATATGGTCAGGGAAACATCATCAAACCCACAATCGGCTATCCCCTCACAACTGTTGGAACAGCAATTGTCCGAGAGACAGACACCAGGTGGGGTCAAGGGTGTGCAGATGAGGAGACACTGTGCACTGTTGGTGGGAATGGAAATTGGTGCAGCCACTGTGACAAACGGTATGGAGGTTCCTGAAAAAATATATGCAACTACCACATGGACAAGTAATGGCTCTACTGAGTATTGATTTGGAGAACACAAAAATACTGCCTCAAAAAGACAGATGCACTCCCACGTTCACTGCAGCATTATTCACAAGAACCAGACATGGAAACACAGACCTTGGGGGCCTTATGCCAAGTAACTCAGACACAGAAAGACCAATACCAGATGCTCTCATGTACATTCAATGTGGAATAAACAAATACTGAACGCATAGATACTGAGAGCAGATTGGTAGGTGCCAGATTCGGAGATGGGGTGCTAGAAACGGGTGAAGGTGGTCAAAGTCTCAATGTTTGAGTGAGAAAATCCGACAGTCATGAAATGTTCTGTCCAGCATGGAGACTAAAACTAACCCCGCAGCATGGGGTATAGGTTTCCCTGCTCTTTGAAAGTACAGGGCTTCTGAGAAACCTTGCACAGCAGAAATGGTGTCAAGAAGGAATGGCCATTAATTTACACGGAACAATTAGATAGTTTCCTCAGACTCCAAAATTCCTTCTCTTTGGCTTTTCTTAGGCCTCAGAAAACAAGTTTCTGACGGAGGCCCAGCATAAATGAAGATAAAGCACAGCAGAGGCTCACAGACACAATTCAAAGTTCTGGTGGCTGGATGCAGAGAGCGGTTCCCAGCGGAAGTAGCTGGTTGGGGTGCACGCCGCCTCTGTCATGCTTCTCCCCAAAACAGATGCTGACCGCGAATCTCACTGTTCACCTTTTTTCATAAGAGGGAAATCCTCTTCAGGTCTCTTCCTCTTACTGAAGCTGGGTAATAACGTAGTTCTTTCAAGAAAGCCCAATGTCTTACTGTGAACGTTTAAAAAGTGGGGAATACTTGTACTTGAGCATTGATGAGGGAGGAGATGTGAAAGGTTCTCCCAGACACAAACCTCAGCAGATCCACCAGGAAAGGCACATTCCTCTGCATGCAGAACACGGACTACCTTCTACCCCCAGAAACCCTCTCCTTCCCCTCGATCAGGACAACCCACAACAGCTGGGAGTTACCCTAACTCCTCCGTTCTCCTGCTCCTAATAGCTAACCCATCAGCAAATCCTGTGAGCTCCATCTTCAAAATGAACCCAGAAGAGGTCTAACCACTCCATCCAAGGCTACCTGTCTGGTCCACAGTGCCTGAGTTCCTGGAAAAGCTTCGTCATTGACCTGCCTTGCCATCTTCAACACTCTGTCATCTCTTCTCAACACTGTAGCCAGGATGGCCCAGTGAAACAGGGTCTCATGGGGTTATAGCCCTGGAATGGTTTTTTCTGTCACCTCTCTGAGGTCATGTCCTAAGCTGTCTCCTGTGGCCACAGGGCCTTCTTTCTGCTCCTGGACATACCTGAAATTCTCCTGCCCCAGAGCCTTTGCACATGCTTTCCCTTCTGTTAAGAATGCTCTTGATGTGTTCTCACTCACCTTCGGAGAAGTCTGAATTGGAGTGACAGGAACAGAAGATGAGGCTGTGTGTTGGGTGAGGCTGGTGGCCCAGAAGAAGGTTCTCTGCCAGCTCGCCACCTGTGCCTCCCTTGCCCTCAGCCAGGAATTGCACACAGCCCTCACCTGTCACAACTCTCACCCAGGAGACCCACAGCCACCCCTGCCCACACCCTGCTGCAGAATGCATTCAGCTCTCATCTGGGACCCCTGTCAGCTTTACCCAGTCCTGGAACCCCCTGTCTCCTGCAAAGCTCCCGGATTCCACCTCTGCTTCCAAAATCGCAAGGCTTTCATGAGAAAGCTATAATGCTAAGTATTGAAAGTTTCGCACCTGCTTTCCCATTCTGTTGCCTCTCTCTCCACCTTCTTTCCTACCTGTGCAAACTGTAACATATCAGTGGAACATGAACATGCTCTGAGACCTGAATCTTTCATTGCAGCTTTCTGAGGACTCCTTATGTGATAAGAAACTAGTGTATCCTACAACAGGGTGTTTCACATCTCTCATCTATAGAATAGTACAGCCCAAATCACTACAATTTTACCTCACTCTTCATGAAGCAGAACACTTTTTCCTTTCTTCTTTTACTTAAATTCCAGTTCGTTCACATGCCATGGAATATTCGCTTCAGGGGTAGGATTTAGTGATTCCTCACCTGCATACAGTACCCGGTGCTCATCACAAGTGCCCTCCTTAATACCCCTCACCCATTTAACTCTTCCCCCCATGCCCCTGTCCTGCAGCAACACTCAGTTTGTTCTCCAAGTTTGAGTCTATTTCCTTGTTTGCCTCTCTCATCACCCCAACACTCTGTTCATCTGTTTTCTTTCTGAAATTCCACAAGCGTGAGAGCATAGGATATTTCTCTTTCCTCAAATATTTTGCTTAGCTTAATACACTCTAGGTCCATCCGCATCCTTGCAAATGGTAAGATTTCATTCTTTTTGAAGCTGGGTCATATTCCATTATATATATGTATCCCACTTCTGCTTTATCCATTCATCAGTGCATAGACATTGGGATTCTCTCCATAGTTTGGCTACTGTGGACATTGCTGCTATAAACATCATGGTGCATGGACCCCCTTTGAATCTGCATTTTTGTATCCTTTGGGTAAATACCTCAGAGAGCAATTGCTGGATCATGGGGTTATTCAATGTTTAATTTTTGAGGAACCCACACACTGGTTCCTAGACTGGCTGCACCACTTTGCATTGCCACCAACAGGATGGGAGGGTTCCCCTTTAAGCAGAACATTATCTGCTGGCAATTTCATAAGATGAAACAAAACCTCTGTGAGATGCACCCAGGGTCAGACAAGCAGTTGCAGACTTCACCCCAAGGCTCCTGACGCCAAGCCCCTTGAAGCCACCAGCATGCCACTATCCAAAAGAATTCCCAGACTCTCCTTCTGACTCCACCACCAAAGAAACTACAGAGAGAATATGGCACCTCAAAATATCGAGATAATACATTTAGTAAAACTAGAAAGTCAAGCTCAACTTTTAACAGGAACAGGCCGCTTTGGATAATTTTGAATTTTCCCTCCACCCTAATTTTAACTCTTCTGATGAATAAACTAATCAATGATGAAACATCACCTTTGTCAAATGACATCATCCAAGTCTGTATCAGATGAAAAAAAGCCACCTAACTCTAGATGCTTGCCACTCAACCATATCTTAGGCCCAATTGAATAAACACTGTTAGATGAAGGAACAAATTAGATGTTACAAACAGGCACAGAGTGAATCTCACCTCCCCTTTCTAATAAAAGAGGGTTCCTAGGAAACAGATGGTCAAAATACATTTGTAAGCAATAAATGGACAGAGAAATTGTGATCCCCTGCAACGTTCTACCTGCAGGGAAACTAAGTAATTCTTGTACCAAACCCAGAATGCTGACAGCTACTTCAATTTTACTTTGTGGCTCAACTAGAGAAAAGAGAAAAGCCCAGGAGGTTTTGGGATAATGAGAGGTTTTACCTCCAGCCCTGACATAGATAGGACATTTTGCCAAACATACCTGTGCTTTCTCTGAACACTGGCGTCCTGTGACAAGCTGCCTCGCTGACTCCGATGCTGACGTTCAAAACCTCGGGGGTCTTGGAGCCAGACCAGAGAAGTGTTGTCAGCTGGGGACAAGAAGTCACCTCTGACCTAAAGCCTGCACACCTGCTTCGGTTTCTGGGCGAAGGGGCAACACATACTTGTTGTTTAGCAGTAATTATCTTCATTCTCAATAGACCAATGACCTTGCCTTTTCTGGAAGGCAGACTTACTCTTCTAAAGAAACCCTAAATTCGTCTATTCCCAATAAAACTAGAGTGGAACATTTATTTCTCACTTAAATAGAAAACACTGTTATTATCGACATTGCGTGAATGAACTTTTAAAAACATTTTAGAGAGAAAGGAAGAGACCTTTATTCAAACCCAAGTCAGGACAGCTTCCTGGGAGACACAATCTTCACCAAGAAGGGAGTGCTCCGGGGAAGGAACATTTGGGGCAGGCTTATATTTTTTTTTCTGTTTTCTTTTAAGTACAGAGTTACACACCACAATGAGGATATTCTTAGATTCTAGAAAGTGACAGACTCTTTCTTATGATTTCAGTATGTACATGTCAGTATAAATTTAATCTTATGGGAGCCAAAGAGGTTCTTTATTTTTTCTTATCTTTATATTGGCATATTTGGTTATTGTTTTCTTCTCGAAGCAGATGTACAACATGTGCTTGGGGCAGAAATAGGGCCCATGCTTTGAGGTTTTGCCCAATCAATTTGAGCCGGGTAAAATGTTAAAGGATAGCTTCCCTGGGAGCCCAGGATCAGGGTCCACAGATGATATAAGATAAAAATTACTTTCATCATTATAATTACTCCTAAATGGAGGAATTTGAGACAAAAGCACCTTTCACAAGAGTACCAAGAATTCAAAATGAATCCCACAGAAGGCTACCTGCTCCATGGTCAGCACAGGTAACAGAAGTGTTCACAGTCTCTGGACTCCTGCCCTTCTCCTGCCCAAATCTCTGAAGCACACAGACCACTTAAAATCAGAATTGTAGAACTGCTAGACACCTTAGAGATGTCTGGCACCATTCCCTTGGACTGCAGAATAAAACACAATAGCTCGTTGTCACAAACTAATTTCAACATGAAGTGCCCCCTGGATGCACTAAGTTCTTTCTCTGCAAATGTTGACTAATGTAAGTCACAGTCATACCATATAAACACTATGATGGCTGGGAAGTCATCGTAGGTAAGGGAATATTTTAGCCATATTTATAAGCATTGGCTCACTTTGTAGAAGAGGCTGAGCTGAGTGTTTTTAAATACTATTTCAGACCTGTTTTACAGCACCCTCTGAACATACCAGAGCCTGAATGGACTAAAAAAGATAGTTGGTTTCAGTAACTTTAATACCAGAAAAATATTATACTGTCTCTATTCCTAAGGATCTTTGAGTATCTTACCCAGAGGTCCTCCACTGAGATAATGATCTTAATGATTACCATGGGCAGATGTGAAAAGGCCCGCTGAATTCGTTCCAGTTGTCCACATGACAAGAAAATCCTGATACTTGATAGGTTTCCAGATTGAGAAGACCAGAGATAAGAGGGAAATAGTACCCTGTATGGAACAACAAGCGATTTGGAGTCAGTTTGGGGATCCCACATAGGTTTCTGACACTAAAATCCTCTGTGACTCATATCATCCGAGTCCCTTTCTAACCATCTGAAAATGTGCCTTAAAATATCTACACCCTAGTTGAGAAGTTTAAGAGGCAGAATGCTACAAAGAGCCAGTATGATGTCTCTCAAGAACAAGATCTCAGGAAGCCATAATTGCTATTGGGTCTATTGCTTTTCCAGAATAAAGTACACATGTTGAATCCATATTTCGAATAGATGACTCACCAGATGATTTTCAAACCTGAAGGAATGCCAAGAAGTCACTCTTGTGTCATATTTCACTCAGAAATCATGTTGTTGGACTGGTGAGGATGATACGATAGCAACGTCATCACTAAGAGTGGGGAGCTTCTAATTTCCATACGGCCATGTTGACCCCCTTAGCTCAAAGCCACCAGAGAGGGCAGCTGGGTAGTGGGCACCGTCATCATTATGAGTGGGCAGCTTCCCATTTCCATATGGCCATGTTGACCCCCTTAGCTCAGGACCACCAGAAAGGACCGCTGAGGGGGACCACAGGCCAAGCCTGCCAGGTGTGGCTGGGGTAGGCAGAACTCTGACTTAAGGCTCAACTCCTGTCTAGGTTATTATAATGCTCTTCACAAAGAAAGTGCCATTGTGTGTGAGCCCTCATGTAGAAAAGGTTCAGAATTTCCATTGAGATTCCCTCTCTGACCTTTAGGATATGTAGCAAAGCTCCATTTAATTTTAAACATTGAAGGACTTCTTGATTTTCTTTTCGCTATGACTGTGGCTCAATTCCCCTGTGGTCTAAGAATAGAATCTAGTTAATTTCAGGGTTTAACATTTGTAGACTTGATTCTTGGCCCCACCTATCATCTATTTGGGTAAAGAGTCTATGACCACTTGAAAATAATGTATTCTGCCCTTATTATGGAATGTTCCCTATATGTCAATTAGGTCACATTTGTTACCAATGTTTTGTCTGCTTTTTCTTTCAGATATTGAGAAAGGTATATTAAAATCTTCAAACAATGATGCTCTGTTTATCGTGACATTGGAGAATCTACCAGTGTTTTAAGGCAAGAGAAACAAAAAGGATAAGAATTGAGGGGATAATTGTGACTATTCACAGATAATATGATTGTGTACATAGAAAATCAAAAACAGTGTTTAAATATCATATTAGAATTAAAAATGCAATTTAAAATAATAATAATAATAATAATAATAATAATAATAATAATAATAATAATAAAAGAGGTTTCCTAGGAAACAGATGGTCAAAATACATTTGTAAGCAATAAATGGGCAGAGAAATTGGATTGTAGCTTCCCATTGGACAGTTTCTGAAGAAAACGTAGAACCTGTCAATCTTGGGGTATGACATAGGGTGCACTAACCATTTAAAAGAATTCAGTGGGACTTCATAAAAATGTGACATTTGTAAGCAATAAATGGACAGAGAAAATGGATTGTAGCTTCCCATTGGACAGTTTCTGAAAGAAAACGTAGAACCTGTCAATCTTGGGGTAGGACATAGGGTGCACTAACCATTTAAAAGAATTCAGTGGGACTTCATAAAAATGTGACATGTCTCCTTATCTTATGACCATAAGAAAATGAAAAAGTGAACCGCAGGCTGGGAAGTAAAGATTTGCAACACACACACTGACAAAGACTTGTCAATTAAGAATTCCTGCTCATCAACCATAGAGTCTATTTATAAACGAATACTTCACAAAAGATTGACTGATGGCCAATAAGAACAGGAAAGGGTGCTCTACAGTATTATTTTCGGGAACAGCAAAGCCTTTCCTAAAATGAAAACATACACACAAACCAGTATTCCCTAGATGGATGACGTCCTTATTTCTGAGGACAGCTTGAAGAACAGACTAGCATCAAAGTAAAGTGATGGAATTCCTGACACTCAGAGGATGGACAATTGACCTCAAACTACAGTACAATTTCTAGGCATCATTTGGTCCTCTGAAGGCAGACAACTAGCACACCCCTTCCTCCACCACACAGGTTGCTTCCCAACCCCTACCATAAAAGAAGAAGATGAGAAACAGATAGGACTAGTAAGAAATAGCAAAAATCACATGTGGGGATTATCCTGAAACACACTGATCACATAACTAGTGTAAGGAAGTGTAGGGAACTGACAAGGACAGAGACTCAAGAGGTACTTCTTTGGGAAATGCTGTCTGAAATCGTCACACCTTGGTACCAGCTAATGAGGGCTCTGACCATACCCTAGGGTTTGCTCACAAGGGTCTGCAACACCATCGCTGAGGACTGAAACTCTTCAAGACCTCAAAGCTTGCCTGATTGACTATTGGACTAAGAGATTCCCATGTTCTGAAAACAGATATCAACTCATTGAAAGGTTCACCTGGGCTCTCTCGGAGACCCTACAAGAAGCTGAACCATTCACTGAAAATCAATTACACACACACACACACACACACACACACACACACACACACACACCTGTCATTTCACCAATTACTTAAACATTCAAGGTTCTTCCTACCTTTTCTTTTTCACATTGATATTTATACTCACATGAAATGTCATCATTTCTAATGAACACTGATGTCAAAATAGAGATCCATTGACACAATATTTACAAAATGGAACTTCCCTGCTGTCATTTTCAATATAGCGCTTTTTAAAGTTCATACATATTTTAGGTTTTTGGTAACTTATACAGGAGAAGATCAGCATTGAAAAACTCTGAATACTTGACAATGAGTTTTAAGCCTAGAGAACAAAAATTGTCCAATTTCATAGATAATAAGGAACCAAAGATAAAGCATGGAAGCTGTAGTCGAATAATTTTACACATATGCATCCTCTCTTATTCTACTACTGAGGGGCGTGTTTTATTACCACTATACATGCATCAATTGTCTTCCACGTGCACCTCCACAGGTATAATGAATTACTACAGTAGAATGAAATGTCTGGGAACTACTTGGCGGCATCTATAATGAACAATGAAATTTCGATCTTATATTTGGTGAACTTCCACTGTCTGTCCCTTTAGACAATGGACCCTAAACAGAAGGGGGAATGAACCACGAGAGACTATGGACTCTGGGAAACAAACTGAGGGCTTCAGAGGGGAGAGGGGTGGGGGATTGGGATGGGCCAGTGATGGGTATTAAGGAAGGTACATATTGCATGGAGCACTGGGTGTTATATGCAAATAATGAATCATGGAACACTACATCAAAAACTAAGGAAATACTGTATAGTGACTAACATATCATAATAAAAAATTATTAGTAGAAAAAAATTAAAGGTAAAAAAAACCAATACAGCTTTTCTGTTTCAAGAACAATCACAATTGAGAAAAAACTAACTCCCAATCCCTAAAGCAAAACACAGACCAAGTTCCATTTCACTCCCCTTTATTCACATTCTCTGTGGGTTCTAAGCTATTTCCCTAACTCCTTTCCTGCTCAGCAGGGAGCCCGGGCTCGATCCCAGAACCCTGGGATCATAACCTGAGCCAAAGGCACATGCTTAACTGGCTGAGCCAGCCAGGAGCCCCAGCTCCATGTTTTTCTTAAGCAAAAGGACACTTTCTCACAATGCCTTCACATGACTTCACATGGTACCAGAGACCTGCATTTGCTTCTAGGAGGTTGCAGATGAAGGCAATTGCAAACTCTCACAGTGGTTTATCAAATACAATGACCTGCCTAGTGACAGTGAAACACTTATGAGCCCACGAGAGGGTGCTGTGACACTCAGCTGTGGCTGGGCTGGCACAGAGAACCAAATCCATTTCCCTGCCTGATGTCTGTGAGGAACAGATGCCCCCACTGTGAATGAGACCCTGTCACTGAGCTGTCCAGAGATGACCATACTCACGGAGGATAAGGATAAAGGACAATGCCTGAGGAGACCTCATCTGTCTCTTATCTTTTTATATTTTTGACAGTGGACAAATCACTGCCTAGGAGTCCCCAACTACCTTAGTCTCATCTGTGAATGACCAAGAGGTTTTACAAAACACTTAAGATTTTCACCTCACAAATGGCCACAACCACTTACCATAGGGATTCAACATTAAGCAAAGATACTGTTCGTTGGAAGAGAGGTCCTGCCCACTGTTGTTTCTCACTTATATGCTCATCTTCCTTACCTCATGGTAAGATAACCACCTTGATTCCTGCTTCCGTCTTCAGGAAGGCTGAGGTTACTTGAAGGGCATTGCCCTGACATCGTTCTTTCTTAGCAATAAGATGTGGACATTTCCCTAGTCCTACACACCCAAAGTTGAATCGGAATCAGGATTGAGGAGGCTGATGAGAGTTGAAGGTGTTTTCCTGTACAGGGTGGTTTATTACCAATAAGGATGGGTCAGAGTCCTCGAAATTCCAGAACCTTTTCATTAATGCTTCCTACTCGTGAAAGATGATGTACTTTGGTCTTTCCCTGTATAGTGTGGAGACTCAGAGAAAAGTGCTTAGCCCTTTCGTCAGACTTCCAGGACCACCTTGGGGCTGGCTTCCATATTCACAAAGGATGATGTTAGGGCTAAGAGGGTTCCTGTACACTGTTATTTCTTAGAGATAAGTGTATGTCATTTTTGTTACATTGCCAGAACCACTTAGCGCTGGGCTTGCCGGCCTCCTGGGGACAAACCCTAACCCTAGTCAGCCCCCAAGGGGCCCCTCCCAAGGGGCCTGGCACCACAACGCCGGGGATTGGGGACCGCCGAGACCAACGCCTGAGTCTCCCTGCCGCCCCACAGCAACCCGGGCTGCTAAGGGCGTCGCCAGTCATTCAGGGCGAGAGAATGGGCAGGGCCCTCCAAGCCCCGGCGACATTCAAAGGCCCCCCGCGCCAAAATGCTTGGGCCCACACTCCCTCTCGCCAGCACCTTCACCTCGGCCTGCCCCTCCGCCTGCTGCAGAGCTGGGGGAACGGGCCTGCTGGACTCCTGGGGGCTAACACTTACCCTAGGTCGGCCCCCGAGAGGCCCCTCCCAAGGAGCCTGGCACCGCAATGCCGGGGATTTGGGAACCCCGAGCCCCAGTGCTGGACTCACTCTGCCACCCCACAAGCACCCAGGGCGCTAGGGGCGTTGCCAGTCATTCAGGAAGTGAGAAAGGGCAGGGCCCTCCTATCCCCCTGCAACCGTCGAAGGCCCCCCGCGCAAAAACTCTGGCTCCCACGCTCCTGCTTGCCAGCGCCCTCACCTCGGCCCACCCCCCGCACGGTGCAGAGTGGGTGGATGAGGCCTGCCCTCCTCCTGGAGGCTATCCATAACCCTAGGTTTGCCCCTGAGGGGCCCCTCCGTAGGGGCTTGGCACTGCAATGCCTGGGATTGGGGACCCCCGAGTCCCAGTGCCGGACTCACCATGTTGCCCCGCCGCCACCTGGGCCGCTAGGAGCACTGTCGGTCATTCATGGAGGGAGCACAGGCAGATCCCTCCAAGCCCCTGGTGACATTCGAAGGCCCCCCGCGCCAAAACGCTTGGGCCCATGCTCCCGCTCGCCTATGCCCTCACCTCGGTCCACCCCTCCGCTCGCAGCACAGCCAGTGGATTGGGACTGCCAGCCTCCTGGGTGTTACCCTAACCTTTGATGGGCCCCCGAGGGGCCCATCCCAAGTTCCTATTGCCCCAACACCGGGAATTTGGGAATCCCGAGCCCCAGCGCCCGACTCACCCTCCTGCCCTACCGCCACCTGGACCGCTAGGGGCACCGCCGGTCATTCAGGGAGGGAGAAGGGGCAGGGCCCTCCAAGCCTCCAGCGACCTTCGAAGGCCCCCCGCACCAAAACGCTAGGGCCCACGCTCCTGCTCGCCAGCGCCCTTACCTCGGCCATCCCTTCAGCTCGCCACACAGATGGCGGATCGGGCCTGTGGGCCTTCTGGGGGCTAACCCGAACCCTAGGTCGACTCCCTAGTGGCCCCTCCCAAGGGGCCTGGCGCCGCAATGAGGAGGATTGGGGACTTCTGAGCCCCAGCGCTGGACTCACCATGCCTCCCACCACCACCCGGGCCACAAGGGGCACCACCAGTCATTCAGGGCGGGAGAACGGCAGGGCCCTCCGAGCCCCCAGCGACTTTCGAAGGCCCCCTGCCTCAAAGCGCTTGGGAACACGCTCCCATTCGCCATTGCCCTTACCTCGGCCTGACCCTCCTCTCGCCATACAGCCCACGGATCAGGCCTCCCAGCCTCCTGGGGGCTAACCCTAACCCTAGGTAGGCCCCCTAGGGGCCCATCCCAAGGGGCCTGGCGCAGCAACGCCGGGATTTGGGACTACGGAGCCCCAGCGCCGGACTCACACTGCAGCTCAGCCACCACCCGGGCCGCTAGGGGAGCCGCCAGTCATTCAGTGCGGGAGAACCGGTAGGGCCCTCTGAGCCCCCGGAGACCTTTGAAGGCTCCCCACGACAAAACGCTTCGGCCCACGCTCCCACTCGCCAGCGCCCTTACCTCGGCCCACCCCTTCGCTGCACACCCGGCTGATAGGGACTGCCGACCTCCTGGGGCCTAAGCCTAACCCTAGGTCGGCCCTCGAGGGGCCCGTCCCAAGGGGCCTGGCGCTGCAACCCCGGGTATTGGGGACCCCTGAACCCCAGCGCTGGACTCACTGTGTTGCCCCGCCGCCACCCGGGCTGCTAGGAGCACTGTCGGTCATTCAGGGAGGGAGTACGGGCACATCCCTCCGAGCCCCTGGCGACCTTCAAAGGCCCCCCCCACGCCAAAACGCTTGGGCCCATGCTCCCGCTCCCTGTGCCCTTACCTCGGTCCGCCCCTCCACTCACTGCACAGCTTGTGGATCGGGACTGCCAGCCTCCTGGGTGTTACCCTAACCTTTGGTGGGCCCCCGAGGGGCCCATCCCAGGTTCCTATTGCCACAATACCAGGGATAGGGGACTCCCGAGCCCCAGCGCCGGACTCACCCTCCCGCCCTACCGCTCCCTGGGCCACTAGGGGCACCGCCAGTCATTCAGGGAGGGAGAACGGGCAGGGCCCTCCGAGCCACCGGCGACTTTTGAAGGCCCCCCGCACTAAAACGCTTTGGGCCCACGCTCCCGCTCACCTGTGCCCTTACCTCAGTCCGCCACTCCGCTCGCCGCACAGCTGACGGATCGGGCCTCCCAGACTCCTGGTGGATAACCCTAACCCTAGGTAGGGCCCTAGGGGCCCATCCCAAGGGGCATGGCGCCGCACCACCAGGGATTGAGGACTCCCGAGCCCCAGCGCCGGACTCACCCTGCAGCTCCGCCACCACCCAGGCCACTAGGGGAGCCGCCGGTCATTCAGTGCGGGAGAACGGGTAGGGCCCTCTGAGCCCCCGGCGACCTTTGAAGGCTCCCCACGACAAAACGCTTCGGCCCATGCTCCCACTCGCCAGCGCCCTTACCTCGGCCCTCCCCTCCACTCGCCGCACAGCTGGCGGATCGGGCCTGCGGGCCTTCTGGGGGCTAACCCGAACCCTAGGCCTACCCCCTAGTGGCCCCTCCCAAGGGGCCTGGCACCGCAATGACGAGTATTGGGGACTCCTGAGCCCCAGCGCCAGACTCACCATGCCCCCCACCGCCACCTGGGCCACAAGGGGCACCACCGGTCATTCAGGGTGGGAGAACGGCAGGGCCCTCCAAGCCCCCAGCGACATTCGAAGGCCCCCCGCGCCAAAGCGCTTGGGACCACGCTCCCACTCGCCATCGCCCTTACCTCGGCCTGCCCCTCTGCTCACCGCACAGCCAGCGGATTGGGCCTCCCAGCCTCCTGGGGGCTAACCCTAACCCCATGTAGGCCCCCTAGGGGCCCATCCCAAGGGGCCTGGAGCCGCAACACAAGGGATTGGGGACAACTGAGCCCCAGCTCCAGACTCACTGTGCCGCCCCACTGCCACCCAGGCCCCTAGCTGCACCGCCGGTCATTCAGGGCGTGAGAACAGGCAGGGCCCTCCGAGCCACGGGCGACCTTCGAAGGCACCCCGCATCAAAACGCTTGTGCCCACGCTACCACTTGTCAGCGCCCTCACCTCGGCCTGCCCCTCCACTCACCGCAAAGCTGGCCGATCTGGCCTGACGGCCTCCTGGGGGCTAACCCTAACCCTAGATTGGCCCACGAGGGGCCCCTCCCAAGGCACCTGCTGCTGCAATGCCGGGGATTGTGGACCCCTGAGCCCCAGCACTGGACTCACCTTGCTTCCCCGCCACCAACCGGGCTGGTAGAGGCGCTGCTGGTCATTCAGGGAGGGAGAACGGGCAAGGCCCCCTTAGCCCCTGGCGACCTTCGAAGGCTACTCGCGCCAAAACGCTTGGGCCCATGTTCCCGCTCGCCAGCACCCTCATCTCGGCCCGCCCCTCCGCTCGCCACACAGCCGGCAGATCAGGCCTGCCGGCCTCCCGGGGGCTAAACCTAACCCTAGGTCCGTCCCCAAGGGGCCCCTCCCAAAGGCCCTGGCGCCGCAAAGCCGGGGATTGGGGAACCCCGAGCCCCAGTGCCACACTCTCCCTGCCGCCCCGCTGCCAACCGGGCCACAAGGGACGCCGTCGGTCATTCAGAGCAGGAGAATGGGCAGGGCCCTCCAAGCCCCTGGCGACCTTTGAAGGCGCCTCGTGCCAAAATGCTTGGGCCCACATTCCCCACTGGCCAGTGCTCTCATCTCAGCCCGCCCCTCCGCTCGTCGCACAGCTGGCAGATCGGGCCTACTGGCCTCCTGGGGGTAACCCTAACCCTAGGTCGACCCCCGAGCGGGCCTTCCCAAGGGGCCTGGCGCAGCAACGCCGGATTTTGGGGACCCCCGAGCTCCAGCGCTGGACTCACCCTGCCGACCCGACACCACCCGAGCCGCTAGGGGCGCCACCAGTCATTCAGTGCAGGAGAACAGGCAGGGACCTTCAAGCCCCTGGTGACATTTGAAGGCCGCACTTGCGAAAATTCTTGGGCCCACGCTCCTGCTCCCCAGCACTCACATCTTAGCCCACACCTCCACTTGCCGCACAGGCTGCAGATCAGGCCTGTCGGCATCCTGGGGGCTAACCCCAACACTTGGTCGGCCCACGAGGGGCCCCGCCCAAGGAGCCTTGCGCCGCAACACCGGGGATTGGGGACACCCGAGCCCCAGCGCCAGACTCTCCCTGCTGCCCCACCGCCAACTGGGATGGTAGGGGCACCACCGGTCATTCAAGGAGGAAGAAGGGGCAGGGCCCTCTGAGCCCCAGGCAACCTTCGAATACCTCCCTCGCTAAAACGCTTGGGCCCAACTTCCCCATCGCCAGCACCATCACCTTGGCCCGCCCCTCCGCTCACCGCACAACCGGCTGATGAGGCCTGCAGGCCTCCTGTGGGCTAACCCTAACCCTAGGTCGGCCCTCGAGGGGCCCGTCCGATGGGGCCTGGCGCCACAACGCCTGGGATTGCTGACACCCGAGCCCCAGCGCTGGACTAACCGTGCCACCCTGCCGCCACGCGGGCCGCTAGTGGCGCCGCCGGTCATTCAGGGTGGGAGTACGGGCGGGGCCCTCCGAGCCCCCAGCGACTTTCGAAGGACCCCATGCCAAAACGCTTGGACCAATGCTGCCGCTCGCCAGCGCCCTCACCTCGGCCCGCCCCTCCGCTCTCCAAACAGCGGGCGGATCGGGCCTGCTGGACTCCTAGGGGCTAACCCTAACCACAGGTCGGCCCCCGAGGGGCATATCCCAAGGGGCCTGGCTCCGCAACACAGGGCATTGGGGACCCCCGAGCCCCAGTGCCGGACTCACCGTGTCACCCCGCTGCTACCCGGGCCACTAGGGGTGCCGCCGGTCATTCAGGGCGGGAGAATGGGCAGGGCCCTCTGAGCCTCCGGCGACCTTTGAAGGCCCCCCGCGCCAAAACATTTGGACACACGCTCCCACTCGCTAGCGCCCTCACCTCGGCCCACCCCTTCGCTGCACACCCGGCTGATAGGGACTGCCGACCTCCTGGGGCCTAAGCCTAACCCTAGGTCGGCCCTCGAGGGGCCCATCCCAAGGGGCCTGGCGCCGCAACCCCGGGTATTGGGGACCCCCGAACCCCAGCGCTGGACTCACTGTGTTGCCCTGCCGCCACCCGGGCCGCTAGGAGCACCGTCGGTCATTCAGGGAGGGAGTACGGGCAGATCCCTCCGAGCCCCTGGCGACCTTCGAAGGCCCCCCCGCGCCAAAACGCTTGGGCCCATGCTCCCGCTCCCTGTGCCCTTATCTGGGTCCGCCCCTCCGCTCGCTGCACAGCTTGTGGATCGGGACTGCCAGCCTCCTGGGTGTTACCCTAACCTTTGGTGGGCCCCCGAGGGGCCCATCCCAGGTTCCTATTGCCACAATACCAGGGATAGGGGACTCCCGAGCCCCAGCGCCAGACTCACCCTCCCGCCCTACCGCCCCCTGGGCCGCTAGGGGCACTGCCAGTCATTCAGGGAGGGAGAACGGGCAGGGCCCTCCGAGCCACCGGCGACTTTTGAAGGCCCCCCGCACCCAAACGCTTTGGGCCCACGCTCCCGCTCACCTGTGCCCTTACCTCAGTCCGCCACTCCGCTCGCTGCACAGCTGGCGGATCGGGCCTCCCAGACTCCTGGTGGATAACCCTACCCCTAGGTAGGCCCCCTAGGGGCCCATCCCAAGGGGCATGGCGCCGCAACGCCAGGGATTGAGGACTCCTGAGCCCCAGCGCCGGACTCACCCTGCTGCCCCGCCACACCCGGGCCACTAGGGGAGCCAATTGTCATTCAGGGCGGGAGAACAGATAGGGCCCTCTGAGCCCCTGGAGACCTTTGAAGGACCCCCGCGACAAAATGCTTCGGCCCACGCTCCCGCTCGCCAGCGCCCTCACTCGGCCCACCCCTCCACTCACCGCACAGCTGGCGGATGGGACCTGCCGGCCTCCTGGGGGCTAACCCTAACCCTAGGTCGTCCCCCGAGGGGCCAGTCCAATGGGGCCTGGCACGACAACGCCTGGGATTGCTGACCCCTGAGCCACAGAGCCGGACTCACCATGCCGCCCCCCCGCCACACGGGCCGCTAGCGGCACCATCGGTCATTCAGGGCGTGAGAACAGGAAGGGCCCTCCGAGCCACGGGCGACCTTCGAAGGCCCCCCTCAACAAAACGCTTGTGCCCACACTCCCACTTGTCAGCGCCCTCACCTCGGCCTGCCCCTCCGCTCACCGCAAAGCTGGCCGATCGGGCCTGCTGGCTTCCTGGGGGCTAACCCTAACCATAGGTCAGCCCACGAGGGGCCCCTCCCAAGGCACCTGGCGCTGCAACGCCAGGGATTGTGGACCCCCAAGCCCCAGCGCCAGAGTCACCCTGCTGCCCCGTTGCCACACGGTCCGCTAGGGGTGCCATTGGTCATTCAGGGCGGGAGAAGGGGCAGGGCCCTCTGAGCCCCAGGCAACTTTCGAAGGCCCCCCGCGCCAAAACGCTTGGGCCCATGCTCCCACGCGCCAGCGCCCTCACCTTGGCCCGTCCCTCCGCTAGACTCACAGCCAGCGGATCGGGCCTGCCGGCCTCCTGGGGACTATCCCTATTCCTAGCTTGGCCCACTAGGGGCCCTTCCCAAGGGGCCTGGCGCAGCAATGCTGGGGATCGGGAACCCCCGATCCCCAGCGCCAGACTCACCCTACTGCCCTGCTGCCACCCGGGCTGGTAGGGGCGCCGCCGGTCATTCACGGCGACAGAATGGGCAAGGCCCTCCGAGCCCCCGGCAACCATCGAAGTCCCCCCACGCCAAAACACTTGGGCCCTCGCTCCCGCTCTCCAGAGCCCTCACCTCGGCCCACCCCTCCGCTCAACGCACAGCTGGCGGATAGGGCCTGCTGGCCTACCGGGGGCTAACCCTAACCCTAGTTCTGTCCTCAAAGGGCCCCTCCCAAGGGGCCTGGCGCCATAACGCCGGGGATTGGGGAACCCCGTGCCCCAGGGCCGGACTCACCCTGCCGCCCCGCCGCCACCTGGGCCGCTAGGGTTGCCGCTGGATATTCAAGGCTGGAAAACGGGCAGGGCCCTTTGAGCCCCCGGCGAACTTCAAAGATACCCCGCGCCAAAACGCTTGAACCCAGGCTCCCGCATGCCAGCGCCCTCACTTTGTCCTGCCCCTCCGCTCACTGGATAGCCAGTGGATCAGGCCCGCCGGCCTTCTGGTGGCTAAACCTAACCCTAGGTCAGCCCCCGAGGGGCCCCTCTGATGGGGCCTGGCGCCACAACGGCTGGGATTGCTGACCCCGAGCCCCAGCGTGGGACTAACCGTGGCACCCCGCCGCCACCCCCGGTTGCTAGGAGCACCATCAGTCATTCAGGGCGGGAAAACAGGCAGGGCCCTCCAAGGCCCTGGTGACCTTCGAAGACCCCCCGTGCCAAAACGATTGGGCCCAAGCTCCTGCTCGCCTGTGCCCATACCTCGGACCACCCCTCCGCTCGACGCATAGCTGGCGGATCGGGCCTGTGGGCCTCCTGGGGGCTAACTTAACCCAAGGTCGACCCCCAAATGGCCCTTCCCAAGGTCCTGGTGCCACAACGCCGGGCATTGGGGACCCCCGAGACCCAGTGCCAGACTCACCCTGCTGCCCCGCTGCCACCAGTACTGCGAGGGGCGCCGTCGGTCATTCAGGGAGGGAGAATGGGCAGGACCCTCTGAGCCCCTGGCGACCTTCTAGGACCCTCCCTCTAAAACTTTGGTCCCACATTCCCACTCGCCAATGCCCTCATCTCAACCTGCCCCTCCGCTCGCCACACAGCCGGCAGACCGGGCTTCCCGGCCTCCTGGGGGTAACCCTAACCCTAGGTCGGCACCTGAGGGGGCCCTCCCAAGAGGCCTGGGGCTGCAACGCTGGGGATTGTTGACCCCCGAGCAGCAGCGCCGGAATCACTTTGCTGCTCCACTGCCACCGGGGCCGCTAGGGGCCCCTATGGTCATTTAGGGCGGGAGAACAGGCAGGGCCCTCCAAGTCCACAGCGACCTTCGAAAGCCCCCCCAGGCAAAACGCTTCACCCAACACTTCCGTTTCCCAGTGCCCTCACCTCGGTCCGCCCCTCCGCTCGCCGCACAGCCGGTGGATTGGGTCTGCCGGCCTCCTGTGGGCTAACAGTAATGCTTGGTCGGCCCCCTAGAGCCCTTCCGAAGGGGAATGGCACCCCAACGCCGAGGACTGGGGACCCCGAGCCCCAGCGCCAGACTCACCCTACCACCCCTCCTCTAACTGGGCCACTAGGGTAGCCGCCTGTCATTCAGGGCGGAAGAACGTGTACGGCACTTCGAGCACTCGGCAACCTTCGAAGGACCCCCCCCCGCGAAAACTCCTGGGCCCGGGCTCCTGCTTGCCAGTGGCCTCACCTCCGCCCGACACTCCGCTCGCCGTACAGCTGGCGAATCGGGCCTGCCAGCCTCCTGGGGGCTAACCCTAACACTAGGTCGCACCCAAGGGGCCCCTCCCAAGGGGCCTGGCGCTGCAACAACGGGGATTGGGGACCCCCGAGCCCTAGCGCCGGACTCACACTGCTGCCCCTCTGCAACCCGGGCTGCTAGGTGTGCCGTCGGGCATTCAGTGTGGTAGAAAGGGGAAGGACGCTCTGAGCCCCCGACTACTTTCGATTCCCCCCCACGCCAAAACGCTTGTGCCCATGCTTCCGCTCGACAGCGCCCTCACCTCAGCCTGCCCCTCTGCTCGCCACACAGCCGGCAGATCAGGTCTGCCGGCCTTCTGGGGACTAACAGTAATGCTTGGTCGGTCCCCTAGAGCCCTTCCGAAGGGGCCTGGCGCCCCAACGCCGAGGATTGGGGACCCTGAGCCCCAGCGCCTGACTCACCCTACTGTCCGTCCTCTACCCGGGCTGCTAGGGTAGCCACCAGTCATTCAGGGCAGAAGAAGGTGCAGGGCCCTCTGAGCCCCCGGCGACATCTGAAGGCCCCCGGCACCAAAACGCTTGACTCAAGCACCTGCTCGCCAGCACCCTCATCTCGGACCACCCCTCTTCTCCTTGCGGAGTGAGCGGATCAGGACTGCTGGCCTCCTGGGGGCAAACTCTAACCCTAGGTCGGCCACCGAGGGGGCCATCCCAAGGTGCTTATCCCCGCAACGCCTGGGATTGGGGACCCCCGAGCCCCAGCGCCAGACTCTACCCTGCTGCCCTGCCACAACCCGGGCCGCTAGGCGTGCTGCCGGACATTCAGGGTGGGAGAACGGGCAGGGCCCTCCGAGCCCCTGGCGACCTTCGAAGGCTGCCTGCGCCAGAACACTTGGGTCCACGCTCCGGCTCACCAGCGGCCTCCGCTCGGCCAGCACTTCCGCTCTCCACACAGCCGGCGGATCCGGCCTGAGAGCCTCCTGGGGGCTAACCCTAACCCTAGGTCGGTTCCCAAGAGGCCTGGCACCGCAACGCCGGGGATTGGGTACCCACGAGCCCCAGCACTGGACTCAACTTGCCGCCCCCAGGCCACCCGAGCCACTAGGGTCGCTGCCGGTCATTCAGGGCAAGAGAACGGGCAGGGCCCTCCGAGCCACTGGTGACCTTCGAAGGCACCCGTGCCAAAATGCCTGGGCCCACGCTCCCGCTCGCCAGTGCCCTCACCTCAGCCTGCCCCTCTGGACGCCACACAGCCGGCGGGTTGGGCCTGCCGGCTTCCTGGGGACTTACACTAACCCTAGGTCGGCCCCGGAGGGGCCCCTCCCAAGGTGCTGGTGCCACGACACTGGGGATTTGGGACCCCCAAGCCCAAGCACCGGACTCACCCTGCCCCCCCTCTTCCACCCAGGCCCCTAGGATAACCGAGGATCATGCAGGGCGGGAGAACCGGCAGGGCCCTCAGAGCCCCCGGGAAATTTCGAACGCCGCACGCGCCAGAACGCTAGGGCCCACGCTCCCGCTCACCAGCGGCCTCACCTCGGCCAGTGCTTCCGCTCTCCACACAGTCAGCGGATCGGGCCTGCCAGCCTCCTGGGGACTAACACTAACCCTAGGTCGGCCCACGAGGGGACCCTCCCAAGGGGCCTGGGACCGCAACGCCGGGTTGGGGACCCCGAGCCCCAGTGCCAGACTCACCCTGCGCTCCACCACCACCCAGGCTGCTTGGGGCGCCACCGGTCATTCAGGGCGGGAGAACGGGCAGGGCACTCTGAGTCTTCGGCGACCTTCGAAGGCCCCCCATGCCAAAATGCTTGGGCCCACGCTCCCGCTCGAAGCGCCCTCACCTCGGGCCACCCTTCCACTCGCCGCACAGCAGGCGGATCGGGCCTTCTGGCATCCTGGGTGCTAACCCTAAACCTAGGTCGACCCCTGAGGGGCCCATCTTAAGTGGCTTTGCACCGCAACGCCGGGGATTGAGAACCCATGAAACCCAGCGTCGGACTCACCACGCCTCCCCATCGCCACCTGGGCCACTATGGGCACCGTCGGTCTTTCAGGACGGAAGGACGGGCAGGGCCCTCCTAGCCCCTGGCGACCTCGAAGGCCCCCCAAGCCAATACGCTTGGGTGCACGCTCTCGCTCGCCAGCGACCTCATCTCGGCTCGCCCCTCCATTCACCTCACAGCCAGCGGATCAGACCTGCAGGCCTCCTGGGGGCTAACACTAACCCTAGTTGGCCCCAGAGGGGCCTCTCCCAACAGGCCTCGTGCCGGAACGCCCGTGATTTTGGACCCCCGAGCCCCAGCGCCAGACTCACCCTGCCGCCCCGCCTCCACCTGGGCCGATAGGGGTGCCGCCGGTCATTCAGGGCGGGAGAACGGGCAGGGCCCTCTGAGCCCCCTGCAACATTCAAAGGCCCCCCGCCCCAAAACGCTTAGGCCCATGCTCCTTCTCGCCAGCGCCCTCACCTCTGCCCGTGCCTCCGCTCGCGGCACAGCTGGCGGATCGGGCCTGCTGGCCTCCTGGGGGTTAAACCTAACCATATGTTGGCCCACGAGGGCCCCTCCAAAGGGGCTTGGCGCTGCAAAGTGGGGATTGGGGACCACCGAGCCCCTGTGCAAGACTCAACGTGCCGCCCCTCCTCCACCCTGGCCTATAGGGGCACTGCCGGTCATTCAGGGCAGGAGAACGGACAAGGCCCTCAGAGCACCCGGAGACCTTCGAAGGCTCCCCGCGCCAAAACGCTTGGGCCCATGCTCCCACTCGCCAGCAGCCTCACCTCGGCCCGCCCCTCCGCTCGACGCACACCTGGCTGATCGGGCCTGACGGCCTCCTGGGAGCTAACCCAAACCATACGTCACCCCTTGAGGGGCCCCTCCCAAGGGGCCTGGCACCGCCACGCCGGGGCTTGGGGACCCCCGAGCACCAGCGCAAGACTCACCCTGCCTCCTCGCCGTGACCCTGCCCGCTATTAGCGCCGTCCTCATTCAGGGCGGGAGAACAGGCAGGGGCCTCCGAGCCACCAGCGACTTTCGAAGCCCCCCCGTAACAAAACGCTTGTGCCCACGCTCCCGATGGCCAGCGCCCTCACCTTGGCCCACCACTCCGCTTGCAGCACAGCTGGCGAATTGGGCCTGCCGGCCTCCTTTGGGCTAACCCTACCCTAGATCGGCCCCCGAGGGACCACTCCCAAGTGCCCGGCACCACCACGCTGGGGATTGGGGACCCCTCCCCAGTGCCGGACTCACCTTGCCGCCCCGTCACCAACCGGGCCGCTACGGGCGCTGCCGGTCATTCAGGGCAGGAGAACGAGCAGCGCCCTCCGAGCCTATGGTGACTACGAAGGCCATCCGCGCCAAAATGCTTGGGCCGACGCTCCTGGTCGCCAGCACCCTCACCTCAGCATGCCACTTCAATTGGCACAGAGCTGGCGGATCGGGCCTGCCGCCCTCCTGGGGGCTAACCCTAACCCAAGTTGGGCCCCAGAGGGACCCCTCCCAAGGGGACTGGCGCCGCAACGCCGGGGATTGGGGAAGCCGAGCCCCGACTGCGGTCTCACCCTGCCCCCATGCCACCACCTGGGCTGCTAGGGGTGCCCCCGGTCATTCAGGGGGGCAGAACTGGCAGGGCCCTCCAAGCCCCCGGTGACCTTTGAAGGCCCCCGTGCCAAAACGCTTGGGCCCACGCTCCCACTCACCAGGGCGCTCACCTCGGTCCACCCCTCTGCTTGCTGGACAGCCAGCAGATAGGGCCTGCTGGTGTCCTGGGGGTTAACCCTAACCCTAGGGCGGCACCCAAGGGGCCCCTCCCAAGGGGCCCCTCCCAAGGGGTCTGGCGCAGCAACCCCAGGGATTAGGGACCCCCGAGCCCCAAGGCTGGACTCAACATGCCGACCTGCCACCACCTGGGCCGCTAGGAGAGCTGACAGTCATTCAGGGCGGGAGAACGGGCAGGGCACTCCAAGCCCCTGGTGACATCCGAAGGACCTCCGCGCCAAAACGCCTGGGCCCATACTCCCGCTCGCCAGCGGCCTCACCTCCGCCCGCCCCTCCACTCGCCGCATAGCTGCCAGATCTGGCCTGCCAGCCTCCTGGGGTCTAACCCTAACCATAGGTCGGCCCCCGATGTACCCGCCCAAGGGACCTGGAGCCGCAACACCGGGGATTTGGGAACCCCGAGTCCCAGCGCCGGAATCACCCGGACGCCCCGCCGCCACGCGTGACGCTAGAGGCGTCGCCGGTCATTCAGGGCAGGAGAACGGACAGGGCCCTCCGAGACCCTGGCGACATTCGAAGGCCCCCCGCACCAAAACGTTTGGGCCCACGCTCCCACTTGCCAGCCCCCTCACCTCAGCGTGCCCATCCGCTCTCCACACAGCCATGGGATTGGGCCTGTCGGCCCCCTGGGGGCTAACCCTAACACTAGGTCGCACCCGAGGGGCCCCTCCCAAGGGGCCTGGTGCTGCCACACCGGGGATTGGGGACCCCCGAGCCCCAGCGCCGTACTCACCATGCCATGCCGCCATGACCTGGGCGGCTAAGGGTGCCTCTGGCCATTCAGGGCGGGAGGACCGGCAGGGCCCTTGAATCCCCCGGCGACCTTCCAAGGCCCCCCGCGCCAAAATGCTTGGGCCCACGCTCCAGCTTGCCGGCGCCTTCACCTTGGCCCGGTCCTATGCTACCACACAGCTGGCGGATCATGCCTGCTGGACTCCTGGGAGCTAACACTAACCCTAGGAGGGCCCCAGAGGTGCCCCTCGCAAGGGGCCTGGCGCTGCAACACACGGCATTGGGGACGCCCAAACCGCAGTGCCAGACTCACATTGCCACACTGCCACCACCCGGGCCACTAGGGGCACCGCTGGTCATTAAGGGCGGGATAACGGGCAGGGCCCTCCAAGCCTCTAGCGACTTTCAAAGGCCCCCGGCGACAAAACGCTGGATACCATACTCCCGCTCGCCATCGCCCTCACCTTGGCCCACTCCTCCGCTTGCCGCATAGCCGGGGCATAGGTCCTGCTGGCCTACTGGGGTCTAACCCTAACCCTAAACCCTAATGCCTAACCTTAAACCCAAACCTTAACCGCTAATCCTAACCCTAACGCTAACCCCTAACCCTTACCCTAAACCTAACCCTACCCTAAACCTAACCCTAAACCCTAATCCTTAAACCCTAAACCCTGACATTAACACTAAACCCTAAACCCTAACCCCTAACCCTAATCCGGAAACCCTAAACATGAAACCCTAACCTTAACCACTAACCCCAAACCCCAAACCCTAACCCTAAACCCTAACCCTACCCAGACCCCTACCATAACCCTAACCCTACCCCTAACCCTACCCCTTCAGCTAACCCTACCCCTAACCCATAACCTAACCCTAAACCTAACCCTAACCCGTACCCTAACCCGTACTCTAACCCTAACTCTAACGCGTACCCTAAAACTAACCCTAACCTGTACCCTAACCCTAACCGTAACCCTAACACGTACTCTAACCCGTACCCTAACCCATACCCTAACCTTAACCGTAAACTGTACCCTAACCCGTAATTTAAACCATACCCTAAACCTAACCGTAACCCTAACAAGTACCCTAACCCGTACCCTAACCTTAACCCTAAACCCTGACCTTAACCCATACCCTAACTCGTACCATAACCCGTACCCAAACCCTACCCGTACCCTAACCCTAACCCGTACCCTAACTGTAACCCTAAACCCTAAACCGTAACCTGTACCCTAACCCTAACCAGTACCTTTACCTTAACCTTAACCCATACCCTAACCCGTGCCCTATCCCTAACCCGGACCCTAACCCATACCTAACCCTAACCTGTACCCTAACCCGTACCCTAACCCATAACCTAACCCTAAATCGTACCCTATCCCTATCCCTAACCCGTTCCCTAACCCGTACCCTAACCCTAAACCTAAACCGTAACCTAACCTGTACCATAACCCTAAACTGTACCCTAACCCTAACCGGTACCCTAACCCTAACCCGTACCCTAAACCGTACCCAAATCGGTAGGCCAATACTTACCCTAAACTGTACCCTAACCCGTACCCTAAACCGTACCCTAATGCGTACCCTAACCCGCACCCTAAAACTAACCCGTACCCTAAACCTAACCCGTACTCCAACCCTAACCCTAAACCCAAACCCTAAACCCTAACCCGTACCCTAAACCCTAATCTGTACCCTAACCCATAACCTCCAACCTGTAACCCCTAAACCCAACCCTAACCCGTACCCTCTCCTTACCCTATCCCTAACCCATACCCTAACCGTAACCCATACACTAACCTTAACCCGTACCCTAATCCGTACCCTAACCCCGGGGATTGGGTACACCTGAGCCCCACGACGGGACTCAGCCTGCCACCCCTCAGGAAACCATGCCCCTTGGGGCGCCGCAGAGCATCCCCTGCAGGAGAACTGGTAGGGCCCCCCTGAGCCCCCAGTGATCCTCGGCGACCCCCTACACCCCAACCCTGAGGCCCACGCTCATCCCGCCCCATGCCTTCCCTTCGGCTTGCCACTGAGCTCGTGGCAGAGCCGGCAGATCAGGCCTGCCGGGTTCCTGGGGCCTAGACTTGACCCTAGGTCGGGTGTGTAGGGCCCCTCCCCTGGGGCCCGGTGCCACAGCCCCAGGGACTGGGGACACCTGACCTCCACTGCAGGACAAAGCCTGCCAGCCCGCAGGAAACCGTGCCCCTTGGGAGGCTGTAGAGCATTCAGGGTGGGAGAACCAGGAGGGCCCCCAGAACCCCGGTGAACTTCGGCGATCCCTAAACCCAACCATGAAGCCCATGCTCACCCCACCCTGCACCCTCACCTCAGCCCGCGGCGGAGCTCGCCACATACTGGGCAGATCTGGCCTGCGGGGTTCCTGGGCCCCAACCCTAACCCTAGTTCATCTGTGGAGGGGCCCCTCCCCAGGAGCCTGGAGCCACAGCTGCGGGGATTGGGGACACCTGAGCCCCACAGCAGGACTCAGTCTGCCACCCCGCAGGAAACCGTGTGCCTTGGGAAGCCATAGAGAATTCAGGGCGGGAGAACCAGGAGGGCCCTCCTGAGCCACCAGCGAACTTCAGCGGCCACCCGCACCCCAACCCTGAGGCCCACGCTCACCCTCCCCACACCCTCACCTCAGCCCGTGTAGCTCGCCATACAGCCAGCAGATCCAGCCTGCGGGGCTCCTGGGGCCTTACGCTAGCCCTAAGCCGGCTGCGGGTTTGGGGGTCTCCCCAGGAGCCTTATATCGCAGACCCGGGGAATTGGGATATCTGTGCCCCACCTCAGGACTCAGCTTGCCACCCGACAGGAAACCATGCCCCTTGGGGTTCTACGGAGCCTACAGGGCACGAGAACTTGGGGAGGCCCCTGGAGCCCATCCCCATCATTGGCAGCCCCCCGTTCCCCAACCCTGAGGCCCATTTTCACCCTCCCCCATGGCCTCCTCTCAGCCATCCACAGAGCTCGCCCCACAGCCTAAAGATTGTCCCTGCCGGGCTCCTGGACCCTAACCCTTACCCTAGGTTGGCCACAGAGAGGTCCCTCCCTAGATTCCTGGCACCACACTCCGGGGGATTGGGGAAACCCAAGCCCCACCGTAGGACTCAGCCTGCAGCCCACAGTAAACTGCACCATTTTGGGGAACAAGAGAGCATTCAGGGCAAGAGAATTGGGGCACACCCTGAGAGCCCCTTCTGGTGCACCCCAACCTTTGTGGGCGCTTCCGGATGAAACCCCAAGGCTCACACTCACCCACCCTTGTGCCCTCATCTCACTCGGCCTGGGAGTTCTCTGAGCACTGGGCAGTTCGGACCTGCTGTCTCTTGAGGCCTAACCTAACCCTGGGTCCTCTGCTGAGTGTCCCTCCCCATTTGCCTGCCTCCAAGGCACCAGGCATTGGGCTCACCTCTGCACGACTAGAGGACTCAGCCTGCCCCACAGCACGAAACTGTCCATTTGGGGCTGCAGCCAGAATTCATAGGAAAATCGGAGGGCCCCCCTCAGCCCATCCCAGGCAACCCCCACTTTCAGAGATCTCCCCGGATCCAATTAGTAGCTTCACACTGACCTTTAAACTTGTTCTCCATGGAGATCTTTTGAAATTCTCCACACTTCCAACCGATGGCATCATCCAGCTTCAGAGACTTACCCAGCTTTAGGTCTTGAGATGGATTAAAATGGGAGGTCACTTCACTTATGACAACGTACTGGTGACCAAAAGATACATGCATAAATGCTTCATATCACTTGGCTTCAGGGAAATGCAAATATAAACCCCTATAAATGCCATATTACACGAGGCCGAATATATAAAAATAAGAAGACATGAAACTATACATGTTGGAGAGGATGTGGAGAAACGGGAACCCTCTTACACCCCTGTATGAATGCAGTCCGGTACAGCCACTCTTGAAAATGGTACGGAGTATCCTCAAGAAGTTATAAATAAAGCTACCGATGTCCCAGCAATTGCACTACTGGGTATTTACCCCCAGAGACAGAGGTAGTGAAGACGGGACACATGCACACCAGTGTTCATAGCAGCAATATCCATAATAGACAAACTGTGGAAGGAGTGCAGATGACCATGGATAGATGAATGGATAAAGAAGATGTGGATCATATATATAATGGAATATTACTCAGCCATCAGAAAGGATGAATACTTACCATCACACCGACCTGGGTGGAGCTGGAGGGTATTATGCTGAGTGGAATAAGTCAATGAAAGAAAGACAATGATCATATGCTTTCACTCCTATGTGGAATATCAGAAACAAGGAAGAAGACCATAGGGGAAGGAAGGGAAAATAGAATGGGAAGTCATCAGAGAGGGAGAAAACCCATAATGGACGCTTAACTATCGCAAGAAACTGATGATTGTTGGAGGAGAAGTTGGGGGGGGTAACTGGGTGAGTAGCATTAAGGAGGTCACACGATACAATGAGCACTGGGTGTTACACAGGACTGAAAATTTATTGAAGACTACATCTGAAACGAATGATGTACTGTAAGTTGGCTAATTGAATTTAAATTAAAGAACAAAAGACCTCGAATAAACAATCCTACACATTTGTATGGAACCACTAAAGATTCCGAACAGCCAGTGCAATGTGGAAAAGAAAAACAAAGCTGGAGGACTGACAATTTCAGATTTCAGGTTATACTACAAAGCTGCAGTCATCCTAACAAGACAGTACGGCACAAAAATAGAAACAGCGACCAAAGGAACAGGATACAAGTTCAGACAGAAACCCACAATTATGTGGTCCATGAATCTTCCACAAAGCAAGCAACGATATCAAAAGGGAAAAGGACAGTCTCTACAACAAATGGTGTTGGGAAAACTAGACAGCTACGCACAAAAGAATGAAATTAGACTGCTTTCTTACACAATACAGACAAACACAAAACAGTTTCAAGACCTCAATATGAGACCTGAATCCATAAAAGTCCTACAGGAGGGAAGACAGTAACTTCTTGACATGGACCATACCAACGTTTTTCTGGACTGTCTCCTGAGGCAAAGGAAATGAAAGCAAAAATAAACTATTGGGAATACAGCAAAATAAAAAGTTTCCCCACGGCAGAAGAACAATGAAAACGTAAAAATAATAAGACAACCTACTCAAAGGGAGAAGATATTTGCAAAGATCATATGCAATAAAGGGATAGTGTCCAAAACATATACAAGTGATTCTACTCAACCCCCCAAAAACAAATAACCCAGTTAAAAAATAGGCAGAAGACATGGACAGACATTTCTCCAAAGAAGAAATACAAATGGCCAACAGTCCCGTGAAAAGATGTTCACCATCATCCATCATCAGGAAAATGTAAACCCGAAGGACAATGAGGTAATACCTCAAACCTGTCAGAATGGCTAACATCAAAAGCACAACAAAGAGCAGGTGTTGGGAGGATGTGGATAAAGGTGAATCCTCGCGAACTGTGGGTGGGAATGCAAACTGTGGTGGCCACCGTGGAAAACAGTATGAAGGTTCCTCAAAAAATTAAATATAGAACTACCCTACGATCCAACAATCACACTACTCGTATTTACCCAAAGAATAGGAAAACAGTAACTTAAAAGGATATGTGCACCCCTATGTTTCTTGCACCATTATTTACAATATCACAATATGGAAGCAAACCAAGTGTCTGTAGAAAAATTGACAAATGAGATGATAGATGTGTGTATTTACACACACACACACACACACACACACAC
Organism: Ursus americanus; assembly: GCF_024610735.1. Taxonomy (NCBI): domain Eukaryota; kingdom Metazoa; phylum Chordata; class Mammalia; order Carnivora; family Ursidae; genus Ursus; species Ursus americanus. Next base: position 1,054,429 of record NW_028273638.1, read on the forward strand.
ACACACACACACACAATGGAGTATTACTCGGCTTGAAAAAGAATGAAACCTTGCCATTTGCAGACACATGGATGGAGCTAGAGAGTATTATCCTAACTAAAATCAGTCAGTCAGAGAAAGACAAATCCCATACGATGTCACTCTAATGGGGAATTTAAAAAACAAACAAAAATAAATAACTAAAAGAGAAAAAGGAGACACACCAAAATACAAACTCTTAACAATAGAGAACAAACGTATGGTTACCAGAGAGGAGGTGGATAGAGGGATGAGTGAAATAGATGAAGGGGATTAAGAGGACGCTTTTCTTGATGACCACTGAGTAATATATAGAATTACTGAATCACTCTATTGTACACCTGAAACGAATGTAACACTGTATGTTAGCTTTACTGGAATTAAAATAAATTTTAAAAAAGATTTTCCTTTCAGGAAGCTCTTTGAAAAAGCTTTTCCTGTGCAATGTGCATAAGCCCTACTTGGGAGGATTCACTCTACAATAATTATTCACTCCATGCCTCAAATTCATATTTCACTGAGTTTTTGCCGTGGATTCCAGCCCACGGAAGACATGGTCCTTTTCAGTCCAGGCTCAGCACCTATGCATTCAAGATTGTAAGTAGAGACACATGACACTTCACAGTCCAGAAAGCTACTATTGTTTCTGTTTCAGTGTGAGAGAGTCACAGACTTTGGGACAGGTTTCAGAGCAGGTTTATTATGGATCCTGGATCTCTACTTCAATGTTCATTGCCTGGATCCCTTTGGCTAATAGGTTCCCTGTGGATGGGCTTGCTTCCAAGCACATACATGGAAGATGCAAAGGTGGGTGGGCTTGGTGCGGGACAAGAAGAAGACCAAAAACAGACAAGGGTCCGACCACTCCCCTTATGCAGGAACTGATACGGGAGAGGGTACGGGAGGTAGAATCCATGCGAAACTCCAAGGTCACCAGCTGAACACAGGAGGCATAGGTCAAGGGATCTGGAGATGCAGGGGTTGAAGGCTTCTCTGAGCTACCTCTGGGAGGAAGGGAGGGAAGGAATGAGAAGGAGACACTGCCTGCCCCTGGCCCATGCCAGCTGCCCACCAACACGCATCAGTCTATGAGCTGACACAGCCTGTGCTCAGGATGGGTTGGCTCGGGTTCCTCAATCCTCACTGGGATAGCTGGCCCCAGGGCTCAGAGACATGCTGAGGGAGATGAGAGGGAAAGCTACCTCACCCACGTCATCCCCTCCTTGATCAGACAGCCCTTCAGAACTGCTAAAAAAGAAAAAAACCCACTAACGGGGTTGAAAGACATGCCATGGATGAACTAAGGCATAGAGATATGTAAAATAACATTCATTTTTAAGTTCAGAGCTGTCAGCTCAGGAAGTGGGGAGAGCTTCCCTGAAGAAGACTGAGGGGAGGGCAGGCCATGCTGAAAAGGGAGACATGGCTGTCCTGATTGGGGACCTGCAGCCCCCTTCCAGGGCAGGGCATCATCCTCGCATCACAGGAGATCCATGGAAGTGTTCCATCAGGGCCAGATATTTGTCTCAAGAAGGCTACCCTGGCATCGGACTGCACAGGGCACCAGGGACGAGGGCCAGATGGAGGACGGACAATACCCCGGAGGCCATGGGGCAAGAGCAGAGGCACAGGACCTTGAAGATGATGATGAAAAGCAGGAGGTGGCAGAATGGAGCTGGCCCGAAAGTACCAAGGGAGCAGTGCCCACAGCTACACTGACTTGGTGCCTTCTGTGCCTTGTGTGGCTGACTTCAGTGGGCTCCAGACTAGTCCTGACCACAACTCTAGGAAGTGTGCACCACCCCCGGCCTCCTCTCCCCTTGCAGCTGCTAGGAATCACAGTCACAGACCCTGGTCAGCTTTTGGGGAAACCAAGCAGTGGCTCCACCGCACGCTGTATCTCTGGTGGTGGTCCAGTGCGACCTTCGTGCCTGGCCAGACACTGATGTCTACCTGTCTCCACACAAATCCACAGACAGGAGGGTGTCCCTGAATTCCACAGCACCTGATGAGACAGATCCACAGAACCCAACACCCAGTGGGTCACTCGGGACCTCACCTATGGTCATGGAGCTCACCATATCTTATTTCTGTCACTTCCCACAGAAAGCCTGTTTCTGATCCCCCACAGTACCATACATCCTGGTTGCTGAACACACATGGCACCTTTCTTTAAGTGAAGGCTATGCCTACACCTCCTAGAAAATATTTCTAATGAAGTACAAGTCCATCAGGACTATGGTGTGAACGGTAGCACACAGCCTGCATGGTAGTAGTCAGTAATTCTAACAAGGGTTATCCCCACCCCCCATCTCATAAAACCTTCCTCCTGCCCACTGAACTCATGGTCTGCCCACAGAAAACCCTCCAGGAAACAAACCTTTCATCTGAATGCTCTCTTCACCTTCTGCTTCAAATCTTATCCAACCACAATGATATGAAACTAGAAATCAGTCTCAAGAAAAAAATGGGACTGTCAAAAATAGGTGGAGATTTTTGGGGCCTGGGTGGCTCAGTCGTTAAGGATCTGCTTTCAGCTCAGGTCGTGATCCCAGGATCCTGGGATCTAGCCCCGAATCAGGCTCCTTGCTCAGTGGGAAGCCCGCTTCACCCTCTCCCACCCCGCTGCTTGCGTTCCCTCTCTCGCTGTCTCACTCTCTGTCAGATACTTAAAGAATCTTAAAAAATATGTGGAGATTTAACAACATGCTACTGAACAACCAACAGTCAAAAAAGAAATCAAAAAAATTTTAGAAGTACCTTGACGCTGATGAAAATGACAACCTACAAAAACTTATGGGATGCAGCAAAAGTGGCTTTATGGAGGACATTCATAGAAATTCAAGTGTTCATCAATCCATGAGAATGCTCTCCAATAAACAACCTGATTTATGTGGTAAAGAATTGGAAAAAAAAAACACAACCAACAAAGCCCCAAATTAGTAGAAATAAGGAAATAACAAAAAGGAAGGCATAAATAAATCCAACAAAGACTAAAAAGACAAAAAAAAAAAACAATGAAAATGAGAGCTGCCTTTTTTGGAAAGATAAACAAACTGACAAACATAGCTAGACTCACCAAGAAAGACAGAGGACTCAAATACAATCAGGAAAGAAAGATAATGGATTCCTGTCTCATATCAAAATCAAAAGAACTCTTCAACTTTGGACACAATTCTTGCAAGCCACGTCTCTAAAGGCAAAGGAAATAAAAGCAAAAATGAACTATTGGCACTTCATCAGGATAAAAAGCTTCTGCTCCGCAAAGCAAACAATCAACAAAACAAAAGGCAACCTATGGAATTGAAGAAGATATCTGCAAATGATATTACAGATAAAGGGCTGGTATCCAAGATCTATAAAGAACTCCTCAAACTCGACACCCAAAAAATGGGCAGAAGACACAAAGAGATACTTCTCCAGAGAAGACATACAAATGGCCGACAGACACATGAAAAAATGCTCCACATCACTTGCCATCAGGCAAATACAAATCAAAACGACAATGAAATACCACCTTACACCAGTTAGAATGGTTAAAATTAACAAGACAGGGGGCACCTGGGTGGCACAGTGGTTAAGCATCTGCCTTCGGCTCAGGGCGTGATCCTGGCATTATGGGATCGAGCCCCACAACAGGCTCCTCTGCTGTGAGCCTGCTTCTTCCTCTCCCACTCCCCCTGCTAGTGTTCTCTCTCTCGCTGGCTGTCTCTATCTCTGTTGAATAAATAAATAAATTCTTTAAAAAAAAAGGAGGGCACTTGTCATAATGAGCACTAGGTGTTATATGCAAACAATGAATCATGGAACACTACATCGAAAACAAATGAAGTACTGTAGGGTGAATAACAATTTTTAAAAAAAGAGAAGATATGAAATCCATACAGGAAAACTGGCACAATTTGCAAATGACATAAAATCCCGAAAGATTCCACAAAAAAAAAAAAAAAAAACCTGTTAGAATAAAAAAATTCAAACAAGCTGCAGGATATAAAGTCAATATGCAGAGACCTGTTGTCATTATTTTTCAAATATTATTTATTTATTTGACAGGAAGAGAAAAAGCATGAGCAGTCGGAGTGTCAGAAAGAGGGAAAAGCAGACCCTCGCTAAGCAGGGAGCCCAACACGGGGCTCGATCCCAGAACTCTGGGATCATGACCTGAGCTGAAGGTAGACGCTTCACTTATGGAGCCACCCAGATGACCCAACTTCTTGCATTTCTGTATACTGATGACACACTTTCGCAAAGAGAAATTAAAAAAGCAACGCCATTTACAATTCCATAAAAAATCTAGGAATAAAAGTAACCAAGAATGAGAAAGACATAGTACACTCAACACATGGCAGAAAAGAAATGAAAAACATGTGTGTCGAGGGGGCAGAATGTATGGGTCAAAGATTTGGAAGGCAACACAAACAAATGGTAGCATACGCCATGCTCCTTAACTGGAAGAGTTAATTATGTGAACATGTCCATCATACCCAAAGCAATCGACAGATGTGATGAAATACGTATCTGAATTCCAGTGTCATTATTCGAGGAAATAGAAAACAGTCCTCAAACTTGTATGGAATCACAAAAGACACCAAATCCGCAAAGCAACCTGGAGAAAGAGGTGCAGTCAACACACTCCTGGATTTCAAGCTGGATTATAAAGCTGTTGTCATCAAAACAGGATGGTATTGGCATAAACACAGACACCAGGTCAGTGGAACAGTACAGAAAGCTCAGAAACTTACCCACACGTAGATGATCCTCATGACACAGCAGCAGAAGATATGCCATGAGGGAAGGACTGTCTCTTCAGTGAGCGGTAACAGGCAAACGGGACACTAAATGCAGAAGAATATAACTGGGTCACTTTCTTACACCACACACAAAATTTTTAATGGATGAATGATTTGAACATAAGACCTGAATCCATAAACCTCCAAGAAGACACAGGTACTAAGTCTATTGACATTAGTTTTGGCAAAGAGTCTTCAGATCGGACACCAAATGCAAAGGCAACAAAAGCAAAAATAAACAAGTGGAACAACATCAAACTGAAATCTTCCACACGGCAAAAGAAACCATCAAAAACTTAAAAGGCCTCTGACCCAATAAGAAAAACATATCTGCGAATCATATGTGTGAGAAGAGGCTAATATCCAAAATACACACAACACTCATACAAATAAAAAAAAAACTATATAAAAAAATGGGAGGAATATGTGAATAGATACTTTCCAAAGATGGCACACATGTGCCAACAGACAGAAAAAGTTGTTCGACATCACTAATCATCGTCAGGGAAACATCAGTCAAACCCACAATCGGCTATCCTCTCACAACTGTTGGAACAGCAATTGTCCCAGAGACAGACACCAGGTGGGGTCAAGGGTGTGCAGATGAGGAAACACTGTGCACTGTTGGTGGGAATGGAAATTGGTGCAGCCACTGTGACAAATGGTATGGAGGTTCCTGAAAAAATAAATACAACTACCCCATGACCCAGTAATGGCTCTACTGAGTATTGATTTAAGAACACAAAAATGCTGCCTCAAAAAGACAGATGCAGTCCCACGTTCACTGCAGCATTATTCACAAGAACCAGACATGGAAACACAGACCTTGGGGGCCTTATGCCAAGTAACTCAGACACAGAAAGACCAATACCAGATGCTCTCATGTACATTCCACGTGGAATAAACAAATACTGAACGCATAGATACTGAGAGCAGGTTGGTAGGTGCCAGATTCGGGGATGCGGTGGTAGAAAAGGGTGAAGATGGTCAAAGTCTCAATGTTTGAGTGAGAAAATCTGACAGTCATCAAATGTTCTGTCCAGCATGGAGACTAAAACTAACCCCGCAGCATGGGGTATAGGTTTCCCTGCTCTTTGAAAGTACAGGGCTTCTGAGAAACCTTGCACAGCAGAAATGGTGTCAAGAAGGAATGACCATTAATTTACACGAACAATTAGACAGTGTGCTCAGACTCCAAAATTCCTTCTCTTTGGCTTTTCTTAGGCCTCAGCACACAAGTTTCTAACGGAGGCCCAGCATAAATGAAGATGAAGCACAGCAGAGGCTCACAGACACAATTCAAAGTGCTAGTGGCTGGAAGCGGAGAGCGGTTGACAGAGGAAGGAGCTGGTTGGGGTGCACGCCGCCTCGGTCGTGCTTCTCCCCAGAACAGATGCTGAACGCGATTCTCACTGTTCACCTTTTTTCATAAGATTGAAATCCTCTTCAGGTCTCTTCCTTTTACTGAAGCTGGGTAATAACGTAGTTCTTTCAAGAAAGCCCAGTGTCTTACTGTGAACGTTTAAAAAGTGGGGGATACTTGTACTTGAGCATTGCTGAGGGAAGAGATGTGAAAGGTCCTCCCAGACACAAACCTCAGCAGATCCACCGGGAAAGGCACCTTCCTCAGCATGCTGAACACCGACTACCTCCTACCCCCTGAGAAACCCTCTCCTTCCTCTCGATCAGGACAACCCACAACACCTGAGAGTTACCCCAATTCCTCTGTTCTCCTGCTCCTAATAGCTAACCCATCAGCAAATCCTGTGAGCTCCATCTTCAAAATGGACCCAGAAGAGGTCTAACCACTCCATCCAAAGCCACCTGTCCATTCCACGGTGCCTGAGTTCCTGGAAAAGCTTCATCATTGACCTGCTTTGCCATCTTCAACCCTCTGTAATCTGTTCTCAACACTGTAGCCAGTATGGCCCAGTGAAACAGCTTCTCATGGGGTTATAGCCCTGGAATAGCTTTCTGTCACCCTCTTTCACCTCTCTAAGCTCATGTCCTAAGCTGTCTCCTGTGGCCACAGGTCCTTCTTGCTGCTCCTGGAAATAACTGGAATTCTCCTGCCCCAGAGCTTTTGCACATGCTTTCCCTTCTGTTAAGAATGCTCTTGATGTATTCTCACTCACCTTCGGAGAAGTCAGAATTGGAGTGACAGGGACAGAAGATGAGGCTGTGTGTGTTGGGTGAGGCTGGTGGCCCAGAAGAAGGTTCTCTGCCAGCTCTCTGCCTGTGCCTCACTTGTCCTCAGCCAGGAACTTGCACACAGCCCTCACCTGTCACAACTCTCACCCAGGAGACCACAGCCACCCCTGGAGCCCACCCTGTCCACACCCTGCTGCAGAATGCATTCAACACTCCTCTGGGACCCCTGTCAGTTTACCCAGACCTGGAACTCCCCTATCTCCTGCAAAGCTCCCGGATTCCACCGTTTCTTCCAAAATCACACTGGCGCAAGGCTTTCATGAGAAAGCTATAACACTAACTAATGAAAGGTTCACACCTACTTTCCCCTTCTGTTGCCTTTCTCTCCACCTTCTTTCCTACCTGTGCAAATTGTAACATATCAGTGGAACATGAACATGCTCTGAGATCTAAATCTTTCATTGCAGCTTTCTGAGGACTCCTTATGTGATAAGAAACTAGTGTATCCTACAACAGGTTGTTTTACATCTATCCTCTATAGAATAGTACAGCCCAAATTACTACAATTTTACCTCACTCTTCATGAAGCAGAACACTTTTTCCTTTATTCTTTTACTTAAATTCCAGTTAGTTCACATGCCATGGAATATTCGCTTCAGGGGTAGGATTTAGTGATTCCTCACCTGCATACAGTACCCGGTGCTCATCACAAGTGCCCTCCTTAATATCCCTCACCCATTTAACTCTTCCCCCCATGCCCCTGTCCTGCAACAACACTCAGTTTGTTCTCCAAGGTTGAGTCTATTTCCTTGTTTGCCTCTCTCATCACCCCTCCACTCTGTTCATCTGTTTTCTTTCTGAAATTCCACAAGTGTGAGAGATAGGATATTTGTCTTTCCTCACTGATTTTGCTTAGCTTAATATACTCTAGATCCATCCACATCCTTGCAAATGGTAAGATTTCATTCTTTTTGAAGCTGGGTCATATTCCATTATATATGTATATATATATATATATATATATATATATATATATATATATATATATATATATATATATATATATACATAATATATATATAATATGTATCCCACATCTGCTTTATCCATTCATCAGTGCATGGACTTTGGGATTCTCTCCATAGTTTGGCTACTGTGGACATTGCTGCTATAAACATCATGGTGCATGTTCCCCCTTTGAATGTGCATTTCTGTATCCTTTGGGTAAATACCTAGGAGAGCAATTGCTGGTTCATGGGATTGTTCAATGTTTAACTTTTTGAGGAACCCCCACACTGTTTCCCAGACTGGCTGCACCACTTTGCATTGCCACCAACAGGATGGGAGGGTTCCCCTTTAAGCAGAACATTATCTGCCAGCAATTTCATAAGAGGAAACAAAACCTCTGGGAGATGCACCCAGGGTCAGGCAAGCAGTTGCAGGCTTCACCCCAAGGCTCCTGACGCCAAGCCCCTTGAAGCCACCAGCATGCCACTATCCAAAAGAATTCCCAGACTCTCCTTCTGACTCCACCACCAAAGAAACTACAGAGAGAATATGGCACCTCAAAATATCGAGATAATACATTTAGTAAAACTAGAAAGTCAAGCTCAACTTTTAAACAGGAACAGGCCGGTTTGGATAATATTCAACTTTCCGTCCACCCTAATTTTAACTCTTCTGATGAATAAACTAATCAATGATGAAACATCACCTTTGTCAAATGACATCATCCAAGTCTGTATCAGATGAAAAAAGGCCATATAACTCTAGATGCTGGCCACTCAACCATATCTTAGGCCCAATTGAATAAACATTGTTAGATGAAGGAACAAAGTAGATGTTACAAACAGGCACAGAGTGAATCTCACCTCCCCTTTCTAATAAAAGAGGGTTCCTAGGAAACAGATGGTCAAAATACATGTGTAAGCAATAAATGGACAGAGAAATTGTGGTCCCCTGCAAAGTTCTACCAGCAGGGAAACTAAGTAATTCTTACACCAAACCCAGAATGCTGACAGCTACTTCAATTTTACTTTGTGGCTCAACTAGAGAAAAGAGAAAAGCCCAGGAGGTTTTGGGATAATGAGAGGTTTTACCTCCAGCCCTGACATAGTTAGGACATTTTGCCAAACATTCCTGTGCTTTCTCTGAACACTGGCGTCCTGTGACAAGCTGCCTCGCTGACTCCGATGCTGACGTTCAAACCTCGGGTGTCTTGGAGCCAGAGCAAAGAAGTGCTGTCAGCTGGGGAGAAGAAGGCACCTCTGACCTAAAGCATGCACACCTGCTTTGGTTTCTGGGCGAAGAGGCAACACATACTTGTTGTTTACCAGTAATTATCTTCATTCTCAATAGACCAATGACCTTGCCTTTTCTGGAGAGCAGACTTACTCTTCTAAAGAAACGCTCAATTCGTCTATTCCCAATGCGACTAGAGTGGAACATTTAGTTCTCACTTAAATAGAAAACACTGTTATTGTCGACATTGCATGAATGAACTTTTAAAAACATTTTAGAGAGAAAGGAAGAAACCTTTATTCAAACCCAAGTCAGGACAACTGTCTGGGAGACACAATCTTCACCAAGAAGGGAGTGCTCCGGGGAAGGAACATTTGGGGCAGGCTTATATATTTTTTTCTGTTTTGTTTTACATACAGAGTTACACACTACAGTGAGGATCTTCTTAGATCCAGAAAGTGACAGATTCTTTCTTATGTTTTCAGTATGTACATGTCAGTATGACCTTAATCTTATGGGAGCCAAAGATGTTCTTTATTTTTTCTTATCTTTATGTTGGCATTTTTGGTTATTGTTTTCTCCTCGAAGCAGATGTACAACATGTGCTTGGGGCAGAAATAGGGCCCATGCTTTGAGGTTTTTGCCCAGTCATTTTGAGCCGGGTAAAATGTTAAAGGATAGCTTCCCTGGGAGCCCAGGATCAGGGCCCACAGATGATATAAGATAAAAATTACTTTCATCATTATAATTACTCCTAAATGGAGGAATTTGAGACAAAAGCACCTTTCACAAGAGTACCAAGAAATCAAAATGATACCCACGAAAGGCTGCCTGCTCCATGGTCAGCACAGGTAACAGAAGTGTTCACAGTCTCTGGACTCCTGCCCTTCTTCTGGCCAAATCTCTGAAGCACACAGACCACTTAAAATTAGAATTGTAGAACTGCTAGACAACTTAGAGATGTCTGGCACCATTCCCTTGGACTGCAGAATAAAACACAGTAGCTCGTTGTCACAAACTAATTTCAACATGAAGTGCCCCCTGGATGCACTAAGTTCTTTCTCTGCAAATGTTGACTAATATAAGTCACAGTCATACCATATAAACACTACGATGGCTGGGAAGTCATCGTAGGTAAGGCAATATTTTAGCCATGTTTATAAGCATTGGCTCACTTTGTAGAAGAGGCTGAGCTGAGTGTTTTTAAATACTATTTCAGACCTGTTTTACAGCACCCTCTGAACATACCAGAGCCAGAATGGACTAAAAAAGATTGTTGGTTTCAGTAACTTTAATACCAGAAAAATATTATACTCTCTGTATTCCTAAGGATCTTTGAGTATCTTACCCAGAGGTCCTCCACTGAGATAATGATCTTAATGATCACCATGGGCAGAGGTGAAAAGGCCCGCTGAATTCGTTCCAGTTGTCCACATGACAAGAAAATCCTGATACTCGATAGGTTTCCAGATCGAGAAGACCAGAGTTAAGAGGAAGATAGTACCCTGTATGGAACAACAAGGGATTTGGAGTCAATTTGGGAATCCCACTTATGTTTCTGACACTAAAATCCTCTGTGACTCATATCATCCGAGTCCCTGTCTAACCACCTGAAAATGTGCCTAAAAATATCTACACCCTAGTTGAGAAGTTTAAGAGGCAGAATGCTACAAAGAGCCAGTATGATGTCTCTCAGGAACAGGTGCTCAGGAAGGCATAATTGCTATTGGGTCTATTTCTTTTCCAGAAGAAAGAACACATGTTGAATCCATATTTCGAATAGATGACTCACCAGATGATTTTCAAACCTGAAGGAAGGCCAAGAAGTCACTCTTGTGTCATAGTTCACTCAGAAATCATGTTGTTGGACTGGTGAGGATGATACGATAGCAACGTCATCACTAAGAGTGGGGAGCGTCTAATTTCCATACGGCCATGTTGACCCCCTTAGCTCAGAGCCACCAGAATGGGCAGGTGGGGAGGGGGCACCATCATCACTATGAGTGGGGAGCTTCCCATTTCCATATGGCCATGTTGACCCCCTTAGCTCAGGGCCACCAGAAAGGACAGCTGAAGGGGACCACAGGCCAAGGCTGCCAGGTGTGGCTGGGGCAGGAAGAACTCTGACTTAAGGCTCAACTCCTGTCTAGGTTATTATAATGCTCTTCACAAAGAAAGTGCCATTGTGTGTGAGCCCTCATGTAGAAAAGGTTCAGAATTTCCATTGAGATTCCCTCTCTAACCTTTAGGATATGTAGCAAAGTTCCATTTAATTTTAAACATTGAAGGACTTCTTGATTTTCTTTTCGCTATGACTGTGGCTCAATTCGCCTGTGGTCTAAGAATAGAATCTAGTTAATTTCAGGGTTTAACATTTGTAGACTTCATTCGTGGCCCCACCTATCATCTATTTGGGTAAAGAGTCTATGACCACTTGAAAATAATGTATTCTGCACTTATTATGGAATGTTCCCTATATGTCAATTAGGTCAGATTTGTTACCAATGTTTTGTCTGCTTTTTCTTTCAGATATTGAGAAAGGTATATTAAAATCTTCAAACAATCCTGCTCTATTCAACGTTGCATCGGAGAATCTACCAGTGTTAGAAGGCAAGAGAAACAAAAAGTATAAGAATTGAGGGGATAAATGTGACTATTCACAGATAATACAGTTGTGTACATAGAAAATCCAAAACAGTCTATAAATACCCTATTAGAATTAAAAATGCAATTTATAAATTTGAGATGGATTGTAGCTTCCATTGGACAGTTTCTGAAAGAAAATGTAGAACCTGTCAATCTTGGGGTAGGACATAGGGTGCTTTAACCATTTAAAAGAATTCAGTGGGACTTCATAAAAATGTGACATTTCTCCTTATCTTATGACCATAAGAAAATGAAAAAGTGAACCGCAGGCTGGGAAGTAAAGATTTGCAATACACACACTGACAAAGACTTGTCAATAAAGAATTCCTGCTCATCAACCATAGAAAGTCTATTGATAAACGAATACTTCACAAAAGATTGACTGATGGCCAATAACAACAGGAAAGGGTGCTCTACAGTATTATTTTAAGGAAGAGCAAGGCCTTTCCTAAAATGAAAACATACACACAAACCAGTATTCCCTAGATGGATGACGTCCTTATTTCTGAGGACAGCTTGAAGAACAGACTAGCATCAAAGTAAAGTGATGGAATTCCTGACACTCAGAGGATGGACAATTGACCTCAAACTACAGTACAATTTCTAGGCATCATTTGGTCCTCTGAAGGCAGACAACTAGCACACCCCTTCCTCCACCACACAGGTTGCTTCCCAACCCCTACCATAAAAGAAGAAGATGAGAAACAGATAGGACTAGTAGGAAATAGCAAAAATCACATGTGGGGATTATCCTGAAACACACTGATCACATAACTAGTGTAAGGAAGTGTAGGGAACTGACAAGGACAGAGACTCAAGAGGTACTTCTTTGGGAAATGCTGTCTGAAATCGTCACACCTTGGTACCAGCTAATGAGGGCTCTGACCATACCCTAGGGTTTGCTCACAAGGGTCTGCAACACCATCGCTGAGGACTTCAAGACCTCAAAGCTTGCCTGATTGACTATTGGACTAAGAGATTCCCATGTTCTGAAAACAGATATCAACTCATTGAAAGGTTCACCTGGGCTCTCTCGGAGGCCCTACAAGAAGCTGAACCATTCACTGAAAATCAATTACACACACAAACACACACACACACACACACACACACACACACACACACCTGTCATTTCACCAATTACTTAAACATTCAAGGTTCTTCCTACCTTTTCTTTTACACATTGATATTTATACTCACATGAAATGTCATCATTTCTAATGAACACTGATGTCAAAATAGAGATCCATTGACACAATATTCACAAAATGAAACTTCCCTGCTGTAATTTTCAATATAGCATTTTTTAAAGATCATACATATTTTAGATTTTTGGTAACTTTTACAGGAGAAGATCAGCATTGAAAAACTCTGAATACTTGACAATGAGTTTTAAGCCTAGAGAACAAAAATTGTCCAATTTCATAGATAATAAGGAACCAAAGGGAAAGCATGGAAGCTGTAGTCGAATAATTTTACACATATGTATCCTCTCTTATTTACTACTGAGGGGCGTGTTTTATTACCACTATGCATGCATCAATTGTCTTCCACGTGCACCTGCACAGGTATAATGAATTACTACAGTAGAATGAAATGTCTGGGAACTACTTGGCGGCATCTATAATGAACAATGAAATTTTGATCTTATATTTGGTGAACTTCCACTGTCTGTCCCTTTAGACAATGGACCCTAAACAGAAGGGGGAATGAACCACGAGAGACTATGGACTCTGGGAAACAAACTGAGGGCTTCAGAGGGGAGAGGGGTGGGGGATTGGGATGGTCCAGTGATGGGTATTAAGGAAGGTACATATTGCATGGAGCACTGGGTGTTATATGCAAATAATGAATCACGGAACACTACATCAAAAACTAAGGAAATACTGTATAGTGACTAACATATCATAATAAAAGATTATTATTAGAAAAAAATTAAAGGTAAAAAAAAACCAATACAGCTTCTCTGTTTCAAGAACAATCAGAATTGAGAAAAAACTAACTTCCAATCCCTAAAGCAAAACACAGACCAAGTTCCATTTCACTCCCCTTTATTCACATTCTCTGTGGGTTCTAAGCTATTTCCCTACCTCCTTTCCTGCTGAGCAGGGAGCCTCGGCTCGAACCCAGAACCCTGGGATCATAACCTGAGCCAAAGGCACATGCTTAACTGGCTGAGCCAGCCAGGAGCCCCAGCTCCATGTTTTTCTTAAGCAAAAGGACACTTTCTCACGATGCCTTCACATGACTTCACATGGTACCAGAGACCTGCATTTGCTTCTAGGAGGTTGCAGATGAAGGCAATTGCAAACTCTTACAGTGGTTTATCAAATACAGTGACCTGCCTGGTGACAGTGAAACCCTTATGAGCCCACGAGAGGGTGCTGTGACACTCAGCTGTGGCTAGGCTGGCACAGAGAACCAAATCCATTTCCCTGCCTGATGTCTGTGAGGAACAGATGCCCCCACTGTGAATGAGACCCTGCCACTGAGCTGTCCAGAGATGGCCATCCTCACGGAGGATGAGGATAAAGGACAATGCCTGAGGAGACCTCATCTGTCTCTTTTATCTTCTCATATTTTCGACAGTGGGCAAATCACTGCCTAGGAGTCCCCAACTACCTTAGTGTCATCTGTGAATGGCCAAGAGGTTTTACAAAACACTTAAGATTTTGACCTCACAAATGCCTACAACCACTTACCATAGGGATTCAACATTAAGCAAAGATACTGTTCGTTGGAAGAGAGGTCCTGCCCACTGTTGTTTCTCACTTATATGCTCATCTTCCTTACCTCATGGTAACATAACCACCTTGATTCCTGCTGCCGTCTTCAGGAAGGCTGATGTGACTTGTCGGGCATTACTCTGACATCGTTCTTTCTTAGCAATAAGATGTGGACATTTCCCTAGTCCTACACACCCAAAGTTGAATTGGAATCAGGATTGAGGAGGCTGATGAGAGTTGAAGGTGTTTTCCTGTACAGGGTGGTTTATTACCAATAAGGATGGGTCAGAGTCCTCGAAATTCCAGAACCTTTTCATTAATGCTTCCTACTTGTGAAAGATGATGTACATTGGTCTTTCCCTGTATAGTGTGGTGACTCAGAGAAAAGTGCTTAGCCCTTTCGTCAGACTTCCACGACCACCTTGGGGCTGGCTTCCATATTCAGAAAGGATGATGTTAGGGCTAAGAGCGTTCCTGTACACTGTTATTTCTTACAGATAAGTGTATGGCATTTTTGTTACATTGCCAGAACCACTTAGCGCGGGCTTGCCGGCCTCCTGCGGACGAACCCTAACCCTAGGTCGGCCCCCGAGGGGCCTCTCCCAAGGGGCCTGGCACCACAACGCCAGGGATTGGGGATCCCCGAGCCCAGCGCCGGAGTCACCCTGCCGCCCCACAGCAACCCGGGTTGCTAGGGGGGCCGCCAGTCTTTCAGGGCGAGAGAACGGACAGGGCCCTCCAAGCCCCCGGCGACTTTTGAAGTCCCCCCGCGCCAAAATGCTTGGGTCCACACTCCCTCTCGCCAGTGCCCTCATCTCGGCCTTCCCCTACGCCTGCCGCAGAGCTGGGGGAATGGGCCTGCTGCACTCCTGGGGGCTAACACTTACCCTACGTCGGTCCCTGAGGTGCCCCTCCCAAGGAGCCTGGCACCTCAATGCCGGGGATTTGGGACCCCCGAGCCCCAGTGCTGGACTCACTCTGCCAACCCCAAGCTCCCAGGGCGCTAGGGTCGTTGCCAGTCATTCAGGAAGGGAGAACGGGCAGGGCCCTCTGATCTGCCTGCGACCTTCAAAGGCCCCCCATGCAAAAACTCTGGCTCCCACTCTCCTGCTCGCCAGCACCCTAACCTCGGCCCACCCCTAAGCTTGCTGCAGAGCTGGCGGATCAGGCCTGCTGGCTTCCTGGGGGCTAACCCTATCCCTTGGTCGCCCTCAAATGGCCCCTCCCAAGTGGCCTGGCACCGCATGCCAGGGATTGGGGACTCCCAAGTCCCAGTGCCGGACGCACCCTGCCGCCCCACCACCACGTGGGGCACTAGGGGCTTCGCCAGTCCTTCAGGGCAACAGAACGGGCAGGACCCTCCGAGTCACCTGTGACCTTCGAAGGCACCCTGAGCCAAAGCCAAAATGCTCTGGCCCACACTCCCGCTCGCCAGCGCCCTCACCTCGGCCTGCCCCTCCACTCGCCCCACAGCTGGTGGAGCAAGCCTGCCAGCCTCCTGTGCGCTAACCCTAACCCTAGGGCGGCGCCGAATAGGCCGGGTACCGCAACGCCAGGGATGGGGTGCCCCCGAGCCCCTGCACCGGACTCAACTTGCCACCACCCGGCCACCCAGTTTGCTAGGGGCGCCGCGCGTCATTCAGGGCAGGAGAATGGGCAGGGCACTCCGAGCCTTCTGCGACCTTTGAAGCCCCCCATGCCAAAACGCTTGGGCCCACGCTCCTTCTCACCAGCGCCCTCATCTCGGCCTGCCCCTACGCTCGCCTGACAGCCGGCGGATCAGGCCTGCCGGCCTCCTGTGGGCTAACACTATCACTAGGGCGGCCCCCGAGGGGCCCCTCCCAAGGGGCCTGGCACCGCAAAGCCGGGGATTTGGGACCACAGAGCCCCAGCGTTAGACTCAACCTGCCGCCCTGCCACTACCCGGGCCGCTAGGGGCGCCGCCGGTCATTCAGGGCGGAAGAATGGGAAGGGCCTTTCGAGCCCCCGGCCACCTTTTAAGGCCCCCCACGCCAAAACGCTTGGGCACACGCTCCCGCTCTCCAGCGCCCACACCTCGGCCTGCCCCTCCGCTCGCTGCACAGCCGGCGGATCGGGCCTCTGGCCCCCTGGGGGCTAACCCTAAACCTAGGTCGGCCCTCGAGGGGCTCATCCGATGGGGCCTGGCGCCACGTCTCTGATTGCTGAACCCCGAGCTGCAGCGCCAGACTCACTGTGCTGCCCCACCGACACCCGGGCCGCTAGCGGCGCCGCCGGTCATTCAGGGCGTGAGAACGGGCAGGGCCCTCCAAGCCCCAGACGACCTTCAAAGGTACCTCCGCCAAAATGCTTCAGCCCACACTCCCGCTCGCCAGCGCCCTCACCTCGGCCCGTCCCTCCACTCGCCACACAACTGGCAGATCGGGCCTGCCGGCCTCCTGGGGGCTAATCCTAATCCTAGGTCAGCCCCCGAGGAGCCCCTCCCAAGGGGCCTAGAGCCGCAACGCCGGGGATTGGGGACCCCTGAGCCCCAGTGTCAGACTCACCCTGCCGGACCGCCGCCACCCGGGCCACTATGGGCGCCACTGGTCACTCAGGGCGGGAGAACGGGCAGGGCCCTCCGAGCCCCTGGCGACTTTCGAAGGTCACCCGCACCAAAACGCTTGGGCCCGGGCTCACTCTCTCCAGCGCCCTCACATCGGCCCGTCCCTCCGTTCGCCACACAGCCAGCGGATCGGGCCTACCGGCCTCCTGGGGGTTAACCCTAAGCCTAGGTCGGCCCCCGAGGGGCACCTCCCAAGGGGCCTGGCGCCACAACACCGGGGATTGGGGACCCCAGAGCCCCAGTGTTGGACTCAACCTGCCACCCCGCCGCCACCCGGGCCAGTAGGGGCGCTGCCGGTCATTCAGGGCGGAGGAATGTGAAGGGCCCTCCGAGCCACCGGAGACCTTTGAAGGCCCCCCGCGCCAAAACACTTGGGCCCACGCTCCCGCTAGTCAGTGCCCTCACTTCGGCCCGCCCCTCTGCTCGCCGCACAGCTGGCAGATCGGGCCTGCCGGCTTCCTGGGGGCTAACCCTAACCCTAGGTCGGCCCCTGAGTTGTCCATTCCAAGGAGCCTGGCAGCGCAACACCGGGGATTGCGAACCCCCGAGCCCCAGCGCCGGACTCATCCTGCCGCCCCGCCGCCACCCGGCTGCTAGGGGCGCCGCAGGATATTCAGTGCGGGAGAAGGGACAGGGCCCTCCGAGTCCCTGTCGTCCTTCGAAGGCCCACCAAGCCAAAACGCTTGGGCCCACGCTCCGGCTCGCCAGCGCCTTCACCTCCGCGCCCCTCCGCTCGCCGCACAACTGGCGGATCGGGCCTGATGGCCTCCTGGGGGCTGACACTAACCCTAGGTCGGCTCCCGAGGGGCCCCTCCCAAGGGGTCTGGCATGGCAAAGCCGGAGATTGGGACCCCCGAGCCCCAGCCAGGACTCACCTTGCTGTCCCGCTGCCACCCGGACCGCTAGGGGCATCGCCGGTCATTCAGAGCGGGAGAACAAGCGGGGCTCTCCTAGCCCACGACGACATTCGAAGGAGCCCCGTGCCAAAATGCTTGGGCCCACGGTCCCATTCGCCAGTGCCCTCACTTCGGCCCGCCCCTCCCCTCGCCCCACAGCCGGCGGATCGGGCCTGCCGGCCTCCTGGGGGCTAACCCTAACCCTAGGTTGGCCCCAGAGGGGCTCGTACGATGGGGCCTGGCGCCACAACGTGTCTGATTGCTGACCCCCGAGCCGCAGCGCCAGACTCACCTTGCCGCCCCGCCAACACGCAGGCCACTCGGCGCCACTGATCATTCAGGGTGTGAGAACAGGCAGGGCCTTCTAAGCCCCGGATGGCCTTTGAAGGCACCCCGCGCCAAAACGCTTGGGCCCACGATCACGCTTGCCTGTGCCCTCAGCTCGGCCTGCCCCTCCACTCGCTGCACAGATGGCGGATCTGGGCTGCCGGCCTCCAGGGGGCTAACCCTAACCCTAAGTTGGCCCCCAAGGAGCCCCTCCCAAGGGGCCTGGCCTCGCAACGCAGGGATTGCGAACCCCCGAACCCGAGCTCCGAACACACTGTGCCGCCCCGCCGCCACCCGGCCCGCTAGGGGCGCCGCCGGTCATTCAGGGTGGGAGAATGGGTAGGTCCCTCCGAGCCCCTGGCGAACTTCAAAGTCTCCCCGTGCCAAAACGCTTGGGCCCACGCTCCCGCTCGCCAACGCTTCACCTCGGCCCGCCCCTCCGATCGCCACGCAGCCGGGGGATCAGGCCTGCCAGCATATTTGGGACTAACCCTAACACTAGGTCGACCCCTGAGGGGCCCTTCCCAAGGGGCCTGGCCCACAACATCAGGGATTCGGACCCCCGAGCCCCAGCGCCGGACTCACCCTGCGGCTCAACTGCCACCCGAGCCGCTAGGGGCTCCGCCGGTCATTCAGGGCGGGAGAATGGGCAGGGCCCTCCGAGCCCCCGGCAACTTTTGAAGGCCCCCCACGCCAAAACGCTTGGGCCCATGCTCCCACTCACCAGCGCCCTCACCTCAGCCCGCACCACCGTCGCCGCACAGCCGGCGGATCGGGCCTGCCAGTGCCCTGGGGGATAACCCTAACTCTAGGTCGGCGCCCGAGGGGCCCCTCCCAAGGGGCCTGGCACCACAACGACAGAGATTGGGGACCCCCGAGCCCCAACTCTGAACACACCCTGCAGCCCCGCCGTCACCCGGCCCACTAGGGGCGCCGCAGGTCATTCAGGGCGGGAGAACGGGCAGGGTCCTTCCGAGCCCCCGGCGAACTTCGAAGGGCCCCTCGCCAAAACGCTTGGGCCCACCCTCCTGCTTGCCAGCGCCCTGACCTCGGCCCGCCACTCCCCTCACTGCACAGCTGGTGTATCGGGCCTGACGGCCTCCTTTGAGCTAACCCTAACCCTAGGTCAGCCCCTGAGGTTCCCCCCCAAGTGCCTGGAGCCGCCACACCGGGGATTGGGAACCCCTGTGCCCCAGCTCCAGACTCACCCTGCACCCTGCTGCCACCATGGCCGCTAGAGGCGCCGCCGGTCATTCAGGGTGGGAGAACTGGCAAGGCCCTCCGAGCCCCTGGCGAACATCCAAGGCCTCCCGCACCAAAACGCTTGGGCCAAGCTACCACTCACCAGCGCCCTCACGTCGGCCAGCCCTTCCACTCTCTGAACAGCTGGCGGATCGGGCCTGCAATCCTCCTGGGGGCTAACCCTAACCCTAGGTCGGCCCCAGAGGGGCCCGTCCCAAGGGGCTTGGCACTGCCACGCCAGGGATTGGGGACCCCTGAGCCGCAACACCAGACGCACCCTGCTGCCCCGCCTCCACCAGGGCCGCTAGGGGCGCCGCCGGTCATTCCCGGCTGGAGAACGTGCAGAGCCTTCCGAGCCACCCTCGATCTTCGAAGGCCCCCACGCCAAAACGCCTGGGCCCACGCTC
The DNA here is from genome assembly GCF_024610735.1 of Ursus americanus. Classification (NCBI taxonomy): domain Eukaryota; kingdom Metazoa; phylum Chordata; class Mammalia; order Carnivora; family Ursidae; genus Ursus; species Ursus americanus. The sequence goes on from NW_028273638.1 coordinate 1,074,457, forward strand.
CTGCTCTCCAGCACCTTTACCTCAGCCTGCCCCTCTGCACGCCGCACAGCTGGCAGATCGGGCCTGCCGGCCTCCTGGGGGCTAACACAAACCCTATGTCAGCCCCCGAGGTGCCCCTCCCAAGGGGCCTGGAACCGCCATGCCCCTGCTTGGGGACCCCCAAGCACCAGCGCCGAACTCACCCTGCCGCCCTGCAGCCACCCGGGCTGCTAGGGGCGCCGACACTCATTCAGGGCGGGAGAACAGGCAGGGACCTCTGAGCCCCCGGCGACCTTGGAAGGCCCCCCGTGCAAAAACACTTGGGCCCATGCTCCCGCTAGCCAGAGCCCTCACCTTGGCCTGCCACTCCATAATCCGCACAGCCGGTGGATGGGGCTTTCTGGCCTCCTTTGAGCTAACCCTAATGCTAGGTCGGCACCCAAGGGACCACTCCCAAGTGCCCGGCGCTGCCACGCCGGGGATTGGTGACCCCCGAGCCCCAGCTCCAGACTCACCCTGCCGGCCCACCACCACACCGGCCGCTAGGGGAGCCACCGGTCTTTCAAGGCGGGAGAACGGGCAGGGCCTTCCGAGCCCCCGGTGACATTCAAAGGCCCCCTGTGCCAAAATGCTTGGGCCCACGCTCCCAGTCGCCAGCGTGCTCACCTCAGCCCACCCCTCGCTCGCCGCACAGCCGGCGGATCGGGTCTGCTGGCCTCCTGGGGGCTAACCCTTCCCTAGGTCAGCTCACGAGAGGCCCCTTCCAAGGGGCCTGGCGCTGCCACGCTGGTGATTGGGGACCCCCGAGCCAAACCGCCGGACACACCCTGCCACCCCATCGACACCCAGGCCGCTAGGGGCGCCACCGGTCATCTAGGTTGGAGAACGGGCAGGGCCCTCCAAGCCCCCGGTGACATTCGAAGGCCCCCCGCGCCAAAATGCTTTGGCCCACGCTTCTGCTCACCAATGCCCTCACCTCGGCCAGCCCCTCCGCAAGCTGCACAACCAGCGGATAGGGCCTGGCGGCCTCCTGGGGTCTAACCCTAACCCTAGGTTGGCTGTCGAGGGGCCCCTCCCAAGGGGTCTGGCACCACCACGCCGGGGATTGGGAACCCCCGAGCACCAGTGCCGGACTCACCCTGGTGCCCTGCGAAGACCTGGCTTGCTAGGGTCGCCGTCCTCATTCAGAGTGGGAGAACTTGCAGGGCCCTCCGCGCCCCCTGAGACCTTCAAAGGCAACGCGCGCCAAAACGCTTGGGCCCCCGCTCCTGTTCACCATTGCCCTCACCTGGGCCCCACCCTCCGCTCACCACACAGCCAGTGGATCGGGCCTGTCAGCCTCCTGGGGGCTAACCCTAACCCTAATTCAGCCCCTGAGGAGCCCCTCCCAAGGGGACTGGCGCCATCACTCTGGGGATTGGGGACAATCGAGCCCCAGCGCCAGACTTTCACTGCCACCCCCGCCGCCACCCGGGCTGCTAGGGGCGCCGCCGGTCCTTCAGGGCAGAGGAAGGGGCAGGGCCCTCTGAGCCCCCGGCGACCTTCGAAGGCCCCTGCGCCAAAACGCTTGGGCCCACGCTCCTGCTCGCCAGCGCGCTCACCTCAGCCCTCCACTCCGCTCGCAACACAGTTGGCGGATCGGGCCTGCCGGGCTCCTGGGGCTAACCCTAAACCTAGGTCGGCCCCCGAGGGGCCCTTCCCAAGGGTACTGGCTCTGCAAGGCCAGATATTGGGGACCCACGAGCATGAGCGCCAGACTCACCCAGCCTCCCCGCCGCCACCCGGGCTGCTAGGGGCGCCGCCAGTCATTCAGGGCGGGAGAAGGGGCATGGATCTCTGAGCCCCCGGCGACTTTTGAAGGAGTCCCGCGCCAAAACCCTTGGGCCCATGCTCCCGCTCGCCAGCGCCCTCACCTTGGACCACCACTCCTCTCACCGCACAGCCGGCAGAACGGGCCTGCCGGCCTCCTTTGGGCTAACCCTAACCCTAGGTAGGCCCCCGAGGGACCACTCCCAAGTGCCTGGCGCCGCCACACTGGGGATTGGGGACCCACGAGCCCTAGCTCCAGACTCACCCTGCCACCCCGCCGTGACCCGGCACGCTAGGGGCAACGTCATCACAGGTCGAGAGAACAGGCAGGGCCCTCTGAGCCCCTGGTGACCTTTGAAGGCCCCCCACGCCAAAACACTTGGGCCCACGCTCCGGCTCGCCAGCGCATTCACTTCGGCCCGCCCCTCCGCTCGACGCACAGCCAGCGGATCAGGCTGCTGGACTCCTGGGGTTAACCCTAAAGCTAGTCAGGCCCCAGAGGGGCCCCTCCCAAGGGGCCTGTGGCCACCAAGCCTGGGACTAGGACCACAGGCCCCATAGCCAGACTCACCCTGCCTCCCTGCTGCCACTCAGGCCACTAGGGGCGCCGCCGGTCATTCAGGGCGCAAGAACGGACAGGGTCCTCCAAACACTGGCGACCTTCGAAGGCTCCCCTTGCCAAAACCCTGGTGCCCACGCTCCCGCTCCCCAGCGCCCTCACCTCGGCCCGCCCCTCCGCTCCCTGCACAGAGGGTGGATCCACCCTGCCAGCCTTGTGGGGGCTAACCCTAACTGTAGGTCGGCCCTCCAGGGTCCCTCCCAAGGATTCTTGTGCCTATGCGCCGGGGATCTGGGACTCCAAGACCCAGAACCAGACTCACGCTGCCGCAACGCCGCCACCCAGGCCACTAGGGGCGCCACCACTCATTCAGGGCGGGAGAAGGGACAGGGCCCTGGAGAAACCGGCGACATTTGAAGCCTCCCGCGCCAAAATGCAGGGGCCCACGCTCCCGCTCCCCAGGGCCTTTACCTCGGCCCACCCACCTCTTACCAACCAGCCAGAGGATTGGGCCTGCTGGCCTCCTGGGTGCTAACTCTAACCCTAGGTCGGCCCAGGAGGAGCCCCTCCCAAAGGGCCTGGCCCCACAATGCTGGGGATTGGGGATCCCCGAGCCGCAGCTCAGGACTCACCCTGCAACCCCACCGCAACGGAGCCGCTAAGGGCGCCGCTGGTTATTCAGGGCAGGAGAATGGGCAGGGCCCTCCGAGACAAGGCAACATTCAAAGGCCCAGGACGCCAAAATGCTGAGGCCCACGCTCCCTCTCTGCATCCCCCTCAACTCGGTCCACACCTCCACTCCTCACACAGCCGGCGACTCGGGCCTGCCAGCCTCCTGGGCGCTAACCCTAACCCTAGTACGGCCCCTGAGGGTCCCTTCCTAAGGAGCCTTGCAGCGCAACGCCGGAGATTGGCGACCAGCAAGCACCAGCGCCGGAAGCACGCTGCCGCCCCGCCCCACACGGACCGCTAGGGGCGCCGCCATTCATTCGTGGTGGGAGAACTGGCAGGGCCCTCCGAACCCCCGCCGACCTTCGAAGGCGCCCAGAACCAAAACGCTTGGGCCCAGGCTCATGTTCACCAGCACCCTCACTTAGGCCCAACTGTCCTCTCTATGCACAGGAGGTGTATCGAGCCTGCTGGCCTCCTGAGGGCTAACCCTAACTGTAGGTCGGCCACGGAGGGGCCCTTCCCAAATGGCCTGGCGCCATAAAGCCGGGAATTGGAACCCCAACCCATGTGCCGGTCTCAACCTGCTGCACTTCAGGCATCAGAGCCTCTAGGGGCCCCACCAGTCATTCAGAGCGGGAGAACGGGCAGGTCATTCTGAGCCCCCACCGACCTTTGAACACCCCCCGCACTAAAACACTTGGGCTCATGCTCAGTCTCGCCAGTGCCCTCACCTCGGCCCAACCCACCGCGTGCTGCACAGCCGCTGATCGGGTCCACCGGCTTCCTGGGGGCTAACCGTAACTCTAGATCGACCCCCGAGGGCCCCTCCCAAGGGTCTTGGCACTGCACACCGGGGATTGGGGAACCCTGAGCCCCAGCGCCAGACTCACCCTGCCGCCCTGCCGCCACACAGGCCGCTAGGGGCGCCGCCGGTCATTCAGGGCGAGAGAACGGGTAGGGCCCTCTGAGCCCCCACCTACTATCGAAGGCACCCCGAATCAAAACGCTTGGGCCCAGGCTCATGTTCACCAGCACCCTCAACTCGGCCCGCACCTCCGCTCCTTGCACAGCTGGCGACTTGGGCCTGCCGGCCTCCCGGGCACTAACTAGAACCCTAGGACGGCCCATGAGGGTCCCTTCCTAAGGGGCCTGGCACCGCAACGCCGGGGATTGGGTACCCCCAGCCCCAGCGCCAGATGCACTCTGCCGCCCCGCCCCACACGGGCCGCTAGGGGCGCCGCCATTCATTCGGGGTGGGAGAACTGGCAGGGCTCTCCGAACCCCCGCCGACCTTCGAAGGCACCCAGAACCAAAACGCGTGGGCCCAGGCTCATGTTCACCAGCACCCTCACTTTGGCCCAACTGTCCTCTCGATGCACAGGTGGTGTATTGGGCCTGCGTGGCTCCTGGGGGCTAACCATAACCATAGGTCGGCCCCCGAGGGGCCCATCCCCAGGGGCCTGGCGTCGCAACGCTGGGGATGGGGACTCCGTGCCCAAGTGCCGGACTCACCCTGCTGCCCTTCAGCCACCCAAGCCGCTAGGGGACCACGGGTCAATCAGGACAGGAGAACGGGCAGGGACCTCTGAGCCCGTGCTGACCTTCGAAGGCCCGGAGCACAAAAAAGTTGGCTCCCATGCTCCTGCTCCCAGCGCCCTCACCTCAGCCCGCCCCTCCGCTTGATTCAGAGCCGGTGGATAGGGCCTGCCAGGCTCCTGGGGGCTAAACAAAACCCTAGATCGGCCTCGTGGGGCACATCCCAAGGGGCCTGGCTCTGCAACGCTGGGGATTAGTGACTCAGAGCCCCAGAGCCGGACTCACCCTGCTGCACTATCGCCACCTGGGCCACTAGGGGCGCCGCCGGTCATTCAGGGAGAGAGAAGGGGCAGGGACTTCTGAGCCCACGGTGACCTTCAATGGCTCCCCACACCAAAACGCTGGTGTCCAAGTTCCCACTTCCCAGCGCCCTCAACTCGGCCCGCCCTTCTACTCGCCGCAGAGCGAGCAGATAGGGCCTGCCGGCCTCCTGGGGGCTAACCCTAACCCTAGGTCGGCCCCCCAGGGGCCCCTCCCAAGGGTCCTAGTGCCGCTACACCAGGGATCTGGGACCCCAAGCCCCAGAGCCAGACTCACCCTGCTGCAACCCCGCCACCCAGGCCGCTAGGGGCGCCGCCAGTCATTCAGGGCAGGAGAAGGGACAGGGCCCTGGAGAAACCGGCGATATTTGAAGCCTCCTGCACCAAAATGCAGGGGCCCATGCTCCCGATCGCCAGCACCTTTACCTCCGCCCACCCACCTCTCGCTGTCAAGCCAGAGGATTGGGGCTGCTGGCCTCATCAGGGCTAATTCTAACCCTAGGTCGGCCCACGAGGAGCCCCTCCCTAGGGGCCTGGCCCTGCAACGCTGGGGATTGGGGATCCCTGAGCCACAGTGTGGGATTCACCCTGCCACCCCACCGCCAACGGAGCCGCTAGGGGCATCTCTGGTTATTCAGGGCAGGAGAATGGGCACGGCCCTATGACCCATGGCAACATTCGAAGGCCCAGGACGCCAAAACGCTGGGGACCATGCTCCTGCTTGCCATTGGCCTCAACTGGGCCCGCATGTCCACTCCTCACACAGCTGGCGGATCGGGCCTGCCGGCCTCCTGGGCGCTAGTCCTAACCCTAGGACGGCCCCTGAGAGGCCTTTCCTAAGGAGCCTGGCGCCACAACGCCAAGGATTGGGAACCCCCAATCCTCAGCGCTGGATGCAACCAGCTGCCCCACCCCACACGTGCCACTAGGGGCGCCGCCATTCATTCAGGGTGGGAGAACAGGCAGGGCCCTTCGAACGCCCACTGACCTTCGAAGGCGCCCTGAACCAAAACACTTGGGTCCAGGCTCATGTTCACCAGCACCCTCACCTTGCCCAACTCTCCGCTCAACACACAGGCGGTGTATCGGGCCTGCTGGCCTCCTGAGGGCTAACCCTAACTGTAGGTCGGCCACGGAGGGGCCCTTCCCAAGTGGCCTGGCGCCACAATGCCGGGAATGGGGACCCCAACCCAAGTGCCGGTCTCAACCTGCTGCCTTTCAGGCCCCGGAGCCTCTAGGGGCCCCGCCGGTCATTCAGAGCGGGAGAACGGGCAGGTCCTTCTGAGCCCGCACCGACCTTCGAAGACCCCCCGCACTAAAACACTTGGGCTCATGCTCAGTCTCGCCAGCGCCCTCACCTCGGCCCAACCCACCGCGTGCTGCACAGCCGCTGATCGGGTCCACCGGCTTGCTGGGGGCTAACCGTAACCCTAGATCGACCCCCAAGGGCCCCTCCCAAGGGCCCTGGCACCGCAACACTGGGAATTGTGGACCCCTGAGCCCCAGCGCCAGACTCACCCTGCCGCCCTGCCACCACACAGGCCGCTAGGAGTGTAGCCGGTCATTCAGTGCGGGAGAACGGGTAGGGCCCTCCAAGCCCCCACCTATATTTGAAGGTGCCCCGAATCAAAACGCTTGGGCCCAGGCTCATGTTCACCAGCACCCTCAACTCGGCCCGCACCTCCGCTCCTTGCACAGCCGGCGACTCGGGCCTGCCGGCCTCTTGGGCGTTAACTAGAACCCTAGGACGGCCCCTGAGGGTCCCTTCCTAAGGGGCCTGGCACCGCAACGCCGGGGATTGGGTACCCCCAATCCCCAGCGCCGGATGCACGCTGCCGCCCCACCCCACAAGGGCCGCTAGGGGTGCCGCCATTCATTCGGGGTGGGAGAACTGGCAGGGCCCTCCGAACCCCCGCCGACCTTCGAAGGCGCACCGAACCAAAACGCTTGGACCCAGGCTCATGTTCACCAGCACCCTCACTTCGGCCCAACTGTCCTCTCGATGCACAGGTGGTGTATCGGGCCTGCGTGGCTCCTGGGGGCTAACCCTAACCCTAGGTCGACCACCGAGGGGCCCTTCCCAAGGGGCCTGGCATCGCAATGCGGGGATTGGGGAGCCCCAAACCCCAGCACCAGACTAACCTTACCGCTCTGCCGGCGGCCGGGCCGCTAGGGGCGCCACTGGTCATTTTTGGCGGGGAAACTGTAGGGCCCTCCAAGCCCCCTGTGACATTCGAAGGCCCCCCATCCCAAAACGCTTAGGCCCATGCTCCTTCTTGCCAGCGCCCTCACCTCGGCCCGCGCCTCCCCTCGCAGCACAGCCGGCGGATCGGGCCTGCTGGCCTCCTGGGGGTTAACCCTAACCATAGTTCGGCCCACGAGGGCCCCTCCCAAGGGGCTTGGTGTGGCACGTGGGGATTGGGGACCCCTGAGCCCCTGCGCCAGACTCAATGTGTTGCCCCGCCTCCACCCTGGCCGATAGGGGCGCCGCTGGTCATTCAGGGCAGGAGAACGGGCAGGGCCCTCAGAGCACCTGGAGACCTTTGAAGGCTCCCAGCGCCAAAATCCTTGGGCCCGTGCACCCGCTCGCCAGCAGCCTCACCTCGGCCCGCCCCTCCGCTCACCGCACAGCTGGCTGATTGGGCTTGAAGGCCTCCTGGGAGCTAACCCAAACCATACGTAGGCCCAAGAGGGGCCCCTCCCAATGGGCCTGGCACCGCTAAGCCAGGGCTTGGCGACCCCCGAGCACCAGTGCAAGACACCCTGCCACCTCGCCAGGACCCGGCCCGCTAGGAGCACTGTCCTCATTCAGGGCGGGAGAACGTGCGGGGACCTCAGAGCCACCAGCGACCTTCGAAGGCCCTCCGTGCCAAAACGCTTGGGCCCACGCTCCCAATCGCGAGCGCCCTCACCTCGGCCAACCACTCCGCTCGCCGCACAGCTGGCGGATCGGGCCTGTGGGCCTCCTGGGGGCTAACGCTAACACTAGGTCGCACCCGAGGGGCCCCTCCCAAGGGGCCTGGCGCTGCAACACCGGGGATTGGGGACCCCCGAGCCCCAGCACCAGACTCACTCTGCCGCCCCTCTGCAACCCGAGCCGCTAGGTGCACCGTCGGGCTTTCAGCGCAGTAGAACCGGAAGTGCGCTCTGAACCCCTGGCAACTTTTTTTTTTTTTTTTTTTTGACAGAGAGACAGCCAGTGAGAGAGGGAACACAAGCAGGGGGAGTGAGAGGAAGAAGCAGGCTCTCAGCAGAGGAGCCTGATGTGGGGCTCGATCCCAGAACGCCGGGATCACGCCCTGAGCCGAAGGCAGATGCTTAACCGCTGTGCCACCCAGGCGCCCCATCCCCTGGCAACTTTTGAATGCCCCCACGCCAAAACGCTTGGGCCCATGCTCCCGCTCTACAGTGCCCTCACCTTGGCCTGCCCCACTGCTCTCTACACAGCTAGCGGATCGGCCTGCCGGCCTCCTGGGGGCTAATACTAACGCTGGTTTGGACCCCGAGGGCCCTTCCCAAGGGGCCTGGCGCCCCAACGCAGAGTATTGGGGAACCCCATGCCCCAGCTCCGGACTTACCGTGCTGCCCCACCGCAACCCGGGCCACTAGGGGCACCACCGGTCTTTCAGGTCGGGAGAACGGGCAGGGCTTTCCGAGCCCCCAGTGACTTTCGAAGGCCCCGCACGCCAAAAGGCTGGGCCCACGCCTCCGTATGCCAGCGCCCTCACCTCAGCGCGCTGCTCTCCTCGCAGCACAGCCAGTGGATGAGGCCTGCCAGCTTCATGGGGGCTAACCCTAAACCTAGGTTGGCCCCCAATAGGCCCCTCCCAAGGAGCCTGGAGCTGCAAGGCCTGGGATTGGGGGCCTCCGAGCCCCAGCACCGGACTCACCCGGCCACCCCACCACAACCCGCGGCACCAGGGTCGCCGCCGGTTATTCAGGGCGGGAGAACGGGCAGGGCCCTCCAGTCCCCTGGCAACTTTTGAAGGCCCCCCACGCCAAAACGCTTGGGCCCACGCTACCGCTCACCAGCGCCCTCACCTCAGCCCACCCCACTGTTGCCACACACTGGCGGATCGGGCCTGCCGGTGCCCTGGGAAATAACCCTAAATCTAGGTCGGCGCTCGAGGGGCCCCTCCCAAGGGGCCTGGCACCGCAACAACAGAGATTGGGGACCCCCGAGCCCCAGCTCCAAACACACCCTGCAGCCCCACCGCCAACGGAGCTGCTAGGGGTGCCGCTGGCTATTCAGGGCAGGAGAATGGGCAGGGCCCTCCGAGACATGGCAACATTCGAAGGCCCAGGACGCCAAAACGCTGGGGCCCCCACTCCCGCTCGGCATCCCCCTCAACTCGGCCCACACCTCCACTCCTCGCACAGCTGGCGGATCGGGCCTGCCGGCCTCCTGGGCGCTAACCCTAACCCTAGGATGGCCCCTGAGGGTCCCATCCTAAGGAGCCTTGCGGCGGAACTCTGGGGATTGGCAACCCCCAAGCCCCAGCGCCCAGTACACCCTGCCGCCCCGCCCCACACAGGCCGCTAGGGGCGCCGCCATTCATTCTGGGTGGGAGAACTGGCAGAGTCCTCCGAACCCCCAATGGCGCGCAGAACCAAAATGCTTGTGCCCAGGCTCATGTTCACCAGCAACCTCACCTCCGCCCAACTCTCCGCTCCACGCACAGGTGGTGTATAGGGCCTGCCAGCCTCCTGGGAGCTAACCCTAACTGTAGGTCGGCCCCCGAGGGGCCCTTCCCAAGTGGCCTGGTGCCCCAACGCCGGGGATGGGGCAACCGAGCCCAAGTGCCGGACTCACCCTGCTGCCCTTCAGCCACCTGAGCCACTAGGGGCCCCACCGGTCATTCAGAGTGGGAGAATGGGCAGGTCCCTCCGAGCCCCCACTGACCTTCGAAGGCCCCCCACGCTAAAACGCTTGGGCTCATGCTCAGGCTCGCCAGTGCCCTCACCTCGGCCCACCCTGCTGCGTGCCGCTCAGATGCTGATCGGGTCCACCAGCCTCTGGGGGGCTAACTGTAACCCTAGATTGACCCCCGAGGGGCCCCTCCCAAGTGGCCTGGCACCGCAATGCCGGGGATTGGGGACCCTGAGCCTCAGCACCTGACTCACCCTGCCACCCAGCCGCCACCCAGGGGCTTGGGGTGCTGCCGTTCATTCAGGGCGGGAGAACGGGCAGGGCCCTCTGAGACACGGTGACTATCGAGTCCCCCCCGCGCCAAAACGCCCGGGCCCTCGCACCCAAACACCAGCGCCCTCACCTCGGTCCGCCGCTCCACTCGCCACGCAGCTGGCGAATAGGACCTGCCGAGTTCTTAGGGGCTAAACCTAACCCTAAGTTGTCATCCGAGGGGCCCCACCCAAAGGGCCTGGCACTGCATCCCTGGGGATTGGAGATACCCGAGCTGCAGGGCCTAACTCACCCTGCCACCCCTCACCACCTGGGCCGCTAGGGGCGCCGCCATTCATTCAGGGTGGGAGAACCTGCAGGGCACTTCGAACCCCCGCCGACCTTTGAAGGCGTTCTGAACCAAAACGCTTGGGCCCAGGCTCATGTTCACCACCACCCTCACCTCGGCCCAACTCTCTGCTTCATTCAGACCCGTTGGAAAGGGCCTGCCGGGCTCTTGGTTCTAAAGAAAACCCTAGGTCGGCCCCGTGGGGCACATCCCAAGGGGCCTGGCTCCGCAACGCTGGGGATTGGTGACTCAGAGCCCCAGAGCCGGACTCACCCTGCCGCACTATCGCCACCTGGGCCTCTAGGGGCGCCACCGGTCATGCACGGTGAGAGAAGGGCAGGGCCTTCTGAGTCCCTGGTGACCTTCAAAGGTTCCCCGCGCCAGAACGCTGGTGCCCATGCTCCCGCTCCCCAGCGCCCTCACCTCGGCCCGCCCCTCCGTTTGCTGCAGAGCCAGTGGATAGTGCCTGCCATGCTCCTGGGGGCTAACTAAAACCCTAGGTCGGCCCCGTGGGGCACATCCCAAGGGGTCTGGCTCTGCAATGCTTGGGATTGGTGACTCAGAGCCCGAGAGCCAGACTCACCCTACCACACTGTCACCACCCAGGCAGCTAGGGGCGCCGCTGGTCATTCAGGGCGAGAGAAGTGGCAGGTCTTCAGAGTCCCCAGTGACCTTCAAGGTCTCCCTGCACCAAAACACCTAGGTCCACCCTCCCACTCACCAGCGCCCTCACCTAGGTCTGCCACTCTGCTCTCCACACAGCTGGCGAATAGGGCCTGCTGGCCTCCTAGGGGCTAAACCTAACCCTAGGTTGGCCCCCGAAGGGCCCCTCCCAAGGGGCCTGGTGCCACAACGCCGGAGATTGGGGACCCCCAAGCCCCAGCGCCGGATGCACCCTGTCACCACTCCCCACCCAGGCCGCTAGGGGCACCGCCATTCATTCAGGGTGGGAGGATAGACAGGGCCCTCTGAATCCCCGCCAACTTTCGAAGGCGCCCCGAACCAAAACGCTTGGGCCCAGGCTCATGTTCACCAGCACCCTCACCTCGCCCCAACTCTCCCCTCGACGCACAGGTGGTGTAACGGGCCTGCGGGGCTCCTGGAGGCTAACCCTAACCATAGGTCGGCCCCCGAGGGGCCCTTCCAAAGGGGCCTGGCGTCGCAACGCTGGGGATGGGGACCCCAAGCCCATGTGCCGGACGCACCCTGCTGCCCTTCAGCCACCCGAGCCACTAGAGGCCCCGCCGGTCAATCAGGGCAGGAGATCGGGCAGGGCCTTCTGAGCCCACGCTGACCTTTGAAGGCTCCCCGCGCAAAAACGTTGGCTCCCGGGATCCTGCTCGCCAGCGCCCTCACCTAGCCCGCCCCTCCTCTTGCTTCAGAGCCGGTGGATAGGGCCTGCCGGGCTCCTGGCAGCTAACCAAAACCCTAGGTCTGCCCTGTGGGGACATCCCACGCGGCCTGGCTCTGCAATGCTGGGGATTGGTGACTCAGAGCCCCAGAGCCAGACTCACCCTCCCACAACGCTGCCACCCTGGCTGCTAGGGGCGCCGCTGGTCATTCAGGGCGGGAGAACAGACAGGGCCCTGGAGAAACCAGGGACATTTGAAGCCTCCCTTGCCAAAAGGCAGGGGCCCACAATCCCACTCCCCAGCGCCTTTACCACGGCCCGCCCACCTCTCGCCGCCCAGCCAGAGGATCGAGCCTGCCGGCCTCATGGGGGCTAACTCTAACCCTAGGTCGGCCCACGAGGAGCCCCTCCCAAGGGGACTGGCCCTGCAACGCTGGGGATTGGGGATCCCCAAGACGCAGTGCGGGACTCACCCTGCCGCCCCACTGCCAATGGAGCCGCTAGGGGCGTCGCTGGTTATTCAGGGCAGGAGAAAGGGCAAGGCCCTCCGAGCCATGGCAACATTCAAAGGCCCAGGGCGCCAAAATGCTGGGGACCATGCTCCTGCTGGGCATCGCCCTCAACCTGGCCCGCACCTCTGCTCCTCGCACAGCCGATGACTCGGGCCTGCCGGCCTCCTGGGCGCTAACCCTAACCCTAGGACAGCCCCTGAAGCTCCCTTCCTAAGGGGCCTGGTGCAGCAACGCCGGGGATTGGGGACCCCCAGGCCCCAGCGCCGGATGCACGCTGCCGCCCCGCCACACACAGGCCGCTAGGGGCGCCGCCATTCATTCGGGGTGGGAGAACTGGCAGGGCCCTCCGAACCCCCGCCGACCTTCGAAGGCTCCCAGAACCAAAACGCTTGGGCCCAGGCTCATGTTCACCAGCACCCTCACTTCGGCCCAACTGTCCTCTCGATGCACAGGTGGTGTATCGGGCCTGCGTGGCTCCTGGGGGCTAACACTAACCATAGGTCGGACCCCGAGGGGCCCTTCCCCAGGGGCCTGGCGTCGCAACGCTGGGGATGGGGACCCCATGCCCAAGTGCCGGACTCACCCTGCTGCCCTTCAGCCACCCAAGCCGCTAGGGGACCACGGGTCAATCAGGACAGGAGAACGAGCAGGGACCTCCGAGCCCGTGCTGACCTTCGAAGGCCCCATGCGCAAAATCGTTGGCTCCCATGCTCCTGCTCCTAGGGCCCTCACCTCGGCCCGCCTCTCCGCTTGATTCAGAGCCGGTGGATAGGGCCTGCCAGGCTCCGGGGGGCTAACCAAAACCCTAGGTCTGCCCCATGGGGCACATCCCAAGTGGCCTGGCTCTGCAACACTGGGGATTGGTGACTCAGAGCCCCAGAGCCAGACTCACCCTGCTGCACTATCGCCACCTGGGCCACTAGGGGCGCCGCTGGTCATTTGGGGGAGAAAAGGGGCAGGGACTTCTGAGCCCATGGTGACCTTCAAAGGCTCCCCGCACCAAAACGCTGGTGCCCACACTCACACTCCCCAGCGCCCTCACCTTGGCCCACCCTTCTACTCGCCGCACAGCGGGCAGATAGGGCCTGCCGGCCTCCTGGGGGCTAACCCTAACCCTAGGTCGGCCCCCCAGGGGCCCCTCCCAAGGGTCCTGGTGCCGCTACGCCAGGGATCGGGGACCCCAGGCCCCAGAGCCAGACTCACCCTGCCGCAACCCTGCCACCCAGGCCGTTAGGGGCACCGCCAGTCATTCAGGGCGGGAGAAGGGACAGGGCCCTGGAGAAACCAGAGACATTTGAAGCCTCCCGTGCCAAAATGCAGAGGCCCAGGCTCCCGCTCGCCAGCGCCTTTACCTCCTCCCACCCACCTCTCCCCTCCCAGCCAGAGGATTGGGCCTGCTGGCCTCCTGGGTGCTAACTCTAACCCTAGGTCGGCCCACGAGGAGCCCCTCCCAAGGGGCCTGGCCCCGCAACGCTGTGGATTGGGGATCCCTGAACTGCAGCACAGGACTCACCCTGCCGCCCCACTGCCAACGGAACCCCTAGGGGCGTCGCTCGTTATTCAGGGCAGGAGACAGGGCAGGGCCCTCCGAGCCATGGCAACATTCGAAGGCCCAGGTCGCCAAAATGCTGGGGACCACGCTCCTGCTGGGCATCGCCCTCAACCTGGCCCACACCTCCGCTCCTCGCACAGCCTGCGACTAGGGCCTGCCGGCCTCCTGGGCGCTAACCCTAACCCTAGGACAGCCCTTGAAGCTCCCTTCCTAAGGGGTCTGGAGCCGCAACGCCGGGGATTGGGGACCCCCAGGCCCCAGCGCCAGATGCACGCTGCCGCCCCGCCCCACAGGGGCCGCTAGGGGCGCCGCCATTCATTCAGGGTAGGAGAAGTGGAGGGCCCTCCGAACCCCTACAGACATTCGAAGGCACACCAAACCAAAACGCTTGGGCCCAGGATCATGTTCACCAGCACCCTCACCTCGCCCCAACTATCCCCTCGACGCACAGGTGGTGTATCAGGCCTGCGGTGCTCCTGGAGACTAACCCTAACCATACATCAGCCCCCGAGGAGCCCTTCCCAAGGGGCCTGGTGTCGCAACTCTGGGGATGAGGATCCCAAGCCCATGTGCCTGACTCACCCTGCTGCCCTTCAGCCACCCGAGCCACTAGAGGCCCCGCTGGTCAATCAGGGCAGGAGATCGGGCAGGGCCCTCTGAGCCCACGCTGACCTTTGAAGGCTCCCCGCACAAAAACGTTGGCTCCCAGGATCCTGCTCGCCAGCGCCCTCACCTAGGCCCACCCCACCGCTTGCTTCAGAGCCGGTGGATAGGGCCTGCTGGGCTCCTGGCAGCTAATCAAAACCCTAGGTCGGCCCTGTGGGGACATCCCAAGCGGCCTGGCTCTGCAATTCTGGGGATTGGTGTCTCAGAGCCTGAGAGCCAGACTCACCCTGCCGCACTGTACCCACCCGGGCCACTAGGGGAGCTGTCGGTCATAGAGAGCAAGAGAAGGGCAGGGCTATCTGAGCTACAGGTGACCTTCACAGGCTCCCCACACCATAACGCTGGTGCCCACGCTCCCGCTCCCCAGCGCCCTCTCCTCGGCCCACACCTCCGCTCGCCGCACAGTGTGTGGATTGGGCCTGAAGGTCTCCTTGGGGATAATCCTAACCCTAGGTCAGCCTCCCATGGGCCCCTCCCAAAGGTCCTGGTGCCACTACGCCCGGGATCTGGGACTCCAAGCCCCAGAGCCAGACTCACCCTCCCACAACGCTGCCACCCGGGCCGCTAGGGGCGCCGCCGGTCATTCAGGGCGGGAGAAGGGACAAGGCCCTGGAGAAACCGGAGATATTTGAAGCCTCCAGCGCCAAAATGCAGGGGCCCACAATCCTGCTCCCCAGCGCCCTCACCTCGGCCCACCCCTCTGCTCGCCCCACAGCCATCGTATTGGGACTGCCGGCCTCCTGGGGGCTAACCCTAACCCTAGGTCGGCCCCTGAAGGGCACTCCCAAAGGGCCTGGCACCGCGATGCCGGACATTGGGGACCCCCAAGCCCCAGCGATGTACTCAAAATGCCCCTCCGCTGCCACCCGGGCCACTTGGGGCGCCGCCGGTCATTCAGGGTGGGGGAATGGGCAGGACCCTCCAAGCCAAAGAATAGGAAAACAGTAAGTAAAAAGGATACGTGCACCCCTATGTTTCTTGCACCATTATTTACAATGTCACAATATGTAAGCAACCCAAGTGTCTGTAGAAAAATTGACAAATGAGATGATAGATGTGAGTATTCACACACACACACACACAGACACAGACACACACACACACACACACACACACATACACACACACAATGGAGTATTACTCGGCTTGCAAAAGAATGAAACCTTGCCATTTGCAGACACATGGATGGAGCTAGAGACTATTATCCAAACTAAAATCAGTCAGTCAGAGAAAGACAAATCCCATATGATGTCACTCTAATGGGGAATTTAAAAAACAAACAAAAATAAATAACTAAAAGAGAAAAAGGAGACACACCAAAATACAAACTCTTAACAATAGAGAACAAACGGATGGTTACAAGAGAGGAGGTGGATAGAGGGATGAGTGGAATAGATGAAGGGGATTAAGAGGACACTTCTTGATGACCACTGAGTAATATATAGAAATACTGAATCACTCTACTGTACACCTGAAACTAATGTAACACTGTATGTTAGCTTTAATGGAACTAAAATAAATTAAAAAAAAAGATTTTTCTTTCAGAAACCTCTTTGAAAAAGCTTTTCCTGTGCAATGTGCAAAAGCCCTACTTGGGAGGATTCACTCTACAATAATTATTCACTCTATGCCTAAAATTCAGATTTCACTGAGTTCTTACCATGGATCCCAGCCCACGGGAGCCATGGTCCTTTTCAGTCCAGGCTCAGCACCTATGCATTCAAGATTGGAAGTAGAGACACATTTCACTTCACAGTCCAGATAGCTATTATTGTTTCTGTTTCAGTGTGAGAGAGTCACAGACTTTGGGACAGGTTTCAGAGCAGGTTTATTATGGATCCTGGATCTCTACTTCAATGTTCATTGCCTGGAACCATTTGGCTAATAGGTTCTCTGTGGATGGGCTTGCTTCCAAGCACATACATGGAAGATGCAAAGGTGGGTGGGCTTGGTGCGGGACAGGAAGAAGACCAAAAGCAGACAAGGGTCCGATCCCTCCCCTGATCCAGGAACTGCTATGGGAGAGGGTACGGGAGGTAGAATCCATGTGAAACTCCAAGGTCACCAGCTGAACACAGGAGGCACAGGTCAAGGGATCTGGAGATGCAGGGGTTGAAGGCTGCTCTGAGCTACCTCTGGGAGGAAGGGAGGGAAGGAATGAGAAGGAGACACTGCCTGCCCCTGGCCCATGCCATCTGCCCACCGCTCCGACACGCATCAGTCTATGAGCTGACACAGCCTGGGCTCAGGACGGGCAGGCTTGGGTCCCTCAATCCTCAGTAGGACAGCTGGCCCCAGGGCTCAGAGACATGCTGAGGGAGATGAGAGGGAAAGCTGCCCCACCCAGGTCATCCCATCCTTGAGCAGACAGCCCTTCAGAACTGCTAAAAAAAACCCCACTCACGGGGTTGAAAGACATGCCATGGATGAACTAAGGCATAGAGATATGTAAAATAACATTCATTTTTAAGTTCAGAGCTGTCATCTCAGGAAGTGGGGAGAGCTTCCCTGAAGAAGACTGAGGGGAGGGCAGGCCATGCTGAAAAGGGAGACATGGCTGTCCTGATTGGGGACCTGCAGCCCCCTTCCAGGGCAGGGCATCATCCTCGCATCACACGAGATCCATGGAAGTTTTCCATCAGGGACAGATGTTTTTCTCGAGAAGGCTACACTGGCATCGGACTGCACAGGGCACCAGGGACGAGGGCCAGATGGAGGACGGACAATACCCCGGAGGCCATGGGGCAAGAGCAGAGGCACAGGACCTTGAAGATGATGATGAAAAGCAGGAGGTTGCAGCATGGAGCTGGCCCAAAAGTGCCATGGGAGCAGTGCCCACAGCTACACTGACTGGGTGCCTTCTGTGCCCGGTGTGGCTAACTTCAGTGGGGTCCAGACTAGTCCTGACCACAAGTCTAGGAAGTGTGCACCACCCCCGGCCTCCTCTCCCCCTGCAGCTGCTAGGAATCACGGTCACGGACCCTGGTCAGCTTTCATGGAAACCAAGCAGTGGCTCCCCCGCACGCTGCACCTCTGGTGGTGGTCCAGTGCGACCCTCGTGCCTGGCCAGACAGTGATGTCTACCTGTCTCCACACAAATCCACAGACAGGAGGGTGTCCCTGAATTCCACAGCACCTGATGAGACAGATCCACAGAACCCAACACCCAGTGGGTCACTAGGGACCTCACCTATGGTCATGGAGCTCACCGTACCTTATTTCTGTCACTTCCCACAGAAAGCCTGGTTCTGATACCCCACAATACCGTACATTCTGGTTGCTGACCTGGGGTCATGCCATGAACCCACATGGCACCTTTCTTTAAGTGAAGGCTATGCCTATATCTAATAGAAAATATTTAATGAAGTACAAGTCCATCAGGACTATGGTGTGAACAGTAGCACACAGCCTGAATGGTAGTAGTCAGTAATTCTAACAAGCGTTAACCCCACCCCCCGTCTCACAAAGCCTTCCTCCATCCCCACTGAACTCATGGTCTGCCCTCAGAAAACCCTCGAGGAAACAAACCTTTCATCTGAGTGCTCTCTTCACCTTCTGCTTCAAATCTTGTCCAACCACAATGATAGGAAATTAGAAATCAGTCTCAAGAAAAAAATGGGACAGTCAAAAATAGGTGGAGATTTTTGGGGCCTGGGTGGCTCAGTCGTTAAGGATGTGCTTTCATCTCAGGTCTTGACCCCGGATCCTGGGATCTAGCCCCAAATCAGGTCCTTGCTCAGTGGGAAGCCCGCTTTTCCCTCTCCCACCCCCCTGCTTGCGTTCCCTCTCTCGCTGTCTCACTCTGTCAGATACTTAAATAATCTTAAAAAATATGTGGAGATTTAACAACATGCTACTGAACAACCAACAGTCAAAGAAGAAATCAAAAAAATTTTAGAAGTACCTTGACATTGATGAAAAAGACAACCTACAAAAACTTATGGGATGCAGCAAAAGTAGCTTTATGGGGGACATTCATAGAAATTCAGATCTTCATCAATCCATGAAAATGCTCTCCAATAAACAACCTGATTTATGTGGTAAAGAAGTAGAAAAAATAACAAAGCCCCAAATTAGTAGAAATAAGGAAATAACAAAAACGAATACATAAATAAATCCAACGGAGACTAAAAAGAAAAAAAAATGAAAATGAGAGCAGCCTTTTTTGGAAAGATAAACAAAACTGACAAACTTAGCTAGACTCACCAAGAAAGACAGAGGACTCGAATACAATCAGGAAAGAAAGATAATGGATTCCTGTATCATATCAAAATCAAAAGAACCCTTCAACCTTGGACACAACAACATCTTGTAAGCCACGTCTCTAAAGGCAAAGGAAATAAAAGCAAAAAATGAACTATTGGCACTTCATCAGGATAAAAAGCTTCTGCTCGGCAAAGCAAATGATCAAAAAACAAAAAGGCAACCTATGGAATTGAAGAAGATATCTTCAAATGATTTTACAGATAAAGGGTTGGTATCCAAGATCTATAAAGAACTCCTCAAACTCAACACCCCAAAAATGGGCAGAAGACACAAAGAGATACTTCTCCAGAGAAGACATACAAATGGCCAACAGACACATGAAAAAATGCTCCACATCACTTGCCATCAGGCAAATACAAATCAAAATGACAATGAGATACCACCTTACACCAGTTAGAATGGTTAAAATTAACAAGGCAGGGGGCACCTGGGTGGCACAGAGGTTAAGCATCTGCCTTCGGCTAAGGGCGTGATCCTGGCATTATGGGATCGAAACCCACATCAGGCTCCTCCGTTATGACCCTGCTTATTCCTCTCCCACTCCCCCTGCTTGTGTTCCCTCTCTCGCTGGATGTCTCTATCTCTGTGGAATGAATAAATAAAATCTTGAAAAAAAATTAACAAGACAGAAATAAAAAAAAGTCAGAGAGGATGTGAAGAAAGGGGAGCCCTCTTACACTACTCGTGAGAATTCAAGCTGGAACAGCCACTTTTGAAAACAATATGGAGGTTCCTCAAGACGTTAAACACAGAGCTATCCTATGACCCACCAATTGCACTACTGGGTATTTACCCCATCGACACAGAGTAATGAAAAGAAGGGGCACCTGTATCCCAATGTTCATAGCAGCAATGTCCATAATAGCCAAACTGTGGAAGGAGCCAAGATGTCCTTCAGCAGATGAATGGACAAAGAAGATGTGGTTCATCTATACAATGGAATATTACTCAGTCATCAGAAAGGATGAATACCCCCCATTTGCACCAAAGTGGATGGACCAGGAGGGGATTATGCTAAGTGAAATTAAGTCAAGCAGAGAAAGACAATTATCATATGGTTTGACTCCTATGTGGAACGGAAGGAATAGCATGGAGGACATTAGAAGAAGGAAGGGAAAACTGAAGGGGTGGGAATGAGAGGGGAAGATGAACCATGAGAGACTACTGACACTGGGAAACAAACTGAAGGTTGCAGAAAGGGAGGGGAAGAGTAATGAGTTATCCTGGTGATGGGTATTAAGGAGGGCACGTGTTGGGGCGCCTGGGTGGCACAGCGGTTAAGCGTCTGCCTTCGGCTCAGGGCGTGATCCCGGCGTTATTGGATCGAGCCCCACAACAGGCTCCTCCGCTGTGAGCCTGCTTCTTCCTCTCCCACTTCCCCTGCTTGTGTTCCCTCTCTCGCTGGCAGTCTCTATATCTGTCGAATAAACAAATAAATTCTTTTTTAAAAAAAGGAGGGCACGTGTCATAATGAGCACTAGGTGTTATATGCAAACAATGAATCATGGAACACTACATCAAAAACAAATGAAGTACTGTAGGGTGACATCATTTTAAAAAAAGAAAGATATGAAATCCATACAGGAAAACTGTCACTATTTGCAAATGACATGAAATCCCGAAAGATTCCACACACACACAAAAAAAAAAAACTGTAAGAATAAACAAATTCAAGAAAGCTGCAGGATATAAAGTCAATATACAGAGACCTGTTGTCTTTATTTATTTTCAAATTTTATGTATTTATTTGACAGGAAGAGAAAAAGCACAAGCAGTGGGAGTGTCAGAATGAGGGAGAAGCAGACCCTCGCTAAGCGGGGAGCACAACACGGGGCTCGATCCCAGAACTCTGGGATCATGACCTGAGCTGAAGGCAGACGCTTCACCTATGGGGCCACCCAGATGACCCAACTTCTTGCATTTCTGTATACTGATGACACACTGTCATAAAGAGAAATTAAAAAAGCAATGCCATTTACAATTGCATAAAAAAAATCTAGGAATAAAAGTAACCAAGAATGAGAAAGACATAGTACACTCAACACATGGCAGAAAAGAAATGAAAAGCATGTGTGTCGAGGGGGACAGGATGAATGGGTCAAAGATTTGGAAGGCAACACAAACAAATGGAAGCATACGCCATGCTCCTTAACTGGAAGAGTTAATTATGTGAACATGTCCATCGTACCCAAAGCAATCGACAGATGTGATGAAATCCCTATCTGAATTCCAGTGGCATTATTCCAGCAAGTAGAAAACAGTCCTCAAACTTGTATGGAATCACAAAACACCCCAAATACCCAAAGCAACCTGGAGAAAGAAAGGTGCAGTCAACACACTCCTGGATTTCAAGCTAGATTACAAAGCTGTTGTCATCAAAACAGGATGGTACTGGCATAAACACAGACACCAGGTCAGTGGAACAGTACAGAAAGCTCAGAAACTTACCCACACGTAGACGATCCTAACTTACGACACAGCAGCAGAAGATATGCCATGAGGGAAGGACTGTCTCTTCAGTGAGCGGTAACAGGCAAACTGGACACTAAATGCAGAAGAATATAACTGGGTCACTTTCTTACACCACACACAAAATTTTTAATGGATGAATGATATGAATGTAAGACCTGAATCCATCAACCTCCAAGAAGACACAGGTACTAAGTCTCTCGACATTGGTTTTGACAAAGTGTCTTCAGATCGAACACCAAATGCAAAGGCAACAAAAGCAAAAATAAACAAGTGGAACAACTTCAAAGTGAAATCTTCCACGCGGAAAAAGAAACCAGCAAAAACTTACAAGGTCACAGACCCAATAAGAAAAAAATATCTGTGAATCATATGTGTGAGAAGACGCTAATATCCAAAATACACACAACACTCATACAAATCAAAACAAACAAAAAAAAAACAACGGTATAAAAAATGTGGGGAATATGTGAATAGATACTTTCCAAAGACGGCACACAGGTGCCAACAGACAGAAAAAGTTGTTCCACATCACTAAATATCGTCAGGGAAACATCAGTCAAACCCACAATTGGCTATTCCCTCACAACTGTTGGAACACCTATTGTCCCAGAGACAGACACCAGGTGGGGTCAAGGGTGTGCAGACGAGGAGACTCTGTGCACTGTTGGTGGGAATGGAAATTGGTGCAGCCACTGTGACAAACGGTATGGAGGTTCCTGAAAAAATAAAAGCAACTACGACATAACCCAATAATGGCTCTACTGAGTATTGATTCGGAGAACACAAAAATACTGCCTCAAAAAGACAGATGCACTCCCACGTTCACTGCAGCATTATTCACAAGAACCAGACATGGAAACACAGACCTTGGGGGCCTTATGCCAAGTAACTCAGACACAGAAAGACCAATACCAGATGATCTCATGTACATTCCATGAGGAATAAACAAATACTGAACGCATAGACACTGAGAGCAGATTGGTAGGTGCCAGATTCAGGGTTGGGGTGGTAGAAACGGGTAAAGGTGGTCAAAGTCTCAATGTTTGAGTGAGAAAATCTGACAGTCATGAAATGTTCTGTCCAGCATGGAGACTAAAACTAACCCCGCAGTATGAGGTATAGGTTTCCCTGCTCTTTGAAAGTACAGGGCTTCTGAGAAACCTTGCACAGCAGAAATGGTGTCAAGAAGGAATGGCCATTAATTTACACGGAACAATTAGACAGTGTGCTCAAACACCAAAATTCCTTCTCTTTGGCTTTTCTTAGGCCTCAGCACACAAGTTTCTAACGGAGGCCCAGCATAAATGAAGATAAAGCACAGCAGAGGCTCACAGACACCATTCAAAGTGCTGGTGGCTGGATGCGGAGAGCGGTTCCCAGCGGAAGGAGCTGGTTGGGGTGCACGCCGCCTCTGTCATGCTTCTCCCCAAAACAGATGCTGAACGTGATTCTCACTGTTCACCTTTTTTCATAAGAGGGAAATCCTCTTCAGGTCTCTTCCTCTTACTGAAGATGGGTAATAACATAGTTCTTTCAAGAAAGCCCAGTGTCTTCCTGTGAACGTTTAAAAAGTGGGGGACACTTGTACTTGAGCATTACTGAGGGAGGAGATGTGAAAGGTTCTCCTAGACACAAATCTCAGCAGACCCACCGGGAAAGGCACCTTCCTCAGCATGCGGAACACGGACTACATCCTACCCCCAGAAACCCTCTCCTTCCCCTCGATCAGGACAACCCACAACAGCTGGGAGTTACCCCAACTCCTCCATTCTCCTGCTCCTAATAGCTAACCGATCAGCAAATCCTGTGAGCTCCATCTTCAAAATGGACCCAGAATAGGTCTAACCACTCCATCCAAGGCCACCTGTCTGGTCCACAGTGCCTGAGTTCCTGGAAAAGCTTCGTCATTGACGTGCCTTGCCATCTTCAACACTCTGTCATCTGTTCTCAACACTGTAGCCAGGATGGCCCAGTGAAACAGGGTCTCATGGGGTTATAGCCCTGGAATGGCTTTCTTTCACCTCTCTGAGGTAATGTCCTAAACTGTCTCCTGTGGCCACAGGGCCTTCTTGCTGCTCCTGGACATACCTGGAATTCTCCTTCCCCAGAGCCTTTGCACATGCTTTCCCTTCTGTTAAGAATGCTCTAGATGTGTTCTCACTCACCTTCGGAGAAGTCTGAATTGGAGTGACAGGGACAGAAGATGAGCCTGTGTGTGTTGGGTGAGGCTGGTGGCCCAGAAGAGGGTTCTCTGCCAGCTCTCTGCCTGTGCCTCACTTGTCCTCAGCCAGGAACTTGCACAGAGCCCTCACCTGTCACAACTCTCACCCAGGAGACCCACAGCCACCCTTGGAGCCCACCCTGCCCATACCCTGCTGCAGAATGCATTCAGCTCTCATCTGGGACCCCTGTCAGCTTTACCCAGACCTGGAACTCCCCCATCTTCTGCAATGCTCCTGGATTCCCCCTCTTCTTCCAAAATCACACTGGCGCAAGGCTTTCATGAGAAAGATATAATGCTAACTAATGAAAGGTTCACACCTACTTTCCCCTTCTGTTGCCTTTCTCTCCACCTTCT
Organism: Ursus americanus; assembly: GCF_024610735.1. Lineage (NCBI taxonomy): Eukaryota > Metazoa > Chordata > Mammalia > Carnivora > Ursidae > Ursus > Ursus americanus. The sequence continues at coordinate 1,098,200 of NW_028273638.1, forward strand.
TTCCTACCTGTGCAAATTGTAACATATCAGTGGAACATGAACATGCTCTGAGACCTGAATCTTTCATTGCAGCTTTCTGAGGACTCCTTATGTGATATGAAACTAGTGTATCTTACAACAGGGTGTTTTACAACTCTCATCTATAGAATAGTACAGCCCAAATCACTACAATTTTACCTCACTCTTCATGAAGCAGAACACTTTTTCCTTTCTTCTTTTACTTAAATTCCAGTTAGTTCACATGCCATGGAATATTCGCTTCAGGGGTAGGATTTAGTGATTCCTCACCTGCATACGGTACCTGGTGCTCATCACAAGTACCATCCTTAATACCCCTCACCCATTTAACTCTTCCCCCCACGCCCCTGTCCTGCAGCAACACTCAGTTTGTTCTCCAAGGTTGAGTCTATTTCCTTGTTTGCCTCTCTCATCACCCCTCCACTCTGTTCATCTGTTTTTTTTTCTGAAATTCCACAAGTGTGAGAGATAGGATATTTGTCTTTCCTCACTGATTCTGCTTAGCTTAATACACTCTAGGTCCATGCACATCCTTGCAAATGGTAAGATTTCATTCTTTTTGAAGCTGGGTCATATTCCATTATATATAGGTATCCCACATCTGCTTTATCCATTCATCAGTGCATGGACTTTGGGATTCTCTCCATAGTTTGGCTACTGTGGACATTACTGCCATAAACATCATTGTGCATGGACCCCCTTCGAATCTGCATTTCTGTATCCTTTGGGTAATTACATAGGAGAGCAATTGCTGAATCATGGGGTTTTTCAATGTTTAACTTTTTGAGGAACCCCCACACTGTTTCCCAGACTGGCTGAACCACTTTGCATTGCCACCAACAGGATGGGAGGGTTCCCCTTTAAGCAGAACATTATCTGCCGGCAATTTCATAAGAGGAAACAAAACCTCTGTGAGATGCACCCAGGGTCAGGCAAGCAGTTGCATACCTCACCCCAAGGCTCCTGACGCCAAGCCCCTTGAAGCCACCAGCATGCCACTATCCAAAAGAATTCCCAGACTCTCCTTCTGACTCCACCACCAAAGAAACTACAGAGAGAATATGGCACCTCAAACTATCGAGATAATACATTTAGTAAAACTAGAAAGTCAAGCTCAACTTTTAAACAGGAGCAGGCTGCTTTGGATAATTTTCAATTTTCCCTCCACCCTAATTTTAACTCTTCTGATGAATAAACTAATCAATGATGAAACATCACCTTTGTCAAATGACATCATCCAAGTCTGTATCAGATGAAAAAAAAGCCACCTAACTCTAGATGCTTGCCACTCAACCATATCTTAGGCCCAATTGAATAAACAGTGTTAGATGAAGGAACAAATTAGATGTTACAAACAGGCACAGAGTGAATCTCACCTTCCCTTTCTAATAAAAGAGGGTTCCTAGGAAACAGATGGTCAAAATACATCTCTAAGCAATAAATGGACAGAGAAATTGTGATCCCCTGCAAAGTTCTACCTGCAGGGAAACTAAGTAATTCTTGCACCAAACCCAGAATCCTGACAGCTAATTCAATTTTACTTTGTGGCTCAACTAGAGAAAAGAGAAAAGCCCAGGAGGTTTTGGCATAATGAGAGGTTTTACCTCCAGCCCTGACATAGATAGGACATTTTGCCAAACATACCTGTGCTTTCTCTGAACACTGGCGTCCTGTGACAAGCTGCCTCGCTGACTCCGATGCTAACGTTCAAAACCTCGGGTGTCTTGGAGCCAGAGCAGAGAAGTGTTGTCAGCTGGGGACAAGAAGGCACCTCTGACCTAAAGCCTGCACACCTGCTTCGGTTTCTGGGCGAAGGGGCAACACATACTTGTTGTTTGTCAGTAATTATCTTCATTCTCAACAGACCAATGACCTTGCCTTTTCTGGAAAGCAGACTTACTCTTCTAAAGAAACCCTCAATTCATCTATTCCCAATGCAACTAGAGTGGGGTCTGGTTTACGCACGCCTCCAGGCCCCCACCTGGAGGATTTTCCTGCATGATTCTAACAGCCAATTACCACTAACCCGGGGGCACAGGGGGCATAATGCTGAAGTTGGGGGATGGCTCTGGGGCTTGCTACTGCCACACCTGTGCCTGGGGGACCAGGGCACACCCTGCTGAACTCGGGGTACTGCTCAAGAGGCATCACCTGCACTGTGTCAGAGAACTAAATGTGGGGATTGTGTGAGGTCCTTTCCCGCACTCTTCCAGGGGAACAGGGGAAACCCTGAAATTCTGCAACCCATCCCACCAAAGCTCAGGGGAGCGGGCGCCCTGCAGTTCACGGGTATGGAGATAAGGCCAGTTGAGGACATGGGGCAGAAGAGACTTTAAAGGGAAAAAGAAAACTCACCTGAGTCCCCACAATGAACCCTCTCCACGTGCCCTTCCAGAACCCTGCCTCCCACCTGAGGCGCACCCTACCCCCAGACCCCCACCCCAGTGCATGCTGCTCACTCACCAGCAGGGATCTCCACAGGGCAACTCTCTCTCAGTGCCCCTTCTTCTGCCCCAAGTCTGCAACCCACTGCAAATCTGGGCCAGCCCACAGTGATGTAGCTCCACCCCCAAGTGGTGAATGGTCTGGGAGGGTGGTGCCTGAGCTCCTTGGATGCTGCGCAACCAGTCCTCAAGCCCCTGGAACCCTGAAAGTGCAGGGGGCACAAGAGGAGCCTCCTCTACCCAACACCAGGCACAGGCATGGGTGGGCTCGTGGGCTGGGGCCCCCACACAACCTGGCCCCTTCTAGGGACCTCTCTAGCTGCAGACCACCCTCAGAGTCCTGCCCCTTCCCTTTCTGCACCAGCCCTCCCTGCTGGGGTGTGCCTGGTTCTGGGCATAGTCAGTGACTATCAGACCCTCCAAGACTTGGGCTTTAGGAAATGCAATGATTTCATGCATTTTCAGTATGCACATGTCAGTATGACTTTAATCTTATGGGAGCCAAAGAGGTTCTTTATTTTCTCTTATCTTTATGTTGGTATTTTTGGTTATTGTTTTCTTCTCGAAGCAGATGTACAACATGTGCTTGGGGCAGAAATAGGGATCATGCTTTCAGGTTTTGCCCAGTCGTTTTGAGCCGGGTAAAATGTTAAAGGATAGCTTACCTGGGAGCCCAGGATCAGGGCCCACAGATGATATAAGATAAAAATTACTTTCATCATTATAATTACTCCTAAATGGAGGAATGTGAGACAAAAGCACCTTTCCCAAGAGTACCAAGAAATCAAAATGATGTCCACAGAAGGCGGCATGCTCCATGGTCAGCACAGGTGACAGAAGTGTTCACAGTCTCTGGACTCCTGCCCTTCTCCTGCCCAAATCTCTGAAGCACACAGACCACTGAAAATCAGAATTGTAGAACTGCTAGACACCTTAGAGATGTCTGGCACCATTCCCTTGGACTGCAGAATAAAACACAGTAGCTCATTGTCACAAACTAATTTCAACATGAAGTGCTCCCTGGATGCACTAAGTTCTTTCTCTGCAAATGTTGACTAATGTAAGTCACAGTCATAACATATAAACACTACAATGGCTGGGAAGTCATCGTAGGTAAGGGAATATTTTAGCCATGTTTATAAGCATTGGCTCACGTTGTAGAAGAGGCTGAGCTGAGTGTTTTTAAATACTATTTCAGACCTGTTTTACAGCACCCTCTGAACATACCAGAGCCTGAATCGACTAAAAAAGATAGTTGGTTTCAGTAACTTTAATACCAGGAAAATATTATGCTGTCTGTATTCCTAAGGATCTTTGAGTATCTTACCCAGACGTCCTCCACTGAGATAATGATCTTAATGATCACCATTGGCAGAGGTGAAAAGGCCCACTGAATTCATTCCAGTTGTCCACATGACAAGAAAATCCTGATACTTGATAGGTTTCCAGATCAAGAAGACCAGAGATAAGAGGGAAATAGTACCCTGTATGGAACAACAAGGGATTTGGAGTCAATTTGGGGATCCCACTTAGGTTTCTGACACTAAAATCCTCTGTGACTCATATCATCTGAGTCCCTGTCTAACCACCTGAACATGTGCCTAAAAATATCTACACCCTAGTTGAGAAGTTTAAGAGGCAGAATGCTACAAAGAGCCAGTATGATGTCTCTCAGGAACAGGTGCTCAGGAAGCCATAATTGCTATTGGGTCTATTTCTTTTCCAGAAGAAAGAACACATGTTGAATCCATATTCCTAATCGATGACTCACCAGATGTTTTTCAAACCTGAAGGAAGGCCAAGAAGTCGCTCTTGTGTCATATTTCACTCAGAAATCATGTTGTTGGACTGGTGAGGATGATACGATAGCGACGTCATCACTAAGAGTGGGGAGCTTCTAATTTCCATACGGCCATGTTGACCCCCTTAGCTCAGAGCAACCAGAAAGGGCAGCTGGGGAGGGGGCACCGTCATCCCTATGAGTGGGGAGCTTCCCATTTCCATATGGCCATGTTGACCCCCTTAGCTCAGGGCCACCAGATAGGACAGCTGAGGGGGACCACAGGCCAAGGCTGCCAGGTGTGGCTGGGGCAGGCAGAACTCTGACTTAAGGCTCAACTCCTGTCTAGGTTATTATTATGCTCTTCACAAAGAAAGTGCCATTGTGTGTGAGCCCTCATGTAGAAAAGGTTCAGTATTTCCATTGAGATTCCTTCTCTGACCTTTAGGATATGTAGCAAAGTTCCATTTAATTTTTAAACATTGAAGGACTTCCTGGTTTTATTTTCGCTATGACTGTGGCTCAATTCCCCTGTGGTCTAAGAATAGAATCTAGTTAATTTCAGGGTTTAACATTTGTAGCCTTGATTCGTGGCCCCACCTATCATCTATTTGGGTAAAGAGTCTATGACCACTTGAAAATAATGTATTCTGCACTTATTATGGAATGTTCCCTATATGTCAATTAGGTCACATTTTTACCAATGTTTTGTCTGCTTTTTCTGTCAGATATTGAGAAAGGTATATTAAAATCTTCAAACAATGCTGCTCTATTCAACGTGGCATCGGAGAATCTACCAGTGTTAGAAGGCAAGAGAAACAAAAAGTATAAGAATTGAGGGGATAATTGTGACTATTCACAGATAATACGATTGTGCACATAGAAAATCCAAAACAGTCTATAAATACCCTATTAGAATTAAAAATGCAATTTATAAATTTGAGATGGATTGTGCTTCCCATTGGACAATTTCTGAAAGAAAACGTAGAACCTGTCAATCTTGGGGTAGGACATAGGGTGCACTAACCATTTAAAAGAATTCAGTGGGACCTCATAAAAATGTGACATTTCTCCTTATCTTATGACCATAAGAAAATGAAAAAGTGAACCGCAGGCTGGGAAGTAAAGTTTTGCAATACACACACTGACAAAGACTTGTCAATAAAGAATTCCTGCTCATCAACCATAGAAAGTCTATTTATAAACGAATACTTCACAAAAGATTGACTCATGGCCAATAAGAACAGGAAAGGGTGCTCTACAGTATTATTTTCAGGAGCAGCAAGGCCTTTCCTAAAATGAAAACATACACACAAACCAGTATTCCCTAGATGGATGACATCCTTATTTCTGAGGACAGCTTGAAGAACAGACTAGCATCAAAGTAAAGTGATGGAATTCCTGACACTCAGAGGATGGACAATTGACCTCAAACTACAGTACAATTTCTAGGCATCATTCGGTCCTCTGAAGGCAGACAACTACCACACCCCTTCCTACACCACACAGGTTGCTTCCCAACCCCTATCATAAAAGAAGAAGATGAGAAACAGATAGGACTAGTAGTAAATAGCAAAAATCACATGTGGGGATTATCCTGAAACACACTGATCACATAACTAGTGTAAGGAAGTGTAGGGAACTGACAAGGACAGAGAATCAAGAGGTACTTCTTTGGGAAATGCTGTCTGAAATCGTCACACCTTGGTACCAGCTAATGAGGGCTCTAAGCATACCCTAGGGTTTGCTCACAAGGGTCTGCAACACCATCGCTGAGGACTGAAACTCTTCAAGACCTCAAAGCTTGCCTGATTGACTATTGGACTAAGAGATTCCCATGTTCTGAAAACAGATACCAACTCATTGAAAGGTTCACCTGGGCTCTCTCGGAGGCCCTACAAGAAGCTGAACCATTCACTGAAAATCAATTAAACACACATACACACACACACACACACACACACACACACACACACACACACACACACCTGTCATTTCACCAATTACTTAAACATTCAAGGTTCGTCCTACCTTTTCTTTTTCACATTGATATTTATACTCACATGAAATGTCATCATTTCTAATGAACACTGATGTCAAAATAGAGATCCATTGACACAATATTCACAAAATGGAACTTCCCTGCTGTCATTTTCAATATAGCGTTTTTTAAAGTTCATACATATTTTAGGTTTTTGGTAACTTATACAGGAGGAGATCAGCATTGAAAAACTCTGAATACTGACAATGAGTTTGAAGCCTAGAGAACAAAAATTGTCCAATTTCATAGATAATAAGGAACCAAAGGGAAAGCATGGAAGCTGTAGTCGAATAATTTTACACATATTCATCCTCTATTATTCTACTACTGAGGGGCATGTTTTATTGCCACTATACATGCATCAATTGTCTTCCACGTGCACTTGCACAGGTATAATGAATTACTACAGTAGAATGAAATGTCTGGGAACTACTTGGTGCATTGTATAATGAACAATGAAATTTCGATCTTATATTTGGTGAACTTCCACTGTCTGTCCCTTTAAACAGTGGACCCTAAACAGAAGGGGGAATGAACCACGAGAGACTATGGACTCTAGGAAACAAACTGAGGGCTTCAGAAGGGAGAGGGGTGGGGGATTGGGATGGGCCAGTGATGGGTATTAAGGATGTACATATTGCATGGAGCACTGGGTGTTATATGCAAATAATGAATCACGGAACACTACATCAAAAACTAAGGAAATACTGTATAGTGACTAACATATCATAATAAAAATTATTATTAGAAAAAAAATTAAAGGTAAAAAAAAACAATACAGCTTTTCTGTTTCAAGAACAATCACAATTGAGAAAAAACTAACTTCCAATCCCTAAAGCCAAACACAGACCAAGTTCCATTTCACTCCCCTTTATTCACATTCTCTGTGGGTTCTAAGCGATTTCCCTACCTCCTTTCCTGCTGAGCAGGGAGCCCGGTCTCGATCCCAGAAGCCTGGGATCATAACCTGAGCCAAAGGCACATGCTTAACTGGCTGAGCCAGCCAGGAGCCCCAGCCATGTTTTTCTTAAGCATAAGGACAATTTCTCACAATGCCTTCACATGACTTCACATGGTACCAGACACCTGCATTTGCCTCTAGGAGGTTGCAGATGAAGGCAATTGCAAACTCTCACAGTGGTTTATCAAATACAATGACCTGCCTAGTGACAGTGAAACTCTTATGAGCCCACGAGAGGGTGCTGTGACACTCAGCTGTGGCTGGGCTGGCACAGAGAACCAAATCCATTTCCCTGCCTGATGTCTGTGAGGAACAGATGCCCCCACTGTGAATGAGACCCTGCCACTGAGCTGTCCAGAGATGGCCATCCTCACGGAGGATGAGGATAAAGGACAATGCCTGAGGAGACCTCATCTGTCTCTTTTATCTTTCCATATTTTTGACAGTGGACAAATCACTGCCTAGGAGTCCCCAACTACCTTAGTCTCATCTGTGAATGGCCAAGAGATTTTACAAAACACTCAAGATTTTGACCTCACAAATGCCCACAACCACTTACCATAGGGATTCAACATTAAGCAAAGATACTGTTCGTTGGAAGAGAGGTCCTGCCCACAGTTGTTTCTCACTTATATGCTCATCTTCCTTACCTCATGGTAACATAACCAACTTGATTCCTGCTTCCGTCTTCAGGAAGGCTGAGGTGACTTGAAGGGCATTACCCTGACATCGTTCTTTCTTACAATAAGATGTGGACATTTCCCTAGTCCTACACACCCAAAGTTGAATCGGAATCAGGATTGAGGAGGCTGATGAGAGTTGAAGGTTTTTTCCTGTACACGGTGGTTTATTACCAATAAGAATGGGTCAGAGTCCTCGAAATTCCAGAACCTTTTCATTAATGCTTCCTACTCGTGAAAGATGATGTACATTGGTCTTTCCCTGTATAGTGTGGTGATTCAGAGAAAAGTGCTTAGCGCTTTCGTCAGACTTCCACGACCACCTTGGGGCTGGCTTCCATATTCACAAAGGATGATGTTAGGGCTAAGAGGGTTCCTGTACACTGTTATTTCTTACAGATAAGTGTATGGCATTTTTGTTACATTGCCAGAACCACTTAGCGCTGGGCTTGCCGGCCTCCTGGGGACTAACACTAACCCTAGGTCGGCCCACGAGGGGCCCCTCCCAAGGGGCCTGGTGCCACAACGCCGGGGATTGGGGACCCCTGAGCCCAGCACCGGAGTCACCCTGCCACCCCGCAGCAACCCGGGCTGCTGGGGCGCCGCCAGTCTTTTAGGGCGAGAGAACTGGCAGGGCCCTCCAAGCCCCCGGCGACCCTCGAAGGCCCCCCGCGCCAAAACGTTTGGGCCCACATTCCCTCTCACCAGCGCCCTCACCACGGGTTGCCCCTCCGCCTGCCGCAGAGCTGGCGGAATTGGCCTGCCGGACTCCTGGGGGCTAACACTTACCCTAGGTCGGCCCCCGAGGGGCCCCTCCCAAGGAGCCTGGCACCACAATGCCGGGGATTTGGGACCCCCGAACCCCAGTGCTGGACTCACTCTGCCACCCCACAAGCACCCAGGGTGCTAGGGGTGTTGCCAGTCATTCAGGAAGGGAGAACGGGCAGGGCCCTCCAATCCCCCTGCGACCTCGAAGGCCCCCCGCGCAAAAACTCTGGCTCCCACGCTCCTGCTCGCCAGTGCCCTAACCTCGGCCCATCCCTCCGCTCGCTGCAGAGCTGGCGGATCAGGCCTGCTGGATTCCTGGGGGCTAACCCTATCCCTAGGTTGCCCCCGAGGGGCCCCCCCCACATGGCCTGGCGCCACATGCCAGGGATTCGGGACCCCCAAGTCCCAGCACCAGACGCTCCCTGTCGTTCCGCCTCCACAGGTGGCGCTAAGGGCGTCACCAGTCCTTCAGGGCAACAGAACGGGCAGGACCCTCCGAGCAACCTGCGACCTTCGAAGGCACCCCAAGCCAAAGCCAAAATGCTCTGGCCCACGCTCCCGCTCACCAGCTACCTCACCTACCCCACCTGCACATGGGCAGAATGAGCCTCCCAGCCTCCTGGGGGCTAACCCTAACCGGAGGTCGGCCCCCGAGGGGCCCATCCCAAGGGGCCTGGCGCCACAACGCTGGGTATTAGGGACCCCGAGCCCCAGCGCCGGAGTTGCCCTGCCACCCCGCCGCCACCTGGGCCGCTAGAGGTGCCGCTGGTCATTCAGCGCGGGAGAATGGGCAGGGCCTTCCGAGCCCGTGGCGACCTTCAAAGGCCCCCCTATGCAAACGCTTGAGCCCACGCTCCCACTCCTCAGCGCCCTCACCTCGGCCTGCCCCTCCGCTCGCCACAGAGCCAGCGGATGAGGCCTGACCTCATCCTGGGGGCTACCCATAACCCTATGTTGGCCCCTGAGGGGCCCCTCTGAAGGGGTCTGGCACCGCAATGCCTGGGATTGGGGACCCCCGAGGCCCAGCCCGGACTCACAGTCTCGCCCCGCCGCCACCCAGGTCGCTAGGAGCACTGTTGGTCATTCAGGGTGGGAGAACGGGCAGATCCCTCTGAGTCCCTGGTGACCTTCGAAGGCCCCCCGCGCCAAAACGCTTTGGCCCGTGCTCCCGCTCGCCTGGACCCTCACCTCGGTCCACCCCTCCGCTCGCTGCAGGGCCGGTCGATCGGGACTGCCGGCCTCCTGGGTGTTACCCTAACCGCTGGTGGGCACCTGAGGGGCCCATCCCAGGTTCCTATTGCCACAACACCGGGGATTGGGGACTCCCGAGCCCCAGCGCCGGACTCACCCTCCCGCCCTACCGCCACCTGGGCTGCTACGGGCGCCCTTGGTCATTCAGGGAGGGAGAACGGACAGGGACCTTCGAGCCACCTGCAACATTCGAAGGCCCCCCGCACCAAAACGCTTGGGCCCACGCTCCCGCTCGCCAGCACCCTTACCTCGGCCCTCCCCTCTGCTCCCCACACAGTGGGCGGATCAGGCCTGTGGGCCTTCTGGGGGCTAACACTAACCCTAGGTCGGCCCCCTAGTGGCACCTCCCAAGGGGCCTGGCGCCACAACAACGGGGAAAGGGGACTCCCGAGCACCAGCGCCAGACTCACCATGCCCCCCGCTGCCACCCGAGCCACTAGGGGCACCGCCGGTCATTCAGGGCAGGAGAACAGCAGGGCCCTCCAAGCCCCCAGCGACCTTCGAAGGCCCCCCGCACCAAATCACTAGGTCCCACGCTCCCGCTCGCCATCACCCTTACCTCGGCCTGCCCCTCCTCTCGCCACACAGCCGGCGGATCGGGCACCCTAGCCTCCTGGGGGCTAACCCTAACCCTAGGTAGGCCCCCTAGGGGCCCATCCCAAAGGGCCTGGTGCTGCAATGCCAGTGATGGGAGCCCCGAGCCCCAGCACCAGACTCTCCCTGCCGCCCCGCTGCCAACCAGGCTGCGAGGGGTGCCGTCGGTCATTCAGGGCAGGAGAACGGGCAGGGCCGTCCGAGCCCCCAGCGACCTTCGAAGGCCTACCACGCTAAAACGCTAGGGCCCATATTCCCTCTTGCCAGCGCCCTCACCTTGCCCGCCCCTCCGCTTGCCGCACAGCCTGCGTAATGGGCCTGCCAGCCTCCTGGGGCTAACCCTAAACCTAGGTAGGCTCCCAAGGGGCCTGGAGTCGCACCGCTGGGGATTGGGGACCCCTGAGCACCAGCGCCAGACTCACCTTGCCGCCCCGCCACCACAAGGACCGCTAGGGGTGCGGCAGGACATTCAGTGCAGGAGAACGGGCAGGGCCCTCCGAGCCCCTATCGTCCTTCAAAGGCCCACCGCACCAAAACGCTTCGGCCCACGCTCCCGCTCGCCAGCGCCCTCACCTCGGCCCGCCTCTCCACTCGCCACACAGCTGGCGGATCGGGCCTCCCAGCCTCCTGGGGGTTAACCCTAACCCTAGGTAGGCCCCCCAAGGGCCCATCCCAAGGGGCCTGGCATCCGCAATGCCTGGGATTGGGGACTCCTGAGCCCCAGTGCTGGACTCACTGTGCCGCCCCGCCACCACCCGGGCCGCTAGGGGAGCCGCCCGTCATTCAGTGCGGGAGAACGGGTAGGGCCCTCTGAGACCCAGAGACATTTGAAGGCCCCCCGCGATAAAACGCTTCGGCCCACACTCCTGCTTGCCAGCGCCCTTACCTCAGCCTGCCCCTCCACTCGCCGCACAGCTGGTGGATCCGGCCTGCCGGCCTCCTGGGGGCTAACCCCAACCCTAGGTCGGCCCCCGAGGGGCCCTTAATGGGGCCTGGCGCCACAACGCCTGGGATTGCTGACACCTGACCCCAGCGAGGGACTCACCATGCCGCCCCGCCACCACCCGGGCTGCTAGCTGCACCGCCGGTCATTCAGGGCGTGAGAACAGGCAGGGCCCTCTGAGCCACGGGCGACCTTCAAAGGCACCCCACATTAAAACGCTTGCGCCCACACTCCTGCTTGTCAGCGCCCTCGCCTCGGCCCACCCCTCCGCTCGCCGCAAAGCTGGCCTATCGGGTCTGCCGACCTCCTGGGGGCTAACCCTAACCCTAGATCTGCCCAGGAGGGGCCCCTCCCATGGCACCTGGCGCCACAACCCCGGGGATTATGGACCCCCGAGTCCCAGCGCCGGACTCACTCTGCTGCCCCGCTGCCAACTGGGCCAGTAGGGGCGCCGCCGGGCATTCAGGGAGGGAGAACGGGCAGGGCCCTCTTAGCCCCCGGCGACCTTTGAAGGCCACTCGCGCCAAAACGCTTGGGCTTATGTTCCAGCTCGCCAGTGCCCTCATCTCGGCCTGCCCCTCCGCTCGCCACACAGCCGGCGAATCGGGCCTGCTGGGCTCCCGGGGGCTAAACCTAAACCTAGGTCTGTCCCCAAGGGGAAACTCCCAAGGGCCCAGGCGCCTAAAAGGCGGGGATTGGGGACCCCCGAGCCCCAGCGCCAGACTCTCCCTGCTGCCCCGCTGCCAAACGGGCCGCGAGGGGTGCCGTTGGTCATTCAGGGCAGGAGAATGGGCAGGGCCCTCCGAGCCCCTGGCGAAATTCGAAGGCCCCTTGCGCCAAAATGCTTGGGCCCACATTCCCGCTCGCCAGCGCCCTCATCTCAGCCTGTCCCTCTGCTCGCCACACAGCTGGCAGATCTGACCTACCGGCCTCCTGGGGGTAACACTAACCCTAGGTCGACACCCAAGGGGGCCTTCCCAAGGGACCTGGCGCCGCAACGCCAGGGATTGGGGACCCCCGAGCTCCAGCGCTGGACTCACCCTGCTGCCCCGCCAGCACACGGGCTGCTAGGGGCGCGGCAGGACATTCAGTGCAGGAGAACAGGCAGGGCCCTCCAGTAGGGGCGCCGCCGGTCATTCAAGGAGGCAGAAGGGGCAGGGCCCTCTGAGCCCCTGGCGACCTTCGAAGAACTCCCGCGCTAAAACGCTTGGGCCCACCTTCCCGCTCACCAGCGCCCTCACCTCGGCCAGATCCTGCGCTAGCCGCACAACCAGCTGATGAGGCCTGCCGGCTTCCTGTGGGCTAACCCTAACCCTAGGTCGGCCCTCGAGGGACCCGTCTGATGGGGCCTGACACCACAAAGCCTGGGATTGCTGACCCCCGAGCCCCAGCGCCGGACTCACCGAGCCGCCGTGCTGCTACCCGGACCGCTAGTGGCGCCACCGGTCATTCAGGGTGGGAGAACGGGCAGGGCCCTCCGAGTCCCCGGAGACTTTCGAAGGCCCCCCACGCCAAAACGCTTGGACCAATGCTGCCGCTCGCCAGTGCCCTCACCTCGGCCCGCCCCTCCGCTCTCCAAACAGCCGGCGGATCAGGCCTGCTGGCCTCCTAGGGGCTAACCCTAACCATACGTCGGCCCCCGAGGGGTATATCCCAAGGGGCCTGGCTCTGCAATGCAGGGGATTGGGGACCCCTGAGCCCCAGCGCTGGACTCATCCTGTCACCCTGATGTAACCGGGCCGCTACGGGTGCTGCCGGTCATTCAGGGCGGGAGAATGGGCAGGGTCTACCGAGCCTCTGGCGACCTTTGAAGGCCCCCCCATCCAAAACGTTTGAGCCCATGCTCCCGCTCCTCAGCGCCCCCACCTCGGCCTGCCCCTCCTCTTGCTGCAGAGCTGGCGGATGAGGCCTGCTCTCCTCTGGGGGCTCCCCATAACCCTAGGTTGGCCCCTGAGGGGCCCCTCCGAAGGGGCCTGGCACCGCAACGCCGGGGATTGGGGACCCCCGAGCCCCAGCGCCAGACTCACCCTACTGCCCCAATGCCACCCGGGCTGGTAGGGGCACCGCTGGTCATTCACGACGGCAGAATGGGCAGGGCCCTTCGAGCCCCCGGCAACCATCGAAGGCCCCCCACGCCAAAATGCTTGGGCCCACGCTCCCACTCGCCAGCGCCCTCACCTCAGCCTACCCCTCCGCTCAATGCACAGCTGGCGGATCGGACCTGCCGGCCTCCTGTGGGCTAACCCTAACCAAAGGTCGGCTCCTGAGGGGCCCATCCCAGTGGCCTATCGCTGCAATGCCGGGGATTGGGGACCCCCGAGCCCCAGTGCTGGACTCAACTTGCTGCCCCACCACCACCCAGGCCGCTAGGGGTGCCGCTGGTCATTCAGTGCAGAACGGGCAGGGCCCTCCGAGCCCCCGGCCACCTTCAAAGGCCCCCCGCGCCAGAATGCTTGGGCCCACACTCCCGCTCGCCAGCACCCTTACCTCAGCCCGCCCCTCCGCTCGCCGCACAGCCGGCGGATCGGGCCATCCGGCCTCCTGGTGGCTAACCCTAACCCTAGGTCTGCCCCCGAGGGGCCCATCCCAAGGGGCCTGTCTCCGCAATGACGGGGATTGAGGACCCCAGAGGCCCAGCGCTGGACTCACACTGCTGCCACGCTGCCCCCTGGGCAGCTAGGGGCACCGCCGGTCATTCAGAGCGGAAAAACAGGCAGTGCCTTCCGAGCCCTGGTGACTTTCGAAGGCCTCCCGTGCCAAAACGCTTGGGCCCATGCTCCTGCTCGCCTGCGCCCTCACTTTGGTCCGCCCCTCAGCTCGCTGCACAGCTGGTGGATCGGGATTGCCAGCCTCCTGGGTGTTACCCTAATTGTTGTTGGGCCCCAGAGGGGCCCATCATAGGTTCCTATTGCCGCAATGCCAGGGATTGGGGACCCCCGAGCCCCAAGGACGGACTCACCCTCCCGCCCTACCGCCACCTGGGCCGCTAGGGGCACCGCCGTTCATTCAGGCAGGGAGAACGGGCAGGGCCCTCTGAGCCACTGGCAAATTTCGAAGGCCCCCCACACCAAATCTCTTGGGCCCACGCTCCTGCTCCCCAGCGCCCTTACCTCGGCCCGCCCCTCCACTCACTGCACAGCTGGTGGATCGGGCCTGTGGGCCTTCTGGGGGCTAACCCTAACCTTAGGTCAGCCCCCTAGTGGACCCTCCCAAAGGGCCTGGCCCCACAACAACAGGGATTGGGGTCTCCCGAGCCCCAGCGCCGGACTCATCCTGCTGCCCTGCCACAACCCGGGCCGCTAGGAGCGCCGTCGATCATTCAGGGAGGGAGAACTGGTAGATTCCTCTGAGCCACTGGCGACCTTCGAAGGCCCCCCGCGCCAAAATGCTTGGGCCCATGCTCCTGCTCGCCTGCACCCTCACTTCGATCCGCCCTTCAGCTCGCTGCACATCTGGTGGATCGGGACTGCCGGCCTCCTGAGTTTTACCCTAATTGTTGGTGGGCCCCGGAGGGGCCCATCCCAGGTTCCTATTGCCGCAATGCTGGGGATTGGGGACCCCCGAGCCCCAAGGCCGGACTCACCCTCCCGCCCTACCGCCACCTGGGCCGCTAGTGGTGCCGCCGGTCATTCAGGGAGGGAGAACGGGCAGGGCCCTCCAGGCCACCGGTGACCTTCGATGGCCCCCTGCACCAAAACGCTTGGGCCATGCTCCCGCTCACCAGCGCCCTTACCTTGGCCCGTCCCTCCGCTCGCCGCACAGCTGGCGGATTGGTCCTGTGGGCCTTCTGGGGGCTAACCTTAACCTTAGGTCGGCCCCCTAGTGGCCCCTCCCAAGGGGCCTGGCGCCGCAACAACAGGGATTGGGGACTCCCGAGCCCCAGCGCCAGACTCACCCTGCCACCCCGCTGCCATCCAGGCCGCTAGGGGAGCCGCCGGTCATTCAGGGCAGAAGAACAAACAGGGCCCTCAAAGCCCCTGGCGACTTTTGAAGGACCCCCGCGCCAAAACGCCTGGGCCCACGCTCCAGCTCGCCAGCGGCCTCACCTCCGCCCGCCCTCCACTCGCCACAGAGCTGGCGGATCGGGCTGACGGCCTCCTGGGGGCTAAATCTAACCGTAGGCCATCCCCCTAGGGGCCCCTAGCAAGGAGCCTAGAGCCGCAACACCGGGGATTGGGGAACCCTGAGCCCCAGCGCCGGACTCACCCGGATGCCCCGCCACCACCCGGGCTGCTAGGGGCACCGCCGGTCATTCAGGGCGGGAGAACAGGCAAGGCCCTCCGGGCCATCGATGACCTTCGAAGGCCCCCTTCGACAAAACGCTTGGGCCCATGCTCCCGCTCTCCAGCGTCCTCACCTCGGTCCGCCCCTCCGCACATTGCACAGCCGGGGGATAGGGCCTGCAGGCGTCCTGTGGGTTAACCCTAACCCTAGGTCATCCCCCAAGGGGCCCCTCCCAAGGGGCCTGGCGCAGCAACCCCAGGGATTGGGGACCCCTCAACCACAAGGCCGGACTCCCCCTGCCGTCCTGCCACAACCCGGGCCACTAGGGGCGCCGATGGTCATTCAGGGCGGGAGAACGATCAGAGCCCTCCGATCCCCCGGCGATCATCGAAGGCCCTAGCGCCAAAATGCTTGGGCCCACGCACCCGCTCCCCAGCGCCCTCACCTCGGCCCACCTCTCCACTCCCCATACAGCTGACGGATCTGGCCTGCCGGCCTCCTCGGGGCTAACCCTAACCCTAGGTCGGTCCCCGAGGGCCCCTCCAAAGGGGCCTGGCTTTGCCACGCCAGGGATTGGGGACTCTAGAGCCCCAGCGCCAGACTCACCCTGCCGCCCCGCCACCACCCGGGCCGCTAGGTGCGCCGCCGATCATTCAGGGTGGTAGAACGGGCAGGGCCCTCAGAGCTCCTGGCGACCTTCGAAGGCCCCCAGGGCCAAAACGCTTGGGCCCACGATCCCTGTCGCCAGTGCCCTCACCTCAGCCCACCACTCCGCTCGCCGCACACCCGGCAGATCGGGCCTGCCGACCTCCTTTGGTCTAACCCTAACACTAGGTCGGCCCCCGAAGGCCCCTCCCAAGGTGCCTGGCGCAAAACACGCCGGGGTTTGGGGACCCCCGACCCCAGCGCCGGAATCACCCTGCAAACCCACCGCCACACTGGCCGCTAGGGGTACCACTGGTCATTCAGGGCGGGAGAACGTGAAGTGCCCTCCGAGCCCCCAGCGAACTTCGAAGGCCCACGTGCGAAAACTCTTGGGCCCACGCTCCTGCTCGTCAGCATCCTCACCTCGGCCAGCACCTCCGTATGCCTGCCGGCCTCCTGGGGCTAACCCAAACCCTACTTCGGCACCCAAGGGGCCCTTCCCAAGGGGCCTGGCACCACCACGCCGGGGATTGGGGACCCCTGAGCACCAGCACCGGATTCACCCTGCCGCCCTGCCGCGACCCCGCCCGATAGGGGCGCCATCCTCATTCAGGACGGGAGAACGGGCATAGCCCTCCGAGCCCCCGGCGACCTTCGAAGGCCCGCCACGCCAAAACGCTTGGGCTCACGTTCCCGCTTGCCAGAGCCCTCAACTTGGCCCGCCCCTCCGCTCCCCACACAGCTGGCGGATCGGGCCTGCTGGCCACCTGGGACTAACCATAACCCTAGGTCGGTCCTCGAGGGGCCCATCCCAAGGGGCCTGGAGCAGCAACGCCTGGGATTGGGGACCCCCAAGCTCCAGCACCGGAGTCACCCGGGGCCCCACCGCCACCCGGGGTGCTAGGGGCACTGCCGGTTATTCAGGGCGGTAGAACGGGCACGGCCCTCTGAGACTTCGACGACCTTCGAAGGCCCACTTTAAAAAATGCTTGGAGCCATGCTCCCACTCGCCAGCGGCCTCACCTAGGCCCGCCCCATCGTATGCCGCACAGCCTGTGGATTGGGCCTGCCGGCCTCCTGGGGCTAACCCTAAACCCAGGTCCCCCTGGAGGGACCCCTTTCAAGGGTCCTAGCGCCACAACGCCGGGATTGAGGACACCTGAGCCCCTGCGCCGGACTCACCCTGCCTTCCTGCCGCCACCCGGGCCACTAGGGGTGCTGCAGTCATTCAGGGCGGGAGAACGGGCAGGGGCTTCCGAGCCCCCGGCAACATTCGAAGGCCCCCCGCACCAAAACGCTTGGGGTCATGCTCCTGTTTGTCAGCGCCCTCTTCTCAGGCTGCCCTTCCGCTCGCCGAAAGCTAGCGTATGGGGCCAGCCTGCTTCCTGGGGGCTAAACCTAACCCAAGGTCGGACACTGAGGGGCCCCTTCCAAAGGCCTGGTGCCACAACGCCGGGGATTGGGGACCCCCGAGCCCTAGAGCTGGACTCACTCTACTGCCCCTCCCCTACCAGCCCCTAGGGGCGCCACCAATCATTCAGGGCAGGAGAACGGGTAGGGCGCTCTGGGCCCCCGGCGACTTTCGAATGCCCCCAGCGCCAAAACGCTTAGGCCCACGCTCCCGTTCGCCAGTGCCATCACCTCTGCACGCTATTTCGCTTGCCACACACCCGGCTGATCGGGCCTGCCAGCCTCCTGGGGGCTAACCCTAACCCAAGCTCAGCACCCAAGGGGCCCCTCCAAGCGGCCTGGCGCCACAATGCCAGGGAATGGGGACCCCCGAGCCCCATTGCCAGTCTCATCCTGCCGCCGCGCCACCACCCAGGCCACTAGGGGTGCCGCTGGTCATTCAGGGAGGGAGAATGGGCACGGCCTCCAAGCCCCCAGTGACCTTCGAAGGCCCCCCACGGCAAAACGCTTGGGCCCATGCTCCTGTTCGCCAGGGCCCTCACCTCTGTCTGCCCCTCCGCTCACCACACAGCCGGCGAAAAGGGCCTGCCGCCGTCCTGGGGGTTAACCCTAACCCTAGGTCAGCACCCAAGGGGCCCCTCCCAAAGGGCCTGGCGCAGCAACCCCAGGGATTGGGGACCCCCGAGCCCCAAGGCCGGACTCAACCTGCCAACCTGCTGCCACCCGGGCCGCTAAGGGAGCCGCCGGTCATTCAGGGCGTGAGAACTGGAAGGGCCCTCCGAACCCCCGATGACTTTCGAAGGCCCCCCGCGCCAAAACGCTTGGGCCCACGCTCCCGCTTGACAGCGCCCTCACCTCGGCCTGCCCCTCTGCTCACTACACAGCATGCGGATCGGGCCTGCCAGCTTCCTGGGGGCTAACCCTAAACCTAGGTCGGCCCCTGATGGGCCCCTCCCAAGGAGCCTGGAGCTGCAAGGCCTGGGATTGGGGACCCTCGAGCCCCAGCAGCGGACTCATACGGCCGCCCCACTGCAACCCGGGGCTCTAGGGGTGCCGCCGGTTATTCAGGGCGGGAGAAGGGGCAGGGCCCTCCAAGCCCCCACCGACTTTTGAAGACCCCCCACACCAAAACGCTTGGGCCCACGCTCCCACTCCCCAGCGCCCCACCTCGGCCCGCCCCTCTGCTCGCTGCACAGCCTGCGGATCGGGCCTGCCAGCCGCCTGGAGCTAACCATAACCCTAGGTCGGTCCCCGAGGGACCACTCCCAAGTGCCTGGCGTTGCCACGCTGGGGATTGGGGACCCCCGAGCACCAGCGCCGAACTCACCCTGCCGCCCTGCCATGACCTGGCCCGCTAGGGATGCCGTCCTCATTCAGGGCGGGAGATCGCGCAGGGCCTTCCGAGCCCGTCGACCTTCCATGGCCCCCTACGCCATAACGCTTGGGCCCAAGCTCACATTCACCAATGCCCTCACCTCGGCCCGTCCCTCCGCTCACCACAGGCAGGCAGATTGGGCCTCTCGGCCTCCTGGGGACTAACCCTAACCCTAGGTCTGCTCACGAGGGGCCCCTCCCAAGGGGCCTGGCACCGCGAAGCTGATGATTGGGGACCCTCGAGCCTCAGCGCAGGACTTACCCTGCCACCCCGCCGCCACCCGGGCAGCTAGGGGCGCCGCCGGTCATTTAGGGCGGGAGAACAGACAGGGTCCTCCGAGCCCCTGGAGACCTTCGAAGCCCCCCCACGCCAAAACGCTTGGGCCTACGCTCCTGCTCACCAGCACCCTCTCCTCAGGCCACCCCTCCGCTCGCCGCACAGCTGGCAGATCGGGACTGCCGGCCTCCTGGGGGCTAACCCTAACCCTAGGTTAGCTCCTGAGGGGCCCATCCCAAGGGGCCTGGCGCTGCCACACTGGGGATTGGGGACCCCCAGAGCAAACTGCGGGATGCACCCTGGCGCCCCGCCGCCACCCGGGCCGCTAGGGGCGCCACCGGTCATCTGGGTTGGAGAATGGGCAGGGCCCTCCGAGCCTCCGGCGACATTCCAAGGCCTCCCGCGCCAAAATGCTTTGGCCCACGCTTCCGCTCACCAGCGCCCTCCCCTCGGCCAGCCCCTCTGCAAGCTGCACAACCGCCGGATTGGGCCTGCTGGCCTCCTGGGGTCTAACCCTAACCCTAGGTCGGCCCCTGAGGAGCCCCTTCCAAGGGGACTGGCACCGCCATGCCGGAGATTGGGGACCCTCGAGCCCCAGCGCCGGACTTACACTGCCACACCACCGCCAACTGGGTTGCTAGGGGCACCGCCGGTCCCTCAGGGCGGGAGAAGGGGCAGGGCCTCCGAGCCCCTGGCGACCTTCGAAGGCCCCCCATGCCAAAATGCTTGGGCCCACGCTCCAGATCACCAGCGCCCTCACCTCGGCCCACCACTCTGCTCGCCGCACAGCTGGCAGATCCGGCCTGCCGGCCTCCTTTGAGCTAATTATAACTGTACGTCAGCCGAGAGGGACCCCTCCCAAGGGGCCTGGTGATGCCACGCCGGGGATTGGGGATCCCCGAGCCCCAGCTCCGGGCTCACCCTACCGCCCCGCCGCCACCCAGGCTGCTAGGGCACCGGCGGTCATTCAGGACGGGAGAACTTGCTGGGCCCTCTGAGCCCCCGGTGACCTTCGAAGGCACCCCACGCCAAAACGCTTGTGTTCACGTTCCCACTCACCAGCGCCCTCAACTCAGCGAGCCCTTCCACACACCGCATAGCCGGTGGATCAGGCCCACCTGCCTCCTGGGGGTTAAACCAAACCCTACATAAGCGCCCAAGGGGCTCCTCCAAAGGGCTTGGCGCCGCCACGCCAGGGCTTGGGATCCCCCGAGCCCTAGCTCTGGACTCACCCAGCCATCCCACCGCCACCTGGGCCACAGGGGCGCCGCCGGTCATTCAGGGCGGGAGAACAGGCAGGGCCTTCCAAGCCCCCGCTGACCTTCGAAGGCCCCCCGCGCAAAAACGTTGGCCCCATGCTCCTGCTCGCCAGTGCCCTCACATTGGCCCACGCCTCCGCTTGATTCAGAGCCGGTGGATAGGGCCTGCCAGGCTCCTGGGGGCTTACCGAAACCCTAGGTCGAGCCCGAGGGGCACATCCCAAGGGGCCTGGCTCTGCAACGCTGGGGATTGGTGACGCAGATCCCCAGAGCCGGACTCACCCTGATGCACTGTCCCCACCCGGGCCGCTAGGGGCACCGCCGGTCATTCAGGGCGACAGAACCAGCAGGGCCCTCCGAGCCCCCGCCAACCTTTGAAGGCCGCCCGCGCTAAAACACTTGGGCTCATGCTCAGTCTCGCCAGTGCCCTCACCTCGGCCCAACCCTCAGCGTGTTGCACAGCCGCTGATCGGGTCCACTGGCCTTCTGGGGGCTAACCGTAACCCTAGATTGACCCCCGAGGGGCCCCTTCCAAGGGGCCTGGCGCCACAACGCCAGGGATTGTGGACCCCCGAGCTTCAGCACTGGACTCACCCTGCCCCCCAGCTGCCACCCGGGGGCTTGGGGTGCTGCCGATATTCAGGGCGTGAGAACGGGCAGGGCCCTCAGAGACACGGAGACCTTCAAAGGCCCCCCGCGCCACAACACCTGGGCCCACAGCCCTGCTCACCAGCGCCCTAACCTCGGTCCGTCACGCCTGTCTCCACACAGCTGGGGAATAGGGCCTGCCGGCCTCCTAGGGGCTAAACCTAACCCTAGTTTGGCCCCCGAGGGGCCCCTCCCAAGGGGCCTGGCGCCACAATGCCAGGGATTGGGGATACCCGAGCCACAGTGCCTGACTCACCCTGCCGCCCTGCCGCCACCTGGGCTGCTAGGGGCGCTGCCGGTCACTCAGGGAGGAGAATGGGCAGGGCCTGTCGAGTCCCCGGAAACATTCGAAGGCCCCCGGTGCCAAAACACTTGAGCCCACGCTCCCACTCCACAGAGACCTCACCTCAACCCACCCCTCAATTTGCTACACAGCTGGCGGATTGAGCCTGCCGGCATCCTGGGGGCTAAGCCTAACCCTAGGTCATTCCCTGAGGGGCCCCTCCCAAGGGGCCTGGCGCCGCAAAACGGTGGATTGGGGACCCCTGAGCCCCAGCGCCGGATTCACCTGCCGCCCCTCCACCACCCGGGCCGCTAGAGGCACCGCCGGTCATTCAGGGCGGGAGAACGGGCATGGCCCTCCGAACCCCCGGTGACACTCGAAGGCCCCCCGCACCAAAACCCTTGGGCCCACGCTCCCGCTCGCCAGCGTCCTCACCTCTGCCCGCCCCCCCCTCCGTTTGCCACACAGCTGGTGGATCAGGCCTGCAGGACTCCTGGGGGCTATCCCTAACCCTAGGTCGGCACACGAGGGGCGCTTCCCAAGGGGCCTGGGCCACAACGCCGGGGATTGGGGACCCCCGAGCCCCAGCGCCAGACTCACTCTGCCTCCCTGCTGACACCAGGCACGCTGGGGCATCGCTGTTCATTCAGGGTGGGAGAACGGGCAGGGCCCGCGAGACCCCGGCGACCTTTGAAAGCCCCAAGTCAAAACGCTGGTGCCCATGTTCCCGCTCGCCAGCACCTTTACTTCCGCCCGCCCCTCCTCTCGCAGTCTAGCTGGCATATCAGGCCTGCCGGCCTCCTGGGAGCTAACCCTAACCCTAGATTGGCCCATGAGGGGCCCATCCTAAGGGTCTTGATCCCGCAATGCCGGGGATTGGGGACTCCCAATTCCTAACGCCTGACTCACCCTGCCGTCCCACATCACCCGGGCCACTAGGGGCGCCGCCGGTCATTCAGGTCGGTTGAAGGGGCAGGGCTTTCGGAGCCGCGGGACATTCGAAGGCCCCCCCGAGCCAAGCCACCGTGGCCACGCTCCCACTGACCAGCACCCTCAACTCAGCCCGCCCCTCTGCTGCCCCACAGTGGCGTATCGGTCCTGCCGGCCTCCTGGGGGCTGACGCTACCCTAGGTCAGCCCCCAAGGGGCCACTCCCAAGGGGACTGGAGCAGCAACGCCTGGGATTGGGGACGCCCTAGCTGCAGCACTGGACTCACCCTGCCACCCCACCGACACCGGACCCACTGGGGCATCGCAGGTCATTCAGGGTGGGAAAACGGGCAGGGCTCTCAAGAACCCAGAAACTTTCGAAGGCCATCCATGCCAAAACGCTGGGGCCCATGCTCCCACTCACCTGGGCCCTCACCTCAGTCCACCCTCCGCTTCTCCAACAGCCGGTGAATCAGGCCTGCAGGCCTCCTAGGGGCTAAACCTAACCCTAGGTCGGCCCCAAGGGGCCCATCCTAGGGGCCTGGTGCTGCAACGCCTGGGATTGGGGATTCCTGAGCCGCAGCGACAGAGTCACCATGCCTCCCCGTCACCAACCAGGCCGCTAAGGGTGCCACCAGTCATTCAAGGCGGGAGAAAGGGCAGGATCCTCAGACCCCTGGCGACCTCCGGAGGCCCCCCGTGCCAAAATGTTGGGTACCACGCTTCCACTCGCCAGCACCCTTACCTCGGCCCACACCTGCACTCGCCCCACAGCCATCTTATCGGGCCTGCCGGCCTCCTGGGGGCTAACTCTAACCCTAGGTCAGCCCCCGAAGGGCCCTACCAAAGGGCCTGGCACCACGACGCCGGAGATTGGGGACCCCCAAGCCCCAGCGATGTACTCAACCTGCCCCTCCGCCGCCACCCGAGCCACTTGGGGTGTCACCTGTCATTCAGGGTGGGGGAACAGGCAGGGCCCTCCGAGCCCCAGGCGACATTCGTAGGTCCCCTGCGCCAAAACGCTGAGGCCCACGCTCCCGCTCTACAGCGCCCTCACCTCGGCCCACCCCCCCTCTAGCCACACAGCTGGCGGATCCGGCCTCCTGGGCTCCTTGGGGCTAACCATAACCCTAGGTGGGCCCCAGAGTGGCCCCTCCCAAGAGGCTTGGTGCTGCAATGGCAGGGATTGGGGACCCGCAAGCCCCAGCGCCAGGCTCACCCTGCCGTCCCGCTGCCATGCGGGCCACTAGCGGCGCCACCGGGCATTCAGGGCGGGATAACCGGCAGGGCCCTCCGAGCCTCCGGTCAAATATGAAGGCCCCCGACACGCCAAAATGCTGGGTACCACGCTACCGCTCGACTGCGCCCTACCACGGTCAATCCCTCCCCTCACTGCACATCCGGCAAATCGGGACTGCTGGCCTCCTGGGGGTTAACCTAACCCTAGGACAGTTCCCGAGGGGCCCCTCCCAAGGGGCCTGGCGCTGCAACGCTGGGGATTGGGGAAAACAGAGCAACACTGCCGGACTGACCCTGCCACTCCGCCGCCACCCGGGGCGCTAGGGGATTGCCGGTCCTTCATGGCGGGAGAACAGGCAGGGCCCTCCGAGCCCCCTGTGACATTCGAAGGCCCACTGAGCCAAAATGTTGGGGCCCACGCTTCCGCTCGTCAGCGACCTCACCTTGGCCCACCCCTCCATTCGCCGCAGAGCCAGTGAATCGAGCCTGCCGGCCTCCCGAGGGCTAACCCTAACCCTAGGTTAGCCCCCAAGGGGCCCCTCCCAAAGCGACTGCCGCCGAACGCCAGGGATTGGGGACCCCCAAGTCGCAATGCTGGACTCACCCTTCCGCCCCGACCATACGCAGGCCGCTAGGGCACAGCCGATCATTCAGGGAGGGAGAACGGGCAGGACCCTCCTTGCCCTGGTGACTTCGAAGGCTCCCAGCGCCAAAACGCTGGGGCCCACTCTCCCGCTCACCAGCGCCCTGATCTTCACTGCACCTGCATTCGCCCCAGACGGCGGATTGTGCCTGCCGGCCTCCAGGAGCTAACCTTTACCCTAGGTTGGCCCCCAAGGGGCCCCTCCCAAGGGGCCTGGGGCTGAAACGCTGGGGACCCCCGAGCCCCAGCGCTGTAATCACTGTGCCGCCCTGCCGCCACCCAGGCCGCTAGGGGTACAGCTGGCCATTCAGGGCGGGAGAACCGGCAGGGCCCTCCGATCCCCTGGCGACCTTTCAAGGCCCCCCGTGCCAAAATGCTTGGGCCCACACTCCAGCTTGCCAGCACCTTCACCTCGGCCCAGCCCTCCGCTACCGCACAGTTGGTGGAATGGTCCTCCTGGAATACTGGGGTGTAACCCTAACCCTAAACCCTAACCCATAACCTTAAAACCTAAACCTTAACCCCTAACCCTACCCTAACCCTAACCCCTAAACCTTACCCTAACCCTATACCTACCCTAAACCTAACCCTAAACCCTAATCCTTAAACCCTAAACCCTAACCTTAACCCTAAACCCTAAACCCTAAACCCTAACCCTAAACCCGATACCCTAAACACTAAACCCTAACCTTAACCACTAACGCCAAACCCCAAACCCTAACCCTAAACCCTAACCCTACCCCGACCCCTACCATACCCCTAACCCCCATCCCTACCCCTTCAGCTAACCCTACCCCTAACCCGTAACCTAACCCTAAACCTAACCCTAACCCGTACACTAACCCATACTCTAACCCTAACTCTAACCCATACCCTAACACTAACTCTAACATGTACCCTAACCCTAACCGTAACCCTAACACGTACTCTAACCCATACTCTAACCCGTACCCTACCCTAACCATAAACGGTACCCTAACCCATAACTTAAACCGTACCCTAAACCTAACTGTAGCCCTAACAAGTACCCTAACCCGTACCCTAACCTTAACCCTAAACCCTAAACCCTGACCCTAACCCATACCCTAACTCGTAACATAACCTGTACCCTAACCCTACCCGTACCCTAACCCGAACCCGTACCCTAACCATAACCCTAAACCCTAAACCGTAACCCGTACCCTAACCCTAACCAGTACCCTTACCTTAACCTTAACCCGTACCCTATCCCGTACCCTAACCCATACCCTAATCCATACCCTATCTCTAACCCGGACCCTATACCATACCCTAACCCATACCTAATCCTAACCTGTACCCTAACCCATACCCTAACCCATACCCTAACCCTAAACCGTACCCTATCCTTATCCCAAACCCGTTCCCTAACCCGTACCCTAACCCTAACCCTAAACCGAACCTAACCTGTACCATAACCCAAAAACTGTACCCTATCCCTAACCCTTACCCTAACCCTAACCCTAACCCATAACCTAAAGCGTACCCTAATCCGTACGCCAACACTTACCCTAAACAGTACCCTAACCCGTACCCTAAACCATACCCTAATGCATACCCTAACCCGTACCCTAACCCTAACCCATACCCTAAACCTAACCCGTACTCCAACCCTAACCCTAACCCTAAACCCAAACCCTAAACTCTAACCCGTACCCTAAACCCGCATCCGTACCCTAACCCATAACCTCTAACCTCTAACCTGTAACCCCTAAACCCAACCCTAACCCGTACCCTTTCCTTACCCTAACCCTAACCCCTACACTCACCCATACCCTAACCGTAACCCATACCCTAACCTTAACCCGTACCCTAATCCGTACCTTAAACCCAGGGATTGGGCACACCTGAGCCCCACCACAGGACTCAGCCTGCCACCCCTCAGGAAACCATGCCCCTTGGGGCGCCGCAGAGCATCCCGTGCAGGAGAACTGATAGGGCCCCCCTGAGCCCCAGCGATTCTCGGCAGCCCCCTACACCCCAACCCTGAGGCCCACGCTCATCCCACCCCACGCCTTCCCTTCAGCTTGCCACCGAGCTCGATGCAGAGCCAGCAGATCAGGCCTGCCAGGTTCCTGGGGCCTAGACCTGACCCTAGGTTGGCTGGGTAAGGCCCCTCCCCTGGGGCCCAGTGCCGCAGCCCCAGGGACTGGGGACACCTGAGGCCCATTGCAGGACAAAACCTGCCAGCCTGCAGGAAACCAGGCCCCTTGGGAGGCTGTAGAGCATTCAGGGCGGGAGAACCAGGAGGGCCCCCAGAGCCCCCGGCGAACTTCGACGATACCTAAACCCAACCTTGAAGCCCATGCTCACCCCACCCCACACCCTCACCTCAGCCCGTGGCAGAGCTCGCCACATAGTGGGCAGATCTGGCCTGCGGGGTTCCTGGACCCCAACCCTAACCCTAGTTCATCTGTGGAGGGGCCCCTCCCCAGGAGCCTGGAGCTGCAGCCCCAGGGATTGGGGACACCTGAGCCCCACAGCAGGACTCAGTCTGCCACCCCACAGGAAACCGTGTGCCTTGGGAGGCCATAGAGTATTCAGGGCGGGAGAACCAGGAGGGAACTCCTGAGCCACCAGAGAACTTCGGCAGCCTCCCGCACCCCAACCCTAAGGCCCACGCTCACCCTCCCCACACCCTCACCTCAGTCCATGTAGCTCGACATACAGCCAGCAGATCAGGCCTGCGGGGCCCCTGAGACCTAACCCTAACCCTAGGTCGGCCGCGGGTGTGGGGGCCTCCCCAGGAGCCTTATACTGCAGGCCTGGGGAATTGGGATACCTGTGCCCCACCGCAGGACTCAGCTTGCCACCCGACAGGAAACCATGCCCCTTGGGGCTCTACGGAGCCTACAGGGCACGAGAACTTGGGGAGGCCCCC
This sequence comes from Ursus americanus, assembly GCF_024610735.1. Lineage (NCBI taxonomy): Eukaryota > Metazoa > Chordata > Mammalia > Carnivora > Ursidae > Ursus > Ursus americanus. The sequence goes on from NW_028273638.1 coordinate 1,125,510, forward strand.
GGAGCCCATCCCCACATTTGGCAGCCCCCCATGCCCCAACCCTGAGGCCCATGCTCACCCTCCCCCATGGCCTCCTCTCAGCCCTCCACGGAGCTCGCCGCACAGCCTGCAGATTGTCCCTGCCGGGCTCCTGGACCGTAACCCTTACCCTAGGTTGGGCAGAGAGGGGCCCCTCCCCAGGGTCCTGGACCCCACTCCGGGGGATTGGGGACACCCAAGCCCCACCGTAGGACTCAGCCTGCAGCACACAGGAAACTGTACCGTTTGGGGGCACAACAGAGCATTCAGGGCAAGAGAATTGGGGCACCCCCTGAGAGCACCTGCTGATGACCTCTGACCTTTGTGGGCCTTTCCGGATGAAACCCCAAGGCTCACATTCACCCGCCCTTGTGCCCTCATCTCAGTCGGCCTGGGAGTTCTCTGAGCACTGGGCAGTTCGGACCTGCTGTCTCTTGAGGCCTAACCTAACCCTGGGGCTTCTGCTGAGGGTCCCCTCCCCGTTTGCCTGCCTCCAAGGTACCAGGCATTGGGATCACCTCTGCACGACTAGAGGACTCAGCCTGCCCCACAGCAGGAAAATGTCCGTTTGGAGCTACCGCACGGATTCATAGCAGGAAAATCGGAGGGCCCCCCTCAGCCCATCCCAGGGAACCCCCACTTTCAGAGATCGCCCTGGATCCAATTACTAGCTTCACACTGACCTTTAAACTTACTCTCCACAGAGATCTTTTGAAATTCTCCACACTTCCAACCGATGGCATCATCGAGCTTCAGTGCCTTACCCAGCTTTAGGTCTTGAGATGGATTAAAATGGGAAGTCATTTCACTGATGACGACGCACTGGGGACCAAAAGATACATGCATAAATGCTTCATATCACTTGGCTTCAGGGAAATGCAATTCTAAACCCCTATAGATGCCATATCACACGAGGCCGAATATCTAAAAATAAGAAGACATGAAACTATACATGTGGAGAAGATGTGGAGAAACGGGAACCCTCTTACACCCCTGTGCGAATGCAGTCCGGTACAGCCACTCTTGAAAATGGTACGGAGTTTCCTCAAAAAGTTATAAATAAAGCTACCCTATATCCCAGCAATTGCACTACTGGGTATTTACCCCAAAGAGACAGGTAGTGAAGACGGGACACATGCACCCCAGTGTTCATAGCAGCAATATCCATAATAGACAAACTGTGGAAAGAGTGCAGATGAGCATGGACAGATGAATGGATAAAGAAGATGTGGATCATATATATAATGGAATATTACTCAGCCATCAGAAAGCATGAACACTTACCATCACACCGACCTGGGTGGAGCTGGAGGGTATTATAGTGAGTGGAATAAGCCAATGAAAGAAAGGCAATGATCATATGCTTTCACTCCTATGTGGAATATCAGAAAAAGGGAAGAAGACCATAGGGGAAGGGAGGGAAAATAGAATTGGAAGTCATCAGAGAGGGAGAAAACTCATGATAGACTCTTAACTATTGCAACAAACTGATGATTGCTGGAGGAGAAGTTGGGGGGGGGGTAACTGGGTGAGTGGCATTAAGGAGGTCACACGATACAATGAGCACTGGGTGTTACACACGACTGATAATTTATTGAAGACTACATCTGAAACTAATGGTGTACTGCAAGTTGGCAAATTGAATTTAAATTAAAGAATAAAAGACCTCGAATAAACAAACCTAAACATTTGTATGGAACCACTAAAGATACTGAACAGCCAGTGCAACGTGGAAAAGAAAAACAAGGCTGGAGGACTCACAATTTCAGATTTCAGGTTATACTACAAAGCTGCAGTCATCCTAACAAGACAGTATGGCACAAAAATAGACACAGCGACCAAAGGAACAGGATACAAGTTCAGACAGAAACCCACAATTATGTGGTCCATGAATCTTCCACAAAGCAAGCAACGATATCAAAAGGGAAAAGGACAGTCTCTACAACAAATGGTGTTGGGAAAACTAGACAGCTACACACAAAAGAATGAAATTAGACTGCTTTCTTACACAATACAGACAAACACAAAACAGTTTCAAGACCTTAATATGAGACCTGAATCCATAAAAATCCTACAGGAGGGAAGACAGTAACTTCTTGACATGGACCATACCAACGTTTTTCTGGACTGTCTCCTGAGGCAAAGGAAATGAAAGCAAAAATAAACTATTGGGAATACAGCAAAATAAAAAGTTTCCACATGGCAGAAGAACAATGAAAACGTAAAAGTAATAAGACAACCTACTCAAAGGGAGAAGATATTTGCAAAGATCATATGCAATAAAGGGATAGTGTCCAAAACATATACAACTGATACTACTCGACCCCAAATAAACAAATAATCCAGTTAAAAAATAGGCGGAAGACATGGACAGACATTTCTCCAAAGAAGAAATACAAATGGCCAACAGTCCCGTGAAAAGATGTTCACCATCACCCATCATCAGGAAAATGTAAATCCAAAGGACAATGAGGTAATACCTCAAACCTGTCAGAATGGCTAACATCAAAAGCACAACAAAGAGCAGGTGTTAGGAGGATGTGGATAAAGGGGATTCCTCGCGAACTGTGGGTGGAAATGCAAACTGTGGTGGCCACCGTGGAAAACAGTATGAAGGTTCCTCAAAAAATTAAATATAGAACTAAGCTACGATCCCACAATCACTCTACTACTATTTCTCCAAAGACTAGGAAAGCAGTAACTTAAAAGGATACGTGCGCCCCTATGTTTCTTGCACCATTATTTACAATATCACAATATGGAAGCAAACCAAGTGTCTGTAGAAAAATTGACAAATGAGATGATAGATGTGTGTATTCACACACACATGCACACACACACACACACACACACACACACACACACAATGGAGTATTACTCGGCTTGAAAAAGAATGAATCCTTGCCATTTGCAGCCACATGGATGGAGCTAGAGAGTATTATCCTAACTAAAATCAGTCAGTCAGAGAAAGACAAATCCCATACGATGTCACTCTGATGGGGAATTTGAGAAACAAACAAAAATAAATCAATAAAATAGAAAAAGGAGACACACCAAAATACAAACTCTTAACAAGAGAGAACAAACGGATGGATACCAGAGAGGAGGTGGATAGAGGGATGAGTGAAATAGATGAAGCGGATTAAGAGGACACTTTTCTTGATGACCACTGAGTAATATAGAATATACTGAATTATACATTCATATAGAATCACTGAATCACTCTATTGTACATCTGAAACGAATATAACACTGTATGTTAGCTCTACTGGAATTAAAATAAATTTTTAAAAAGATTGTTCTTTCAGGAACCTCTTTGAAAAAGCTTTTCCTGTGCAATGAGCATAAGCCCTAGTTGGGAGGGTTCACTCTACAATAATTATTCACTCTATGTCTCGAATTCAGATTTCATTGAGTTCTTACTGTGGATCCCAGCCCACGGGAGCCATGGTCCTTTTCTGTCCAGGCTCAGCACCTATGCATTCAAGATTGGAAGTAAAGACACATGTCACTTCACAGTCCAGAAAGCTATTATTATTTCTGTTTCAGTGTGCTATAGTCACAGATTTTGGGACAGGTTTCAGAGCAGGTTTATTATGCATCCTGGATCTCTACTTCAATGTTTATTGCCTGGATCCATTTTGCTAATAGTTTCCCTGTGGATGGGCTTACTTCCAAGCACATACATGGAAGATGCAAAGGTGGGTGGGCTTGGTGCGGGACAGGAAGAAGACCAAAAGCAGACAAGGGTCCGACCCCTCCCCTGATCCAGGAACTGCCACAGGAGAGGGTACCGGAGGTAGAATCCATGCGAAACTCCAAGGTCACCGGCTGAACACAGGAGGCACAGGTCAAGGGATCTGGAGATGCAGGGGTTGAAGGCTGCTCTGAGCTACCTCTGGGAGGAAGGGAGGGAAGGAATGAGAAGGAGACACTGCCTGCCCCTGGCCCATGCCATCTGCCCACCGCTCCGACACGCATCAGTCTACACAGCTGACACAGCTTGGTCTCATGATGGGCTGTCTCGGGTCCCTCAATCCTCAGTGGGACAGCTGTCCCCAGGGCTCAGAGACATGCTGAGGGAGATGAGAGGGAAAGCTGCCCCACCCTGGTCACCCCCTCTTTGAGCAGACAGCCCTTCAGAACTGCTAAAAAAAACCCACTAACGGGGTTGAAAGACTTGCCATGGATGAACTAAAGCATAGAGATATGTAAAATAACATTCATTTTTAAGTTCAGAGCTGTCAGCTCAGGAAGTGGGGAGAGCTTCCCTGAAGAAGACTGAGGGGAGGGCAGGCCATGCTGAAAAGGGAGACATTGCTCTCCTGATTGGGGACCTGCAGCCCCCTTCCAGGGCAGGGCATCATCCTCGCATCACACGAGATCCATGGAAGTGTTCCATCAGGGCCAGATGTTTGTCTCGAGAAGGCTACACTGGCATCGGACTGCACAGGGCACCAGGGACGAGGGCCAGATGGAGGACGGACAATACCCCGGAGGCCATGGGGCAAGAGCAGAGGCACAGGACCTTGAAGATGATGATGAAAAGCAGGAGGTGGCAGCATGGAGCCGGCCCGAAAGTGCCATGGGAGCAGTGCCCACAGCTACACTGACTGGGTGCCTTTTGTGCCCGGTGTGGCTGACTTCAGTGGGTTCCAGACTAGTCCTGACCACAAGTCTAGGAAGTGTGCACCACCCCCAGCCTCCTCTCCCCTTGCAGCTGCTAGGAATCATGGTCACAGACCCTGGTCAGCTTTCATGGAATCCAAGCAGTGCCCCCCCCCCCCACATGCTGCACCTCTGGTGGTGGTCCAGTGCGACCCTCGTGCCTGGCCAGTGATGTCTACCTGTCTCCACACAAATCCACAGACAGGAGGGTGTCCCTGAATTCCACAGCACCTGATGAGACAGATCCACAGAACCCAACACCCAGTGGGTCACTTGGGACTTCACCTATGGTCATGGAGCTCCCCGTACCCAATTTCTGTCAATTCGCACAGAAAGCCTGGTTCTGATCCCCCACAATACCATACATCCTGGTTGCTGACCTGGGGTCATGCCATGAACTCATATGGCACCTTTCTTTAAAGAGAAGGCTATGCCTACACCTCCTAGAAAATATTTCTAATGAAGTACAAGTCCATCAGGATTACACTGTGAACGGTAGCACACAGCCTGCATGGTAGTAGTCAGTAATTCCAACAAGGGTTAACCCCATCCCCCGACTCACAAAACCTTCCTCTGTCCCCACAGAACTCATGGTCTGCCCTCAGAAATCCCTCTAGGAAACAAACCTTTCATCTGAATGTACTCTTCACCTTCTGCTTCAAATCTTGTCCAAACACAATGATATGAAACTAGAAATCAGTCTCAAGAAAAAAAATAGGACAGTCAAAAATAGGTGGAGATTGGGGGGCCTGGGTGGCTCAGTCTTAAGGATCTGCCTTCAGCTCAGGTCGTGATCCCAGGATCCTAGAATCTAGCCCCGAATCAGGCTCCTTGCTCAGTGGGAAGCCCGCTTCTCCCTCTCCCACCCTCTGCTTGCATTCCCTCTCTCGCTGTCTCACTCTCTGTCAGATAATTAAATAATCTTAAAAAATATGTGGAGATTTAACAACATGCTACTGAACAACCATCAGTCAAAGAAGAAATAAAAAAAAATTTTGGAAGTACCTTGACACTGATGAAAAAGTCAACCTACAAAAACTTATGGGATGCAGCAAAAGTAGCTCTATGGGGACGTTCATAGTAATTCAAGTCTTCATCAATCCATGAGAATGCTCTCCAATAAACAACCTGATTTATGTGGTAAAGAAGTAGAAAATAAAACAAAAAACAAAGCACCAAATTAGTAGAAATAAGGAAATAACAAAAATGAATACATAAATAAATCCAAAGAAGACTAAAAAGACAAAAAAAAAAACAATAAAAATGAGCGTTGCCTTTTTTGGAAAGATAAAAAAAACTGACAAACTTAGCTAGACTCACCAAGAAAGACAGAGGACTCCAACACAATGAGGAAAGGAAGATAATGGATTCCTGTCTCATATCAAAATCAAAAGAACTCTTCAACCTTGGACAAACAACTTCTTGCAAGCCACGTCTCTAAAGGCAAAGGAAATAAAAGCAAAAATGAACTATTGGCACTTCATCAAGATAAGAAGCTTCTGCTCGGCAAAGCAAACGATCAACAAAACAAAAAGGCAACCTTTGGAATAGAAGAAGATATCTGCAAATGATATTACAGATAAAGGTCTGGTATCCAAGATCTATAAAGAACTCCTCAAATTCGACACCCAAAAAATGGGCAGAAGACACAAAGACGGGGTGCCTGAGTGGCACAGCAGTTAAGCATCTGCCTTCAGCTCAGGGAGTGATCCCAGCGTTATGGGATCGAGCCCCACATCAGGCTCCTCCACTATGAGCCTGCTTCTTCCTCTCCCACTCCCCCTGCTTGTGTTCCCTCTCTTGCTGCCTGTCTCCATCTCTGTGGAATAAATAAATAAAATTTTGAAAAGAAAATTAACAAGGCAGGAAATTTAAAAAAGTCAGAGAGGATGTGGAGAAAGGGGAACCCTCTTACACTACTCGTGAGAATTCAAGCTGGTACAGCCACTTTTGAAAACAATATGGAGATTCCTCAAGACGTTAAACACAGAGCTATCCTACGACCCACAAATTGCACTACTGGGTATTTACCCCATAGACACACAGTAATGAAAAGAAGGGGCACCAGTATCCCAATGTTCATAGCAGCAATGTCCATAATAGCCAAACTGTGGAAGGAGCCAAGATGTCCTTCAGCCGATGAATGGACAAAGAAGATGTGGTTCATCTATACAATGGAATGTTACTCAGTCATCAGAAAGGATGAATACCCACCATTTGCACCAAGGTGGATGGACAGGAGGGGATTATGCTAAGTGAAATTAAGTCAAGCAGAGAAAGACAATTATCATATGGTTTCACTCCTATGTGGAATGGAAGGAATAGCATGGAGGACATTAGAAGAAGGAAGGGAAAAGTGAAGAGGGGGAATGAGAGGGGGACATGAACCATGAGAGACTACTGACACTCGGAAACAAAATGAAGGTTGCAGAAAGGGAGGGGTAGGGGAATGGGTTATCCTGGTGATGGGTATTAAGGAGGGCACGTGTCATAATGAGCACTAGGTGTTATATGCAAACAATGAATCATGGAACACTACATCAAAAACAAAAGAAGTACTGTAAGGTGACTAACATAATTTTAAAAAAAGAGAAAGATATGAAATCCATACAGGAAAACTGTCACTATTTGCAACTGACACGAAATCCCGAAAGATTCCACAAAAATAATGTTAGAATAAACAAATTTAAGAAAGCTGCAGGATATAATATACAGAGACCTGTTGTCTTTATTTTTTTTCAGATTTTATTTATTTATTTGACAGGAAGAGAAAAAGCACAAGCAGGGGGAGTGTCAGAAAGAGGGAGAATCAGACCCTCGCTAAGCGGGGAGCCCAACACTGGGCTCGATCCCCGAACTCTGGGATCATGACCTGAGCTGAAGGCAGACGCTTCACCTATGGGGCCACCCAGATGAACCAACTTCTTGCATTTCTGTATACTGATGACACACTTTCGCAAAGAGAAATTAAGAAAGCAATGCCATTTACAATTGCATAAAAAAAATCTAGGAATAAAAGTAACCAAGAATGAGAAAGACATAGTACACTCAACACATGGCAGAAAAGAAATGAAAAACATGTGTGTCGAGGGGGCAGAATGTATGGGTCAAAGATTTGGAAGGCAACACAAACAAATGGAAGCATACGACATGCTCCTTAACTGGAAGAGTTAATTATGTGAACATGTCCATCGTACCCAAAGCAATTGACAGATGTGATGAAATGCCTATCTGAATTCCAGTGGCATTATTCAAGCAAATAGAAAACAGTCCTCAGACTTGTATGGAATCACAAAAGACCCCAAATACCCAATGCAACCTGGAGAAAGAAAGGTGCAGTCAACACACTCCTGGATTTCAAGGTAGATTACAAAGCTGTTGTCATCAAAACAGGATGGTACTGGCATAAACACAGACACCAGGTCAGTGGAACAGAACAGAAAGCTCAGAAACTTACCCACATGTAGATGATCCTAACTTACGACACAGCAGCAGAAGATATGCCATGAGGGAAGGACTGTCACTTCAGTGAGTGGTAACAGGCAAACTGGACACTAAATGCAGAAGAATATAACTGGGTCACTTTCTTACACCACACACAAAATTTTTAATGGATGAATGATTTGAACATAAGACCTGAATCCATAAACCTCCAAGAAGACACAGGTACTAAGTCTCTCGACATTGGTTTTGGCAAAGAGTCTTCAGATCGGACACCAAATGCAAAGGCAACAAAAGCAAAAATAAACAAGTGGAACAACATCAAACTGAAATCTTCCACACGGCAAAAGAAACCAGCAAAAACTTAAAAGGCCACTGACTGAATAAGAAAAAAGTATCTGCGAATCATATGTGTTAGAAGACGCTAATATCCAAAATACACACAACACTCATACAAATAAAAAAAAACTGTATAAAAAATGGGGGGAGGGGCGCCTGGATGGTGCAGTCATTAAGCGTCTGCCTTCAGCTCAGGGCGTGATCCCAGTTTTGGGATCGAGCCCCACATCAGGCTCCTCCACTGGGAGCCTGCTTCTTCCTCTCCCACTCCCCCTGCTTGTGTTCCCTCTCTCGCTGGCTGTCTCTATCTCTGTCAAATGAATAAATAAAAAAAATCTTTAAAAAAATGGGGGGAATATGTGAATAGAAACAATCCAAAGATGGCACACAGGTGTCAACAGACAGAAAACGATGTTCGACATCACTAATCTTCGTCAGGGAAACATCAGTCAAACCCACAATCGGCTATCCCCTCACAACTGTTGGAACAGAAATTGTCCCAGAGACAGACACCACGTGGGGTCATGGGTGTGCAGACGAGGAGACTCTGTGCACTGTTGGTGGGAATGGAAATTGGTGCAGCCACTGTGACAAACGATATGGAGGTTCCTGAAAAAATAAATACAACTACCACATGACCCAGTAATGGTTCTACTGAGTATTGATTTGGAGAACACAAAAATACTGCCTCAAAAAGACAGATGCACTCCCACGTTCACTGCAGCATTATTCACAATAACCAGGCATGGAAACACAGACCTTGGGGACCTTATTCCAAGTAACTCAGACACAGAAAGACCAATACCAGATGCTCTCATGTACATTCCACGTGGAATAAACAAATACTGAATGCATAGATACTGATAGCAGATTGGTAGGTGCCAGATTCGGGGATGGGGTGGTAGAAATGGGTGAAGGTGGTCAAAGTCTCAATGTTTGAGTGAGAAAATCTGACAGTCATGAAATGTTCTGTCCAGCATGGAGACTAAAACTAACCCCGCAGCATGGGGTATAGGTTTCCCTGCTCTTTGAAAGTACAGGGCTTCTGAGAAACCTTGCACAGCAGAAATGGTGTAAAGAAGGAATGGCTGTTAATTTACACGGAACAATTAGACAGTGTGCTCAGACTCCAAAATTCCTTCTCTTTGGCTTTTCTTAGGCCTCAGCACACAAGTTTCTAAGGGAGGCCCGGCATAAATGAAGATAAAGCACAGCAGAGGATCACGGACACCATTCAAAGTGCTGGTGGCTGGATGTGGAGAGTGGTTCCCAGAGGAAGGAGCTGGTTGGGGTGCACGCCGCCTCTGTCGTGCTTCTCCCCAAAACAGATGCTGACCGCGATTCTCACTGTTCACCTTTTTTCATAAGAGGAAAATCCTCTTCAGGTCTCTTCCTCTTACTGAAGCTGGGTAATAACGTAGTTCTTTCAAGAAAGCCCAGTGTCTTACTGTGAACGTTTAAAAAGTGGGGGATACTTTTACTTGAGCATTGATGAGGGAGGAGATGTGAAAGGTTCTCCCAGACACAAACCTCAGCAGATCCGCCTGGAAAGGCACATTCCTCAGCATGCGGAACACGGACTACCTCCTACGCCCCGAGAAACCCTCTCCTTCCCCTCGATCAGGACAACCCACAACAGCTGGGAGTTACCCCAACTCCTCCGTTCTCCTGCTCCTAATATCTAACTCATCAGCAAATCCTGTGAGCTCCATCTTCAAAATGGACCCAGAATAAGTCTAACCACACCATTCAAGGCCACCTGTCTGGTCCACAGTGCCTGAGTTCCTGGAAAAGCTTCATCATTGACCTGCCTTGCCATTTTCAACTCTCTGTCATCTGTTCTCAACACTGTAGCCAAGATGGCCTAGTGATACAGCATCTCATGGGGTTATAACCCTGGAATGGCTTTCTGTCACCCTCTTTCACCTCTCTGAGCTCATGTCCTAAGCTGTCTCCTGTGGCCACAGGGGCTTCTAGCTGCTCCTGGACATACCTGGAATTCTCCTCCCCAGAGCCTTTGCACATGCTTTCCCTTCTGTTTTGAATGCTCTTGATGTGTTCTAACTCACCTTCTGAGAAGTCTGAATTGGAGTGACAGGGACAGAAGTTGAGGCTGTGTGTGTTGGGTGAGGCTGGTGGCTCAGAAGAAGGTTCTCTGCCAGCTCTCTGCCTGTGCCTCACTTGTCCTCAGCCAGGAATTTGCAGACAGCCCTCACCTGTCACAACTCTCATCCAGGAGACCCACAGCCACCCCTGGAGCCCACCCTGCCCACACCCTGCTTCAGAATGCATTCAGCTCTCATCTGGGACCCCTGTCAGCTTTACCCAGACCTGGAACTCCCCCGTCTCCTGCAAAGCTCCCGGATTCCCCTCTTCTTCCAAAATCACATGGCGCAAGGCTTTCATGAGAAAGCTATAACGCTAACTACTGAAAGGTTCACACCTACTTTCCCCTTCTGTTGCCTTTCTTTCCACCTTCTTTCCTACCTGTGCAAACTGTAACATATCAGTGGAACATGAACATGCTCTGAGACCTGAATATTTCATTGCAGCTTTCTGAGGACTCCTTATGTGATAAGCAACTAGTGTATCCTACAACAGGGTGTTTTACAAATATCATCTATAGAAGACTACAGCCAAATTCACTACAATTTTACCTCACTCTTCATGAAGCAGAACACTTTTTCCTTTGTCCTCTTACTTAAATTCCAGTTAGTTCACATGCCATGGAATATTCGCTTCAGGGGTAGGATTTAGTGATTCCTCACCTGCATACAGTACCCGGTGCTCATCACAAGTGCCGTCCTTAATACCCCTCACCCATTTAACTCATCGCCCACGCCCCTGTCCTGCAGCAACACTCAGTTTGTTCTCCAAGGTTGAGTCTATTTCCTTGTTTGCCTCTCATCACCCCTCCACTTTGTTCATCTGTTTTCTTTCTGAAATTCCACAAGCGTGAGAGCATAGGATATTTGTCTTTCCTCAATGATTTTGCTTAGCTTAATACACTCTAGATCCATGCACATCCTTGCAAATGGTAAGATTTCATTCTTTTTGAAGCTGGGTCATATTCCAGTATATATATGTATCCCACATTTGCTTTATCCATTCATCAGTGCATGGACGTTGGGATTCTCTCCATAGTTTGGCTACTGTGGACATTGCTGCTATAAACATCATGGTGCATGTACCCCCTTTGAATCTGCATTTTTGTATCCTTTGGGTAAATACCTAGTACAGCAATTCCTGGATCATGTGGTTGTTCGATGTTTAACTTGTTGAGGAACCCCCACACTGTTTCCTAGACTGGCTGCACCACTTTGCATTGCCACCAACAGGATGGGAGGGTTCCCCTTTAATCAGAACATTATCTGCCGGCAATTTCATAAGAGGAAACAAAACCTCTGGGAGATGCACCCAGGGTCAGGGAAGCAGTTGCAGACTTCACCCCAAGGCTCCTGACGCCAAGCCCCTTGAAGCCACCAGCATGCCACTATCCAAAAGAATTCCCAGACTCTCCTTCTGACTCCACCACCAAAGAAACTACAGAGAGAATATGGCACCTCAAAATATCGAGATAATACATTTAGTAAAACTAGAAAGTCAAACTGAACTTTTAAACAGGAACAGGCCGGTTTGGATAATTTTGAATTTCCCCTCCACCCTAATTTTAACTCTTCTGATGAATAAACTAATCAATGATGAAACATCACCTTTGTCAAATGACATCATCCAAGTTTGTATCAGATGAAAAAAGCCACCCAACTCTAGATGCTGGCCACTCAACCATATCTTAGGCCCAATTGAATAAACACTGTTAGATGAAGGAACAAATTAGATGTTACAAACAGGCACAGAGTGAATCTCACCTTCCCTTTCTAATAAAAGAGGGTTCCTAGGAAACAGATGGTCAAAATACATTTGTAAGCAATAAATGGACAGAGAAATTGTGATCCCCTGCAATGTTCTACCTGCAGGGAAATTAAGTAATTCTTGCACCAAACCCAGAATGCTGACAGCTACTTCAATTTTTCTTTGTGGCTCAACTAGAGAAAAGAGAAAAGCCCAGGAGGTTTTGCGATAATGAGAGGTTTTACCTCCAGCCCTGATATAGTTAGGACATTTTGCCAAACATACCTGTGCTTTCTCTGAACAGTGGCGTCCTGTGACAAGCTGCCTCGCTGACTCCGATGCTGACGTTCAAAACCTCATGTTTCTTGGAGCCAGAGCAGAGAAGTGCTGTCAGGTGGGGAGAAGAAGGCACCTTTGACCTAAAGCCTGCACACCTGCTTCGGTTTCTGGGTGAAGGGGCAACACATACTTGTTGTTTATCAGTAATTATCTTCATTCTCAATAGACCAATGACCTTGCCTTTTCTGGAAAGCAGACTTACTCTTCTAAAGAAACCCTCAATTCATCTATTCCCAATGCAATTAGAGTGGGGTCTGGTTTACGCCCTCCTTCAGGCCCCGAATTGGAGGATTTTTCTGCATGATTCTAATAGCCAGTTACCACTATCCTGCGGGCACACGGGCCATAATGCTGAAGTTGGGGGATGGCTCTGGGTCTTGCTACTGCCACACCTGTGCCTGGGGGACCAGGGCACACCCCGCTGAACTTGGGGTACTGCTCACGATGCATCACCTGCACTGTGTCAGAGAACTGGGGGACACATCACTGAAGGTGGGGACTCTGTGAGGTCCTTACCCGCACTCTACCCGGGGAACAGGGGAAACCCTGAAATTCTGCAACCAATCCCACAAAAGCTCAGGTGAGTGGGCGCCCTGGAGTTCACAGGTATGGGGAATAAGGCCAGTTGAGGACATGGGGCAGAAGAGACTTTAAAGGGATAAAGAAAACTCACCTGAGTCCCCACAATGAACCCTCTCCACGTGCCCTTCCAGAACCCTGCCTCCCACCTGGGGCGCACCCTACCCCTGGACCCCCCCCCCCACCCTCGGTGCACGCTGCTCACTAACCAGCAGTGACTTCCGCAGGGCTACTCTCTCTCTCCCAGTGCCCCTTCTTCTGCCCCAGGTCTGCACCCCACTGCAACTCTGGAACAGCCCACAGAGACGGAGCTCCACCCCCAAGTGGTGATTGGTCAGGCAACGTGGTGCCCCAGCCCCTGGGATGCCAGGCAACCCGCCCTCAAGCCCCTGGAACCCTGAAAGTGCAGGGGGTCCAAAAGGCGCCTCCTCTACCCAACACCCAGCACAGGCATGGGTGGGGTTCTGGGCCGGGCTCCCTCCACACACCTGGCCCCTTCCAGGAACCCCTCTGGCTGCAGACCACCCTCAGAGTCCTGCCCCTTCCCTTTCTGCACCAGCCCTCCCTGCTGGGGTGTGCCTGGTTCTGGGCAAGGTCAGTGGCTCTCCCAACATCCAAGGCTTGGGCTTTAGGAAATGCAATGATTTCATGCATTTTCAGTATGTACATGTCAGTATGACTTTAATCTTATGGGAGCCAAAGAGGTTCTTTATATTTTCTTAACTTCATGTTGGCATTTTGGTTATTGTTTTCTTCTCGAAGCAGATGTAAAACATGTGCTTGGGGCAGAAATAGGGCCCATGCTTTGAGTTTTTGCCCAATCATTTTGAGCCGGGTAAAATGTTAAAGGATAGCTTCCCTGGGATCCCAGGATCAGGGCCCACAGATGATATAAGATAAAAATTACTTTCATCATTATAATTACTCCTAAATGGAGGAATTTGAGACAAAAGCACCTTTCACAAGAGTACCAAGAAATCAAAATGATGCCCACAGAAGGCTACCTGCTCCATGGTCAGCACAGGTAACAGAAGTGTTCACAGTCTCTGGACTCCTGCCCTTCTCCTGCCCAAATCGCTGAAGCACACAGACCACTTAAAATCAGAATTGTTTAAATGCTAGACACCTTAGAGATGTCTGGCACCATTCCCTTGGACTGCAGAAGAAAACACAGTAGCTCATTGTCACAAACTAATTTCAACATGAAGTGCCCCCTGGATGCACTAAGTTCTTTCTCTGCAAATGTTGTCTAATGTAAGTCACAGTCATACCATATAAACACTACGATGGCTGGGAAGTCATCGTAGGTAAGGGAATATTTTAGCCATGTTTATAAGCATTGGCTCACGTTGTAGAAGAGGCTGAGCTGAGTGTTTTTAAATACTATTTCAGACCTGTTTTACAGCACCCTCTGAACATACCAGAGCCTGAATGGACTGAAAAAGATAGTTGGTTTCAGTGACTTCAATACCAGAAAAATATTATACTGTCTCTATTCCTAAGGATCTTTGAGTATCTTACCCAGAGTCCTCCACTGAGATAATGATCTTAATGATCACCATGGGCAGAGGTGAAAAGGCCCGCTGAATTCGTTCCAGTTGTCCACATGACAAGAAAATCCTGATACTTGATAGGTTTCCAGATCGAGAAGGCCAGAGATAAGAGGGAAATAGTACCCTGTATGGAACAACAAGGGATTTGGAGTCAATTTGGGGATCCCACTTAGGTTTCTGACACTAAAATCCTCTGTGACTCATATCATCCGAGTCCCTGTCTAACCACCTGAACATGTGCCTAAAAATATCTACACCCTAGTTGAGAAGTTTAAGAGGCAGAATGCTACAAAGAGCCAGTATGATGTCTCTCAGGAACAGGGGCTCAGGAAGCCATAATTGCTATTGGGTCTATTTCTTTTCCAGAAGAAAGAACACATGTTGAATCCATATTCCTAATAGATGACTCACCAGATGATTTTCAAACCTGAAGGAAGGCCAAGAAGTCGCTCTTGTGTCATATTTCACTCAGAAATCATGTTGTTGGACTGGTGAGGACGATACCATAGCAACGTCATCACTAAGAGTGGGGAGCTTCTAATTTCCATACGGCCATGTTGACCCCCTTAGCTCAGAGCAACCAGAAAGGGCAGCTGGGGAGGGGGCACCGTCATCACTATGAGAGGGGAGCTTCCCATTTCCATATGGCCATGTTGACCCCCTTAGCTCAGGGCCACCAGAAAGCACAGCTGAGGCGGACCACAGGCCAAGGCTGCCAGGTGTGGCTGGGGCAGGCAGAACTCTGACTTAAGGCTCAACTCCTGTCTAGGTTATTATAATGCTCTTCACAAAGAAAGTGCCATTGTGTGTGAGCCCTCATGTAGAAAAGGTTCAGAATTTCCATTGAGATTCCCTCTCTGACCTTTAGGATATGTAGCAAAGTTCCATTTAATTTTTAAACATTGAAGGACTTCCTAGTTTTATTTTCGCTATGACTGTGGCTCAATTCCCCTGTGGTCTAAGAATAGAATCTAGTTAATTTCAGGGTTTAACATTTGTAGCCTTGACTCGTGGCCCCACCTATCATCTATTTGGGTAAAGAGTCTATGACCACTTGAAATAATGTATTCTGCACTTATTATGGAATGTTCCCTATATGTCAATTAGGTCACATTTTTACCAATGTTTTGTCTGCTTTTTCGGTCAGATATTGAGAAAGGTATATTAAAATCTTCAAACAACGCTGCTCTATTCAACGTTGCATCAGAGAATCTACCAGTGTTAGAAGGCAAGAGAAACAAAAAGTATAACGAATTGAGGGGATAATTGTGACTATTCACAGATAATACGATTGTGTACATAGAAAATCCAAAACAGTCTATAAATACCCTATTAGAATTAAAAATGTAATTTATAAATTTGAGATGGATTGTAGCTTCCCATTGGACAGTTTCTGAAAGAAAACGTAGAACCTGTCAATCTTGGGGTAGGACATAGGGTGCACTAACCATTTAAAAGAATTCAGTGGGACTTCATAAAAATGTGACATTTCTCCTTATCTTATGACCATATGAAAATGAAAAAGTGAACCGCAGGCTGGGAAGTAAAGATTTGCAATACACACACTGACAAGACTTGTCAATAAAGAATTCCTGCTCATCAACCATAAAAAGTCTATTTATAAACGAATACTTCACAAAAGATTGACTGATGGCCAATAAGAACAGGAAAGGGTGCTCTACAGTATTATTTTCAGGAACAGCAAGGCCTTTCCTAAGATGAAAACATACACACAAACCATTATTCCCTAGATGGATGACGTCCTTATTTCTGAGGACAGCTTGAAGAACAGACTAGCATCAAAGTAAAGTGATGGAATTCCTGACACTCAGAGGATGGACAATTGACCTCAAACTACAGTACAATTTCTAGGCATCATTCGGTCCTCTGAAGGCAGACAACTACCACACCCCTTCCTCCACCACACAGGTTGCTTCCCAACCCCTACCATAAAAGAAGAAGATGAGAAACAGATAGGACTAGTAGGAAATAGCAAAAATCACATGTGGGGATTATCCTGAAACACACTGATCACATAACTAGTGTAAGGAAGTGTAGGGAACTGACAAGGACAGAGACTCAAGAGGTACTTCTTTGGGAAATGGTGTCTGAAATCTTCACACTTTGGTACCTGCTAATGAGGGCTCTGAGCATACCCTAAGGTTTGCTCACAAGGGTCTGCAACACCATCGCTGAGGACTGAAACTCTTTTAGACCTCAAAGCTTGCCTGATTGACTATTGGACTAAGAGATTCCCATGTTCTGAAAACAGATACCAACTCATTGAAAGGTTCACCTGGGCTCTCTCGGAGGCCCTACAAGAAGCTGAACCATTCACTGAAAATCAATTACACACACACACACACACACCTGTCATTTCATCAATTACTTAAACATTCAAGGTTCTTCCTACCTTATCTTTTTCACATTGATATTTATACTCACATGAAATGTCATCATTTCTAATGAACACTGATGTCAAAATAGAGATCCATTGACACAATATTCACAAAATGGAACTTCTCTGCTGTCATTTTCAATATAGCGTTTTTTAAAGTTCATACATATTTTAGGTTTTTGGTAACTTATACAGGAGAAGATCAGCATTGAAAAACTCTAAATACTGACAATGAGATTTAAGCCTAGAGAACAAAAATTGTCCAATTTCATGGATAATAAGGAACCAAAGGGAAAGCATGGAAGCTGTAGTCGAATAATTTTACACATATGCATCCTCTATTATTCTACTACTGAGGGGCGTGTTTTATTACCACTATGAATGCATCAATTGTCTTCCACGTGCACCTGCACAGGTGTAATGAATTACTGCAGTAGAATGAAATGTCTAGGAACTACTTGGCGGCATCTATCATGAACAATGAAATTTCGATCTTATATTTGGTGAACTTCCACTGTTTGTCCCTTTAGACAATGGACCCTAAACAGAAGGGGGAATGAACCACGAGAGACTATGGACTCTGGGAAACAAACTGAGGGCTTCAGAGAGGAGAGGGGTGGGGGATTGGGATGGGCCAGTGATGGGTATTAAGGAAGGTACATATTGCGTGGAGCACTGGGTGTTGTATGCAAATAATGAATCACGGAACACTACATCAAAAACTAAGGAAATACTGTATAGTGACTAACATATCATAATAAAAAATTATTATTAGAAAAAAATTAAAGGTAAAAAAAAAACAATATAGCTTTTTTGTTTCAAGAACAATCACAATTGAGAAAAAACTAACTTCCAATCCCTAAAGCCAAACACAGACCAAGTTCCATTTCACTCCCCTTTATTCACATTCTCTGTGGGTTCTATTTCCCTACCTCCTTTCCTGCTGAGCAGGGAGCCTCGGCTCGATCCCAGAACCCTGGGATCATAACCTGAGCCAAAGGCACATGCTTACCTGGCTGAGCCAGCCAGGAGCCCCAGCCATGTTCTTCTTAAGCAAAAGGACACTTTCTCATGATGCCTTCACATGACTTCACGTGGTACCAGAGACCTTGCTTCTTGGAGGTTGCAGATGAAGGCAATTGCAAACTCTCACAGTGGTTTATCAAATACAATGACCTGCCTGGTGACAGTGAAACTCTTATGAGCCCATGAGAGGGTGCTGTGACACTCAGCTGTGGCTGGGCTGGCACAGAGAACCAAATCCATTTCCCTGCCTGATGTCTGTGAGGAACAGATGCCCCCAATGTGAATGAGACTCTGACACTGAGCTGTCCAGAGATGGCCATCCTCACAGAGGATGAGGATAAAGGACAATGCCTGAGGAGACCTCATCTGTCTCTTTTATCTTCTCATATTTTTGACAGTGGACAAATCACTGCCTAGGAGTCCCCAACTACCTTAGTCTCAACTGTGAATGGCCAAGAGGTTTTACAAATCACTTCAGATTTTGACCTCTCAAATGCCCACAACCATTTATCATAGGGATTCAACATTAAGCAAAGATACTGTTCCTTGGAAGAGAGGTCCTGCCCACTGTTTTTTCTCACTTATATGCTCATCTTCCTTACCTCATGGTAACATAACCACCTTGATTCTTGATTCCATCTTCAGGAAGGCTGAGGTGACTTGAAGGGCATTACCCTGACATCGTTTTTCTTAGCAATAAGATGTGGACATTTCCCTAGTCCTACACACCCAAAGTTGATTCGGAATCAGGATTGAGGAGGCTGATGAGAGTTGAAGGTGTTTTCCTGTACAGGGTGGTTTATTACCAATAAGGATGGGTCAGAGTCCTCGAAATTCCAGAACCTTTTCATTAATGCTTCCTACTCGTGAAAGATAATGTACATTGGTCTTTCCCTGTATATTGTGGTGACTCAGAGAAAAGTGCTTAGCGCGTTCGTCAGACTTCCACGACCACTTTGGGGCTGGCTTCCATATTCACAAAGGATGATGTTAGGGCTAAGAGGGTTCCTGTACACTGTTATTTCTTACAGATAAGTGTATGGCATTTTTGTTATATTACCAGAGCCACTTAGCGCCGTGTTTGCCGGCCTCCTGAGGGGCCCCTCCCAAGGGGCCTGGTGCCACAACGCCGGGGATTGGGGACCCCTGAGCCCAGTGCCGGAGTCACCCTGCCGCCCCGCAACAACGCGGGCGGCTAGGGGCGCCGCCAGTCTTTCAGGGTGAGAGAACAGGCAGGGCCCTCCAAGTCCCCAGTGACTTTTGAAGGCCCCCCGCGCCAAAACGCTTGGGCCCACACTCCCTCTTGCCAGCGCCCTCACCTCGGCCTGCCCTTCCACCTGCCTCAGAGCTGGCGGAACGGGCCTGCTGGACTCCTGGGGGCTAACACTTACCCTAGGTCGGCCCCCGAGGGCCCCCTCCCAAGGAGCCTGGCACCACAATGCCGGGGATTTGGGAACCCGAGCCCCAGTGCTGGACTCACTCTGCCATCCCGCAAGCACCCATGGCGCTAGGGGCGTTGCCAGTCATTCAGGAAGGGCGAACGGGCAGGGCCCTCCGATCCCCCTGTGACCTTCGAAGGCCCCCTGCGCAAAAACTCTGGCTCCCTCGCTTCTGCTCGCCAGCGCCCTAATCTCAGCCCACCCCTACGCTCGGTGCAGAGCTGGCAGATCGGGCCTGCTGGCTTCCTGGGGTCTAACCCTATCCCTAGGTCACCACGAGGGGCCCCTCCCAAGTGGCCTGGCGCCACATGCCATTGATTGGGGACCCCTAAGTCCCAGCGCCAGATGCACCCTGCCGCCCCGCCGCCACATGGGGAGCTAGGGGCATTGCCAGTCCTTCAGGGCGACAGAACGGGCAGGACCCTCCGAGCCACCTGTGACTTTCGAAGGCACCCCAAGGCAAAGCCAAAATGCTCTGGCCCACGCTCCCGCTCGCCAGCTGTCTCACCTTGACCCACACCTCCATTCACTGCACATGGGCTGATTGAGCCTGCCAGCCTCCTGGGGGCTAACCCTAACCCTAGGTTGGCCACCGAGGGGCCCGTCCCAAAGGGCCTGGCGGGACAACGCCGGGTATTAGGGACCCCCGAGCCCCAGCGCCGGATTCACTCTGCCGCCACGCTGACACCCGGGCCGCTAAGGGTGCCGCTGGTCATTCAGGGCGGGAGAACGGGCAGGGCCCTCCGAGCCCATGGCGACCTTCGAAGGCCGCCCCATTCAAAATGCTTGAGCTCATGCTCCTGCTCCTCAGCGCCCTCACCTCGGCCCGCCCCTCCGCTCGCTGCAGAGCGGGCGGACGAGGCCTGCCCTCCATCTGGGGACTACCCATAACCCTAGGTTGGCCCCTGAGGGGCCACTCCAAAGGGGCCTGGCACCGCAATGCCTGGGATTGGGGACCCCCGAGCCCCACGCCGGACTGAAGGTCTCGCCCCGCCGCCACTTGGGCCGCTAGGAGTACCGTCGGTCATTCAGGGAGGGAGAATGGGCAGATCCCTCTGAGCCCCTGGTGACCTTCGAAGGCCCCCCGCGCCAAAACGCTTGGGCCCTTGCTCCCGCTCGCTTGTGCCCTCACCTCGGTCCGCCCCTCCGCTCGCTGCAGAGCCAGTGGATCGGGACTGCCGGCCTCCTGGGTGTTACCCTAACCGTTGGTGGGCCCCCGAGTGGGCCATCCCAGGTTCCTATTGCTGCAACACCGGGGATTGGGGACCCCCGAGCCCCAGCGCCAGACTCACCCTGCAGCCCCGCCACCACCCGGGCCGCTACAGGTGCCGCCGGTCATTCAGGGAGGGAGAACAGGCAGGGACCTCCGAGGCCCCTGGGGCCTTCGTAGGCCCCCCGCGCCAAAACGCTTGGGCCCACGCTCCCGTTCGCCAGCGCCCTCACCTCGGCTCGCCCATCTGCTCGCCACACAGCTGGCGTTTTGGGCCTGCCGTCCTCCTGAGGTCTAACTCTAACCCTAGGTCAGCCCCCGAGGCGTACCTCCCAAGGCGCTTGGTGCCACAATGCCGGAGATTGGTGACCCCCGAGCCGCAGCGCCGGACTCACATTGCCACCCCACCGCCACACGGGCCTCTAGGGCCGCTGCCAGTCAGTCAGGACGGGAGAACGGGCAGGGCCCTCCGAGCCCACAGCGACCATCGAAGGCCCCCTGCACCAAACGCCTGGGCCCATGTTCCTGCTCGCCAGCACCCTTGCCTCGGCCCACCCCTCCGCTCGCTGCACAGCCGGCATACGGGCCTGCCTACTCCTGGGAGCTAACCCTAACGCTAGGTCGGCGCCCGAGGGGCCCCTCCCAAGGGGCCTGGTGCCGCAAGCCAGGGATTCAGGACGCCCAAGCCTCAGCACTGGACTCACCCTGCTGACCCACCGCCACCCTGGCCACTAGGAGCGCTGTCAGTCATTCAGGGCGGGAGAATGGGCAGGGCCCTCTGAG
This sequence comes from Ursus americanus, assembly GCF_024610735.1. Classification (NCBI taxonomy): domain Eukaryota; kingdom Metazoa; phylum Chordata; class Mammalia; order Carnivora; family Ursidae; genus Ursus; species Ursus americanus. The sequence goes on from NW_028273638.1 coordinate 1,147,155, forward strand.
CCCCCTGCGACTTTTGAAGGCCCCCCTCGCCAAAACGCTTGGGCCCATGCTCCCACTCGCCAGCACCCTCACCTCGCCCCCCCCCTCCGCTAGTCGCATAGCCAGCGGATTGGGCCTGCTGGCCTCCTGGGGACTATTGGTATCCCTAGTTCAGCCCACTAGGGGCCCTTCCCAAGGGGCCTGGCGCCGCAACGCTGGGGATTGGGAATCCACGATCCCCAGCGCTGGACTCACCCTACTGCCCCGCTGCCACCCGGGCTGGTAGGGGCGCCACCGATCATTCAGGGCGGGAAAATGGGCAGGGCCCTCCGAGCCCCTGCCGACCATCGAAGTCCCCCCACGCCAAAACGCTTGGGCCCTCACTCCCGCTTGCCAGCGCCTTCACCTCGGCCCACCCCTCCACTCGACGCACACCTGGCGGATAGGGTCTGCCGGCCTCCCGGGGGCTAACCCTAACACTAGTTCGGTCCCCAAAGGGCCCCTCCAAAGGGGCCTGGCACCACAACGCCGGGGATTGGGGACCCCCATGCCCCAGCGCCGGACTCACCCTGCCGTCCTGCCGCCACCTGGGCCGCTAGGGGTGCGGCCGGATATTCAAGGCTGGAAAACGGGCAGGGCCCTTGGAGCCCCCGGCGACCTTCAAAGGGCCCCTGCGCCAAAACGCTTGAGCCCAGGCTCCCGCTCGCCAGCGCCCTCACCTTGGCCTGCCCCTCCGCTCACCGGATAGCTGGCGGATCGGGCCAGCCTGCCTTCTGGTGGCTAAACCTAACCGTAGGTCGGCCACCGAGGGTCCCCTCCGATGGATGGGGCCTGGCGCCACATCGCCTGGGATTGCTGACCCCGAGCCCCAGCGCGGGATTCAGCTTGCCGCCCCACCGCCAACTGGGCTGCTAGGAGTGCCGTCAGTCATTCAGGGCGGGAAAATGGGCAGGGCCCTCCGAGCCCCTGGCGACCTTCGAAGACCCCCCGCGCCAAAACGATTGGGCCCAAGCTCCTGCTCACCTGCGCCCTCACCTCGGACCACCCCTCCGCTCACCGCACAGCCCGTGGATCGGGCCTGTGGGCATCCTGGGGGCTAACCCTAACCCTAGGTCTGCCCCCAAATGGCCCTTCCCAAGGGGCCTGGCGCCGCAAAGCCGGGCATTGGGGACCCCCGAGACCCAGCACCGGACTCAACCTGCCGCCCCGCTGCCACCAGTGCCGTGAGGAGCGCCATCGGTCATTCAGGACGGAAGAACGGGCAGGACCCTCTGAGTCCCTGGCAAAATTCGAAGGCCCCTCGCGCCGAAACTTTGGGCCCATGTTCCCACTCGACAAATCGCTCATCTCAACCTGCCCCTCTGCTCGCCGCACAGCTGGAGGATCGGGCCTGCCGGCCTCCTTTGGGCTAACCCTACCCTAGGTCGGCCCCCGAGGGACCACTTCCAAGTGTCCGGTGCAGCCACGCCGGGGATTGGGGACCCCCCCCAGTGCTGGACTCACCTTGCCGTCCCGTTGCCAACCGGGCCGCTACGGGCACCACCGGTCATTCAGGGCGGGAGAACGGGCAGCGCCCTCCGAGCCTCTGGCGACTACGAAGGCCATCCGCGCCAAAACGCTTGGGCCGACGCTCCTGGTCGCCAGCGACCTCACCTCAGCACACCACTCCAATCGCCGCAGAGCTGGCGGATCGCGCCTGCCACCCTCCTGGGGGCTAACCTTAACCCAAGCTGGGCCCCAGAGGGGCCCCTCCCAAGGGGACTGGCGCCGCAACGCCAGGGATCGGGGAACCTGAGCCCCGGCTGCGATCTCACCCTGCCCCCGCGCCACCACCCGGGCTGCTAGGGGCACCCTCGGTCATTCAGGGCGGCAGAACTGGCAGGCCCCTCCGAGCCCCCAGCAACCTTTGAAGGCCCCCCGCGCCAAAACGCTTGGGCTCACGCTCCTGTTTGTCAGCGCACTCACTTCGACCCACCCCTCCTCTCGCCACACAGCTGGCAGATCCCGCCTGCCGGGCTTCTGGGTGTAACCCTAACCCTAGGTCTGTCCCCATGGGGCCCCTCCTAATGGGCCTGGCATCGCAATGCCGGGGATTGGGGATTCCCAGGCCCAGCGCCGGACTCACCCTGCCGCCCCACCACCACCCAGGCCGCTAGGGGCGTTGCCGGAATTTCAGGGCGGAAGAAAGGGCAGGGCCCTCTGAGCCCCCGCTGACCTTAGAAGGCCTCCCGCACCAAAACATTTGGGCCCACGCTCCCGTTCGCCAGTGCCCTCTTCTCAGGTCGCCCTTCTGCTCACCGAACATCTAGCGGATCGGGCCAGCCTGCTTCCTGGGGGCTAACCCTAACCCTAGGTTGGACCCCGAGGGGCCCCTTCCAAAGGCCTGGTGCCACAACGTCGGGGATTGGGGACCCCTGAGCCACAGTGCCAGACTCACTCTACCGCCCCTCCCCTACTGGCCCCTAGGGGCGCCGCCGGTCATTCAGGGCGGGAGAACGGGCAGGGCCCTCCGAGCCATGGCAACATTCAAAGGCTCAGGGCACCAAAACACTGGGGCCCACGCTCCCGCTCGCCATCGCCCTCAACTCGACCCGCACCTCCGCCCATCGCACAGTGGGCAGATCGGGCCTGCCGGACTCCTGGGAGATAACCCCAAACCCTACTTCAGCTCCCGAGGGGCCCCAAGGGGCCTGGCACCGCCACGCCGGGGCTTGGGGAATCCTGAGCCCCAGCTCCGGACTCACCCTGCCTCCCCACCACCACCCTGGCCGCTAGGGTGCCGCCGGTCATTAAGGGCGGGGGAACGGGCAGGGCCATCAGAGCTCACGGCGACCATCGAAGGCCCCCCGCGCCAAAACGCTTGGGCCCACGCTCCCGCTCCCCAGCGCCCTCACCTCAGCTTGCCCCTCCGCTTGCCGCAGAGCTGGCGGATCGGGCCTGCCGTCCTCCTGGGGAATCTCCCTAACCCTAGGTCGGCCATTGACGGACCCCTCCCAAGGGCCCTGGCGCCGCAACGCCGGGGATGGGGGACCCCCGATCCCCAGCGCTGGACTTAACCTGCCCCCCTACCACCACCCTGGCGACTAGGGGCACCGTCGTTCATTAAGGGCAGGAAAACGGGCAGCGCCCTCTGAGGCCCCAGCGACCTTCGAAGCCCTCCGCGAAAAAACGCTTGGGCCCAAGCTCTTGCTCACCAGCGCCCTCACCTCAGCCCGCCCCTCCGCTCGCCGCACAGCGGGTGGATCGGGCCTGCCGGCCTACTGGGGGCTAACCCTATCCCTAGGTCTGTCCCCGAGGGCCCCCACCCAAGGGGCCTGGCGCCGCAAGCTGGGGATGGGGGACCCCCAAGCCCCAGCGCTGGACTCACCCTGCCACCCCTCCGACATCCGGGCAGCTAGGGGCGCCGCAGGTCATTGAGGGCGGGAGAATGGGCAGGGCCCTCGAGCCCCCGGCGAACTTCGAAGACCCCCTCGCCAAAACGCTTGGGCTCATGCACCCGCTCGCCAGAGCCCTCACCTCGGTTCGCCCCTCCGCTCTCTGCACAGCCAGCAGATCGGCCTGCCGGCCTCCTTGGGGCTAACCGTAACCCTAGGTCGGCCCCTTAGGGGCCCCTCCCCAGGGGCCTAGCACCACAACGCCGGGGGTTGGGGATCCCTGAGCCCCAGTGCCGGATTCACCCTGCTGCCCCACCGCCAACCGGGCCAGTAGGGGCGCCGCTGGTCATTCAGTGCGGGAGGACATGTAGGGCCCTCCGAGCTATCGGTGACTTTTGAAGGCCCCCAGAGCCAAAACGCTTGGGCCCATGCTCCCGTTCGCCAGCACCCTCACTTCGGCCAGGCCCTCTGCTTGCCGCACAGGAGGCACATCGTGCCTGTCAGCCACCTGGGGGCTAACCCTAAACATAGGTCGGCCCCTTAAGGTCCCCTCCTAAGTGGCCTGGACCCACAACGCCGGGGATAGGGTACCTCCCAGCCCCAGCGCCGGATTCACCCTGCCGCCCTTCTGCCAACTGGGTCGGTAGGGGCAACACCGGACATTAAGGGCGGGAGAACGGGCAGGGCCCTCCGAGCCCCCGGCGACCTTCGAAGGCCCCCCGCACCAAGGAACTTGGGTCCACGCTTCCGCTCGCAGTGCCCGTACCTCGACCCCCCGTCCGCTCACCACAAGCTGGCGGATCGGGTCGGCTGGCCTCCTGGGGGCTAACGCTAACCCTGGGTCGGCCCCCGAGGGGCCCGTCCCAAGGGACCTGGCACCGCAACGCCAGGGATTGGGCCCCCACAGCCCCAGCTCCGGACTCACCCTGCTGCCCCGCCACCACCTGGGCCACTAGGGGCGTCGCCCATCATTCAGGGAGGGAGAACGGGCAGGGTCCTCCGAGGCCCCTGCGACCTTAGTAGGCCCCCCGTGCCAAAAAGCTTGGGCCCATGCTCCTGCTCGCTAGCGCCTTACCTCGGCCGCCCCTCCGCTCGCCGCGAGCTGGGGGATCGGGCCTGCCGGCCTTCAGGGGGCTAACCCAAACACTAGGTCGGCCCCCAAGGGGCCCCTCCCAAGGGGCCTATCGCTGCAATGCCTGGGATTGGTGACCCCCGAGTCCCAGCGCCGGACTCACCGTGCTGCCCCGCCGCCACCCGGGCCGGTAGGAGAGCCGTCGGTCATTCAGGGCAGAACAACGGACAGGGCCCTCCGAGCCCCCGGCGCCATTTGAAGGCCCTCTGCACCAAAACCCTTGGGCCCACGCTCCCGCTCGCCAGCACCATCACTTCGGCCCACCCTCCGCTCACTGCACAGCTGGCGGATTGGGCCTGACGGTCTCCTGGGGGCTAACCCTAACCCTAGGTCGGCCCTTGAGGGGCCCCTCCCAAGGGGCCTGGTGCCGCAACGCCAGGGATTTGGGACCCACAAGCCCCAGCGCCGGACTCACCCTCCCGCCCCGCTGCCACCTGGGCCTCTAGGGGCACCGCCGGTCATCCAGGGCGGGAGAACGGGCAGGGTCCTCCGAGCCCCTGGTGACCTTTGAAGGCCCCCACACCAAAACGCTTGGGCCCACGCTTCTTGCTAGTAAGCGCCCTCACCTCGGTCCGCCCCCCCTCTCGCCGCACAGACAGCGGATTGTGCCTGCCAGCCTCCTGGGAACTAACCCTAACTCTAGGTCTGCTCACGAGGGGTCCCTCCCAAGGGGCCTGGCAATGTCACGCCGGGGATTGGGGACCCTCGAGCCCAGTGCATTACTTACCCTGCTGCCCTGCCACCACCCAGGCTGCTAGGGGCGCCGCCGGTTATTTAGGGCGGGAGAACGGGCAGGGCTCTCCAAGCCCCGGCGACCTTCGAAAACCCCCGCGCCAAAACGCTTGGGCCTATGCTCCTGCTCGCCAGCACCCTCTCCTCAGCCCGCCCCTCCGCTCGCTGCACAGCCGGCAGATCGGGACTGCCGGCTTCCTGGGGCTAACCCTAACCCTAGGTCGGCTCCCGAGGGGCCCATCCCAAGGGGCCTGGTGCCGCCACGCGGGTGATTGGGGACCCCTGAGCACCAGGGCCGAAGTCACCCTGCCGCCCTGCTGCGACCCGGCTCACTAGGGGCACCGTCCTCATTCGGGGCTGGGGAACGTGTAGGGCCCTCTGAGCCCCCGGCAACTTTTGAAGGCCCACCGCGCCAAAACGCTTGGGCCCAAGCTCCCGTTCGCAAGCACCCTCACCTCGGCCCGTCCCTCCACTTGCCACACAGCTGGCGGATCGGGCCTGCAGGCCTCCTGGGGGCTAACCCTAAACCTAGGTTGGCCCCCAAGGGGCCCCTCCCAAGGTGCCTGGCACCACCACACCTGGGATTGGGGTCCCCTAAGCCCCATCGCCTGACTCACCCTGCCGCCCCGCCACCACCCGGGCTGCTAGGGGCGCCGCCGGTCATTCAGGGCGTTAGAACGGGCAGGGCTCTCCGAGCCCCCGGCAAGCTTCGAATGCCCGCTCGCCAAAACGCTTGGGCCCATGCTCCCACTCGCCAGTGCATTCACATCGACCCACCCTCCGCTCACAGTACAGCCGACGGATAGGTCCTGCTGGCCTCCTGGAGCTAACACAAACCCTACGTCGGCGCCCGAGGGGCCCCTCCCAAGGGGCCTGGCTCCGCCACGCCGGGGCTTGGGGACCCCCGAGCACCAGCGGCAGTCTCACCCTGCCTCCGCGCTGTGACCCGGCCCGCTAGGGGCGCTGTCCTCATTCAGGGCGGGAGAAGGGGCAGGGCCCTCAGAGCCCCGGGCGACATTTGAAGACCCCCGCGCCAAAACGCTTGGACCCACAGAACCGCTCGCCAGCGCCCTCACCTAGACTAGCCCCTCCGCATGCCACACAGCCAGCGGATCAGGCCTGCCAGCCTCCTGGGGGCTAAACCAAACCCTACGTCAGCCCCCGAGGGGCCCCTCCCAAGGGGCCTGGCTCCGCCACGCTGGGGCATGGGGACCCCCGAGCACCAGCGCCGGACTCACCCTGCCGCCCCACCACGACCCGGGGCACTAGGGGCGCTGCCGGTCATTCAGGGCGGGAAAGCGGCCAGGGCCCTGTGAGCCCCCGGCGACCTGCGAAGGCCCCCTGCGCCAAAACGCTTGGGCCCACGGTCCCGCATGCCAGCGTGCTCACCTCAGCCCACCCCCCCTCTTGCCGCACAGACAGCGGATCGGGCCTGCCAGCCTCCTGGGAACTAACCCTAACTCTAGGTCTGCTCACGAGGGGCCCCTCCCAAGGGGCCTGGCGATGCCACGCCGGGGATTGGGGACCCTCGAGCCCCAGCGCATTACTTACCCTGCCGCCCTGCCGCCACCCGGGCTGCTAGGGGCGCCACCGGTTATTTAGGGCGGGAGAACGGGCAGGGCCCTCCGAGCCCCCAGTGACCTTCAAAGGCCCCCCGCGCCAAAACACTTGGGCCTAGGCTCCTGCTCGCCAGCACCCTCTCCTCAGCCCGCCCCTCCGCTCACTGCACAGCTGGCAGATCGGGACTGCCGGCCTCCTGGGGCTAACCCTAACCCGAGGTCGGCTCCCGAGGGGCCCATCCCAAGGGGCCTGGCACCGCCACGTGGGTGATTGGGGACCCCCAAGCACCAGGGCTGAACTCACCCTGCTGCCCCGCTGCGACCCGGCTCGCTAGGGGCACCGTCCTCATTCGGGCCTGGGGAACGGGCAGGGCCCTCTGAGCCCCCGGTGACATTCGAAGGCCCAACACGCCAAAACGCTTGGGCTCATGCTCCCGCTCGCCAGCGCCCTCACCTCGCCCCACCCGTCCGTTCTCTGCACAGCCGGCGGATCGGGCCCCGGCCTCCTTTGGGCTAACCCTAACCCTAGGTCGGCCCCCAAGGGACCCCACCCAAGGGGCCAGGCGCCACCACGCTGGGGCATTTGGATCCCTGAGCCCTACTCCAGACTCACCCTGCCGCCCCGCCGCCACCCGGGATGCTAGGGGCGCCACCGGTCATTCAGGGAGGAAGTACCGGCAGGGCCCTCTGAGCCCCCGATGACCTTCGAAGGCCCCCCGCACCAAAACGTTTGGGCCTAAGCTCCTGCTCACCAGCGCCCTCACCTCGGCTCACCTCTCCCCTCGCTGCACAGCAGGCGGATCGGGCCCCGGCCTCCTTTGGGCTAACCCTAACCCTAGGTCGGCCCCCGAGGGACCCCTCCCAAGTGCCTGGAGCCACCACGCCAGGGATCCGGGACCACTGAGCCCCAGCTCCAGACTCATCCTGCCGACACACCGCCACTCTGGCCGCTAGGGGCGCCACCGGTCATTTAGGGTGTGAGAATGGGCAGGGCCCTCCAAGCCCCCAGTGAAAAAGGAAGGCCCTCCATGCCAAAACGCCTGGGCCCACGCTCCCGCTTGCCAGCGCCCTCACCTCGGCCCGCCCCTCTGCTCGCCGCACAGCCGGCGGTTCGGGCCTGCTGGCCTCCTTTGGGCTAACCCTAAACCTAGGTCGGCCCCAGAGGAGCCCCTCCCAAGGGGTCTGGTGCCGCAAAGTGGGGATCGGGGACCCCTGAGCCCCAGCTCTGAACACACCCTGCCGCCCCGCCGCCACCCGGGCTGCTAAGGTCGTCGCCGGTCATTCAGGGCTGGAGAACGGGTAGGGACCTCTGAGCCACCGGCGACCTTCGAAGGTCCCCCGAGACAAAACGCTTGGGCCCACGCTCCCGCTCGCCAGCGCCCTCACCTCGGCTACCCCCTCTGCATGCGGCAGAGCCGGCGGATCGGGTCTGCCAGCCTCCTGGGGGCTAACCCTAACGCTAGGTCGGCCCCAGAAGGGCCCCTCCCAAGGGGCCTGGCGCCACCACGCCAGGGATTTGGGATCCCCAAGCCCCACCGCCGGACACACCCTGCCACCCCGGCGCCACCCAGGCTGCTAGGAGCGCCGCCGTTCATTCAGGGAGGGAGAACGGGCAAGGCCCTCTGAGCCCCCGCCGATATTTGAAGTCTCCCGGCGCCAAAACCCTAGGGTCCACGTCCCGCTCGCCAGTGCCCTCACCTCGGCCAGCCCCTCTGCACGCCGTAGAGGTGGCGGATCGGGCCTGCCGGCCTCCTTGGGGCTAACGAAAACCCTAGCTCGGCCCCCGAGGGACCCCTCCCAAGGGGCCTGGCAATGCCACGCCGGGTATTGGGGACCCCCGAGCCCGAGCTCTGGACTCACCCTGCCTCCCCGCCACCACCCTGGCCGCTAGTGCGCCGCCGGGCATTCAGGGCGGGAGAACTTGCTGGGCTCTCCGAGCCCCCAGTGAGCTTCGAAGGCCCCCCATGCCAAAACGCTTGGGCCCACGCTCCCGCTTGCCAGCGCATTAACGTCAGCCCACCCCTCTGCTCGCTGCACAGCCGGCGGATCAGGCCGGCCGGCCTCCTTTGGGCTAACACTAACCATATGTCGGCCCCCGAGGAACCACTCCCAAGTGCCTGGCGCTGCCACGCCGGGGATTGGGGACCCCCGAGCCCCAGCTCCAGACTCACCCTGCCGGCCTGCCATCACACCGGCCACTAGGGGTGCCACCGGTCATTCAGGGCGGGAGAACGGGCAGGGCCTTCTGAGCCCCCGGTGACATTCGAAGGCCCCCTGCGCCAAAATGCTTGCGCCCACGCTCCCGCTTGCCAGCGTGCTCACCTCAGCCCGCCCCTCGATTGCTGCACAGCCGGCAGATAGGGCCTGCCAGCCAACTGGGGGCTAACCCTATCCAAAGGTCAGCCCCCGAGGGGCCCATCCCAAGGGTCCTATCGCCGCAACGCTGGGCATTGGGGAACCCCAAGCCCCAGTGCCAGGCTCACCCTTCCACCCCGCCCCCACCGGGCTGCTAGTGGTGCCGCCGATCATTCAGGGCGGGAGAATGGGCAGGGCCCTCCGAGCCCCCGACGACTTTCGAAGGCCCCCCGCGCCAAAACGCTTGGGCCCACGCTCCCGCTCTCCAGCACCCTCACCTTGGCCCGCCCCACCGCTCACCGCACAGCCGACGAATCGGGCCTGCCGGCCTCCTAGGGTCTAAACCTAACCCTAGGTCGGCCCACGAGGGGCTCCACCCAAGGTGCCTGGCGCAGCCACGCCGGGGATTGGGGTCCCCCGAGCACCATCGCCGGACTCACCCTGCCGCCCCTCCGTGACCCGGCCCACTAGGGGCGCCGTCCTCATTCAGAGCGGAAGAACGGGAAGGGCCATCCAAGGCCCGGTGACCTTCGAAGGACCCCCGGTCCAAAACGCTTGGGCCTACGCTCCCGCTCACCAGCGCATTCACGTCGGCCCGCCCCTACGCTTGCTGCACAGCCAGCAGATCGGGCCTGCCAGCATCCTTTGGGCTAACCCTAAACCTAGGTCGGCCCCAGAGGAGTCCCTCCCAAGGGGCCTGGCGTCGCCACGCCAGGGATTGGGGATGCCCGAGCCCCAGTGCCGGACTCACTCTGCCGCCACGCCACCACCCAGGCCACTAGGGGCGCCTCAGGTCATTCAGGATTGGAGAACGGGAAGGGCCCTCCGAGCCCCTGGCGACCTTTGAAGGCCCCCTGTGCCAAAATGCTAGGGCCCACGCTCCCGCTTGCCATTACCCTCACCTTGGCCCTCCCCTCCGCTTGCCACTCAGCTGGCAGATCAGTCCTGCCGGCCTCCTGGGGGCTAATCCTAACCCTAGATCGGGCCCGAGGGGCCCCTACGAAGGGGACTGGCGCCGCCACGCCGGCGATTGGAAACCCTCGAGCCCCAGCGCAGGACTTACCCTGCCGCCCCGCCGCCACCCAGGCCTCTAGGGGCGCCACCAGTCATTCAGGATGGGAGAACGGGCAGGGCCCTCCGAGCTCCTGGCGACATTTGAAATCCCCCTGCGCCAAAACGCTTGGGCCCACACTCCTGCTGCCCAGCACCCTCACCTCGGCCCGCCCTTCTGCTCACCGCACAGCCGGCGGATTGGGCCTGCAGGCCTCCTGGGGGCTAACCCTAACCCTAGGTCGGCCCCCGAGGGGCCCCTCCATAGCGGCCTGGCGCCGCAACACCGGGGATTGAGGACCCCTGAACCCCAGCGCCAGACTCACCCAGCTGCCCCGCCGCCTTGCGGGCCGCCTGGGGCGCCGCAGATCATTCAGGGCGGGAGAAAGGGCAGGGCTCTATGAGCTCCTGGTGATCTTTAAAGGCCCCCCGGGCCAAACGCTTGGGCCCAAGCTCCCGCTCGCCAGCGCCTTCACTTCGGCCCGCCCCTCCGCTCGCCGCACCACTGGCGGATCGGGCCTGTCGGCCTCCTAGGAGCTAACACTAACCCTAGGTCGGCCCCAGAGGGGCCCGTCCGAGGGGCCTGGCGCTGCCACACCAAGGATTGGGGACTCCTGAGGCACAACGCCAGATGCAGCCTGCTGCCCTGCCACCACCCGGGCCACTAGGGGCGCTGCTGGTCATTCTGGGCTGGAGAACGTACAGGGCCTTCTGAGCCACCCTCGATCTTCGAAGGCCCCCACGCCAAAACGCCTGGGCCCACGCTCCTGCTTGCCAGCACTCTCACCTCAGCCTGCCCCTCTGCACGCCGCAAAGCTGGCAGATCAGGCCTGCCGAAATCCTGGGGGCTAACACAAACCCTGTGTCAGCCCCCGAGGGGCCCCTCACAAGGGTCCTGGAGCCGCCACTCCTGTGCTTGGGCACGCTCAGCAGCAGCGCCAGACTCACCCTGCCACCATGCCACCACCCGGGCTGCTAGGGGCGGCGCCGGTCATTCAGGGCGGGAGAACGGGCTGGGATCTCCGAGCCCCTGATGACATTGGAAGGCCCCCCCGTGCAAAAACGCTTCAGCGAACGATCCCGCTCCCCAGAGCCCTCACCTTGGCCCGCCACTCCGCTCTCCACACAGCCGGCGTATCGGGCCTGCTGGCCTCCTTTGAGCTAACACTAACCCTAGGTCAGCCCCCGAGGGACCCCTCCCAAGTGCCTGGCGCCATCACGCCAGTGATTGAGACCCCCAAGCCACAGCTGTGGACTCACCCTGCCGCTGCGCCTCACCTTGGCCCGCCACTCTGCTCTCCACACAGCTGGTGGATCGGGCCTGTCGGCCTCCTGGGAACTAACTCCAAACCCTACGTCGGCCCCCAAGGGGCCCCTCCCAAGGGGCCTGATGTCGCCACGCCAGGGATTGGGGATGCCCTAGCCCTAGCGCCAGACTCACCCTGCAGCCCCGCCTCCACCCTGGCCTCTAGGGGTGCCGCCGGTCATTCAGTGCGGGAGAACGTGCAGTGCCCTCCGAGCCCCCAGCAAACTTCGAAAGCCCCCTTGCCAAAACTCTTGGGCCCACGCTCCCACTCGCCAGTGCCCTCACCTCGGCCCACCCCTCCGCTCGCCGCACAGCTGGCAGATCTGGCCTGCCGGCCCCCTTGGGGTTAACTCTACACCTAGGTCAGCCCCGGTGGGCCCCCTCCCAAGGTGCCTGGTGCCGCCTCGCTGGGGACTGGGGTCCCCGGAGCCCCTTCGCCACACTCACACTGCCGCCCCACCGCCAACCGGGACACTAGGGGTGCCGCCGGTTATTCAGGTTGGGAGAACCGGTAGGGCCCTCCGAAACATCGGCGACATTCGAAGGCCCCCCCGCACCAAAAGGCTTAGGCCCATGCTCTTGCTCCCCAGCGCCCTCACCTAGGCCCACCCCACTGCTCGCTGCACAGCTGGCGGATTGGGCCTGCCGGCCTCCTGAGGGCTAACCCTAACCCTAGGTCAGCCCCTGAGGGGCCCCTCCCAAGGGGCCTGGCGTCACCACAACACGGATTGGGGACCCCCGAGCCCCAGGTCTGGACTAACCCTGCCGCCCTGCGTCCATCTGGGCTGCTATCGGCACCACCGGTCATTCAGCGCGGGAGAATGAGCAGGGCCCTCAGAGACCCTGGCAACATTCGAAGTTACCCTGCACCAAACGCTTGGGCGCACGCACCCGCTCCCCAGCACCCTCACCTTGGCCCACCCCTCCACACCCCGCTCAGCCGGGGGATCAGGCCTGCCTGCCTCCTGGGGGCTAAACCTATTCCAGGTCGGCCCCCGAGGGGCCCCTCCCAAGGGGCCTGGCGTCGCCTCGCCAGGGATTGGGGACGCCCGAGCCCCAGCGCCGGACTCACCCTGCCGCCCCGGCACCACCCGGGCCGCTAGGGGCGCCGCCGGTCATTCACGGAGGGAGAACATGCAGGGCCTTCCAAGCCTCCGTCGACCTTTGAAGGACCCCGCGCCAAAACTCCTGGGCCGACGCTCCCGCTCGCCAGCGCCATCACCTCGTCCTGCACCTCTGCAAACTGCACAGCCGGCGGATTGCGCATGTCGGCCTCCTGGGGGCTCCTCCCAAGGGACCTGGCACCGCCACACCGGTGCTTGGGGACCCCCAGCACCAGCGCCAGACAAACCCTGCCGCCTTGCTGCCAACCCGGCCGCTAGGGACGCCGCCACTCATTCAGGTCGGTAGAATGGGCAGGGCCCTCTGAGCCCCCGGCGACCTTCGAAGGCCCCCCGTACCAAATCGCTTGGGCCCATGTTCCTGCTCGCCAGCTTGCTCACCTTGGCCCGCCCTCTGCTCAACACACAGCTGTCAGATCAGGCCTACCGGCCTCCTGGGGGCTAACCCTAACCCTAGGTTGGCCCCCAAAGGGCCCCTCCCAAGGGGCCTGTCGCCACAACACTGGGGATTGATGACCCCCAGCCCCAGCGCCGGACTCACCCTGCATCTCCGCCGGCACCCAGGCCGCTAGGGCACCACCGGTCATTCAGGGCGGGAGAATGGACAGGGCCCTCCCAGTCCCAGTGAACTTCTAAGGCCCCAGGAGCCAGAATTCTTGGGCCCATGCTTCCGCTCACCAGCGCCCTCACCTCAGCCAGCCCCTCTGCTGGCTGCACAGCCAGCGGATTGGGCCTGCCAGCCTCCTGGGGGCTAACCCTAACCCTAGGTTGGCCCCCGAGGGGAACCTCCCAAGGGGCCTGGCGCAGCAATGCCAGGGACTGGGGACCCCTGAGCTCCAGCGTCGGACTCACCCTGCTGCCCCGACGCCACCCGAGCTGCTAGGGGCGCTGCCGGTCATTCAGTGCGGGAGAACAGGCAGGGCCCTTCGAGCCCCTGGCGACCTTCGAAGGCCAACTTGCAAATACGCTTGGGCCCACACTCCTGCTCACTAGCACCCACATCTCAGCCCGCCCCTCCACTTGCCGCACACCTGGCAGATCAGGCCTGCTGGCATCCTGGGGGCTAACTTTAACACTTGGTCGGCCCACGAGGGGCCCCTCCCAAGGGGCCTTGCGCCGCAACACCGGGGATTGGGGACACCCGAGCCCCAGCGCCAGACTCTCCCTGCCGCCCTGCAGCCAACTGGGCCAGTAGGGGCGCCGCCGATCATTCAAGGAGGGAGAAGGGGCAGGGCCCTCTGAGCCCCCGGCGACCTTCGAAGAACTCCTGCGCTAAAATGCTTGGGCCCACTTTTCCTCTCCCCAGCGCCCTCACCTCGGCCCACACCTCCACTCGCCGCACAGTGTGCGGATTGGGCCTGACGGTCTTTTTGGGGCTAACCTTAACCCTAGGTCGTCGCCCCAGGGGCCCCTCCCAAGGGTCCTGGTGCCACTACGCCGGGGATGTGGTACCCCAAGCCCCAGAGCTGGACTCACCCTCCACAACGCAGCCACCCGGGCTGCTAGGGGCACCACCGGTCATTCAGGGTGGGAGAACGGACAGGGCCATGGAGAAACCGGCGATATTTGAAGCCTCCCACCCCAAAATGCTGGGGCCCACCATCACGCTCCCTAGCACCTCCACCTTGGCCCGCCCACCTCTAGCCGCCTAGCCAGAGGATCACGCCTGCCGGCCTCATGGGGGCTAAATCTAACCCTAGGTCGGCCCACAAGGAGCCCTTCCCAAGGGGCCTGGCACTGCAACGCCGGGGATTGGGGATCACCGAGCCGCAGCGTGGGACTCACCCTGCTGCCCAACCGCGAACGGAGCCGCTAGGGGCATCGCCGGTAATTCAGGGCGGGAGAACGGGCAGAGCCCTGCGAGCCTCTAGCGACGTTCAAAGGCCCCTACTCCAAAACGCTGGATACCATACTCCCGCTCGCCGGGACCCTCACCTAGGCCCACTCCTCTGCTTGCCGCACAGACAGCGCATTGGGCCTGCTGGCCTACTGAGGTCTAACCCTAACCCCTAACCTTAAACCCTAAACCTTAACCCCTAACCCTAACCCTAACCATAACCCCTAACCCTTGCCCTAACCCTAACCCTACCCTAAATCTAACCCTAAACCCTAATCCTTAAACCCTAAACCCTAACATTAACACTAAACCATAAACCTTAACCCTAATCCCGAAGCCCTAAACAATAAACCCTAACCTTAACCACTAACCCCAAACCCCAAACCCTAACCCTCCCCTTAACGCTACCCCTTCAGCTAACCCTACCCCTAACCCGTAAACTAACCCTAAACCTAAACCTAACCCGTACCCTAACCTGAACCCTAACCTTAACCCTAAACCCTAAACCCTGACCCTAACCCATACCCTAACTCATACCATAACCCGTACCCTAACCCAACCCGTAACCTAACCCTAACCCGTACCCTAACTGTAACCCTAAACCCTAAACCGTAACCCGTACCCTAACCCTAACCAGTATCCTTCCCTTAACGTTAACCCATACCCTAACCCGTACACTAACCCATACCATAACCCGTACCCTATCCCAAACCCGGACCCTAACCCATACCCTAACCCATACCTAACCCTAACCTGTACCCTAACCCGTACCCTAACCCATACCCTAACCCTAAACCATACCCTATACCTATCCCTAACCCGTTCCCTAACCCATACACTAACCCCAACCCTAAACCGTAACCCAACCTGTACCATAACCCTAAACTGTACCCTAACCCTAACCCATACCCTAACCCTAACCTGTACCCTAAACCGTACCCAAATCCGTACGCCAACACTTACCCTAAGCCGTACCCTAACACGTACCCTAAACCGTACCCTAATGCGTACCCTAACCCGTACCCTAACCCTAACCCATACCCTAAACGTAACCCATACTCCAACCCTAACCCCACCCTAACCCCAAACCCTAAACCCTAACCCGTACCCTAAACCCTTATCTGTACCCTAACGCATAACCTCTAACCTGTAACCCCTAAACCCAACCCTAACCCGTACCCTCTCCTTCCCCTAACTCTAACCCCTACCCTCACCCATACCCTAACCGTAACCCATACCCTAACCTTAACCCATACCCTAATCCGTACCCTAACCCCCGGGGTTGGGTACACCTGAGCCCCACCACGGGACTCAGCCTGCCACCCCTCAGGAAACCATGCCCCTTGCGGCGCCACAGAGCATCCCATGCAGGAGAATTGGTAGGGCCCCCCTGAGCCCCCAGCGATCCTCGGCGGCCCCCTACACCCCAACCCTGAGGCCCACGCTCATCCTGCCCCACACCTTCCCTTCAGCTTGCCACCGAGCTCATCGCAGAGCCGGCAGATCAGGCCTGCCGGGTTCCTGGGGCTTAGACCTGACCCTAGGTCGGCTGGGTACGGCCCCTCCCCTGGGGCTCGGTGCCGCAGCCCCAGGGACTGGGGACACCTGAGCCCCACTGCAGGACAAAGCCTGCCAGCCCGCAGGAAACCGTGCCCCTTGGGAGGCTGTAGAGCATTCAGGGCGGGAGAACCAGGAGGGCCCCCAGAGCCCCCGGCGAACTTCAGTGATCCCTAAACCCAACCTTGAAGCCCATGCTCACCCCACCCTGCACCCTCACCTCAGCCCGCGGCGGAGCTTGCCACATAGTGGGCAGATCTGGCCTGCGAGGTTCCTGGGCCCCAACCCTAACCCTAGTTCATCTGTGGAGGGGCCCCTCCCCAGGAGTCTGGAGCCACAGCCACGGGGATTCAGGACACCTGAGCCCCACAGCAGGACTCAGTCTGCCACCCCACAGGAAACCGTGTGCCTTGGGAAGCCATAGAGCATTCAGGGCGGGAGAACCAGGAGGGCACTCCTGAGACACCAGCGACCTTCGGCGGCCTCCCACACCCCAACCCTGAGGCCCATGCTCACCCTCCCCACACCCTCACCTCAGCCCGTGTAGCTCGACATACAGCCAGCAGATCGGGCCTGCGGGGCTCCTGGGGCCTAAACCTAGCCCTAGGTCGGCCGCGGGTGTGGGGGTCTCCCCAGGAGCCTTACACCGCAGCCCCAGGGAATTGGGATACCTATACCCCACCGGGGGCTCAGCTTGCCACCCGACAGGAAACATTGCCCCTTGGGGCTCTACGGAGCCTACAGGGCACAAGAACTTGGGGAGGCCCTCGGAGCCCGTCCCCACCTTTGGCAGCCCCCCGTGCCCCAACCCTGAGGCCCATGCTCACCCACCCCCATGGCCTCCTCTCAGCCCTCCACAAAGCTCACCGCACAGCCTGCAGATTGTCCCTGCCGGGCTCCTGGACCCTAACCCTTACCCTAGGTTGGGAAGAGAGGGGACCCTCCCCAGGGTCCTGGCACCACACTCTGGGGGATTGGGGACACCCAAGCCCCACCGTAGGACTCAGCCTGCAGCACACAGGAAACTGTACCATTTTGGTGCACAAAGAGCAGTCAGGGCAAGAGAATTGGGGCACACCCTGAGAGCACTTTCTGGTGAACCCCGACCTTTGTGGGCCCTTCCGGATGAAACCCCAAGGCTCAAACTCACCCGCCCTTGTGCCCTCATCTCACTCGGCATGAGAGTTCTCTGAGCACTGGGCAGTTCAGACCTGCTGTCCTTGAGGCCTAACCTAACCCTGGGTCTTCTGCTGAGGGTCCCTCCCCGTTTGCCTGCCTCCAAGGCACCAGGCATTGGGCTCACCTCTGCACGACTAGAGGACTCAGCCTGCCCCACAGCAGGAAACTGTCATTTGGGGCTGCAGCAAGGATTCATAGTAAAATCAGAGGGTCCCCCTTCAGCCCATCCCAGGCAACCCCCACTTTCAGAGATGTCCCTGGATCCAATTAGTAGCTTCACACTGAACTTGGAACTTGCTCTCCACGGAGGTCTTTTGAAATTCTCCACACTTATAACTGATGGCATTATCCAGGTTCAGTGCCTTACCCAGCTTTAGGTCTTGAGATGGATTAAAATGTGGTCACTTCCCTGATGACGAAGTACTGGTGACCAAAAGATACATGCATAAATGCTTCATATCACTTGGCTTCAGGGAAATGCAAATCTAAACCCCTATACATGCCATATCACACGAGGCCGAATATATAAAAATAAGAAGACATGAAACTATACATGTTGGAGAGGATGTGGAGAAACGGGAACCCTCTTACACCCCTGTACGAATGCAGTCCAGTGAAGCCACTCTTGATAATGGTACGGAGTTTCCTCAAGAAGTTATAAATAAAGCTACCCTATATCCCAGCAATTGCACTAGTGGGTATTTACCCCAAAGAGACAGGTAGTGAAGACGGGACACATGCACCACAGAGTTCATAGCAGCAATATCCATAATAGACAAGCTGTGGAAGGAGTGCAGATGACCATGGATAGATGAATGGATAAAGAAGATGTGGATCATATATATAATGGAATATTACTCAGCCATCAGAAAGGATGAATACTTACCATCACACCGACCTGGGTGGAGCTGGAGGGTATTATGCTGAGTGGAATAAGTCAATGAAAGAAAGACAATGATCATATGCTTTCACTCCTATGTGGAATATCAGAAACAAGGAAGAAGACCATAGGGGAAGGAAGGGAAAATAGAATGGGAAGTCATCAGAGAGGGAGAAAACCCATGATGGACTCTTAACTATCATAAGAAACTGATGATTGTTGGAGGAGAAGTTGGGGGGGGGTAACTGGGTGAGTAGCATTAAGGAGGTCACACGATACAATGAGCACTGGGTGTTACACACGACTGAAAATTTATTGAAGACTACATCTGAAACTAATGGTGTACTGTAAGTTGGCTAATTGAATTTAAATTAAAGAACAAAAGACCTCGAATAAACAATCCTAAACATTTGTATGGAACCACTAAAGATTCCAAACAGCCAGTGCAATGTGGAAAAGAAAAACAAAGCTGGAGGACTCACAATTGCAGATTTCAGGTTATACTACAAAGCTGCAGTCATCCTAACAAGAGAGTACGGCACAAAAATAGACACAGCGACCAAAGGAACAGGATACAAGTTCAGACAGAAACCCACAATTATATGGTCCATGAATCTTCCACAAAGCAAGCAACGATATCAAAAGGGAAAAGGACGGTCTCTACAACAAATGGTGTTGGGAAAACTACACAGCTACGCACAAAAGAATGAAATTAGACTGCTTTCTTACACAATAAAGACAAACACAAAACAGTTTCAAGACCTCAATATGAGACCTGAATCCATAAAAATCCTACAGGAGGGAAGACAGTAACTTCTTGACATGGACCATACCAACGTTTTTCTAGACTGTGTCCTGAGGCAAAGGAAATGAAAGCAAAAATAAACTATTGGGAATACAGCAAAATAAAAAGTTTCCACATGGCAGAAGAACAATGAAAATGTAAAAATAATAAGACAACCTACTCAAAGGGAGAAGATATTTGCAAAGATCATATGCAATGAAGGGATAGTGTCCAAAACATATACAACTGATACTACTCGACCCCCAAAAAACAAATACTCCAGTTAAAAAATAGGCAGAAGACATGGACAGACATTTCTCCAAAGAAGAAATACAAATGGCCAACAGTCCCGTGAAAAGATGTTCACCATCACCCATCATCAGGAAAATGTAAATCCAAAGGACAATGAGGTAATACCTCAAACCTGTCAGAATGGCTAACATCAAAAGCACAACAAAGAGCAGGTGTTGGGAGGATGTGGATAAAGGGGAATCCTCGCGAACTGTGGGTGGGAATGCAAACTGTGGTGGCCACCGTGGAAAACAGTATGAAGGTTCCTCAAAAAATTAAATATAGAACTACCCTACGATCCAACAATCACACTACTCGTATTTACCCAAAGAATAGGAAAACAGTATCTTAAAAGGATACGTGCACCCCTATGTTTCTTGCACCATTATTTACAATATCACAATATGGAAGCAACCCAAGTGTCTGTAGAAAAATAGACAAATGAGATGATAGATGTGTGTACTCACACACACACACACACACACACACACACACACACACACACATACAATGGAGTATTACTCGGCTTGAAAAAGAATGAAACCTTGCCATTTGCAGACACATGGATGGAGCTAGAGAGTATTATCCTAACTAAAATCAGTCAGTCAGAGAAGACAAATCCCATACGATGTCACTCTTATGGGGAATTGAAGAAACAAACAAAAATGAATAACTAAAAGAGAAAAAGGAGACGCACCAAAATAAAAACTCTTAACAATAGAGAACAAACGGATGGTTACCAGAGAGGAGGTGGATAGAGGGATGAGTGAAATAGATGAAGGGGATTAAGAGGATGCTTTTCTTGATGACCACTGAGTAATATATAGAATTACTGAATCACTCTATTGTACACCTGAAGCGAATGTAACCCTGTATGTTAGCTCTACTGGAATTAAAATAAATTTTTTAAAAATATTTCTCTTTCAGGAACCTCTTTGAAAAAGCTTTTCCTGTGCAATGTGCATAAGCCCGACTTGGGAGGATTCACTCTACAATAATTATTCACTCCATGCCTCAAATTCAGATTTCACTGAGCTCTTACCGTGGATCCCAGCCCACGGGAGCCATGGTCCTTTTCTGTCCAGGCTCACCACCTATGCATTCAAGATTGGAAGTAGAGACACATGTCACTTCACAGTCCAGAAAGCTATTATTGTTTCTGTTTCAGTGTGAGAGAGTCACAGACTTTGGGACAGGTTTCAGAGCAGGTTTATTATGGATCCTGGATCTCTACTTCAATGTTCATTGCCTGGATCCATTTGGCTAATAGGTTCCCTGTGGATGGGCGTGCTTCCAAGCACATACATGGAAGATGCAAAGGTGGGTGGGCTTGGTGCGGGACAGGAAGAAGATCAAAAACAGACAAGGGTCGGAACCCTCCCCTGATCCAGGAACTGCTACGGGAGAGGGTACCGTAGGTAGAATCCATGCGAAACTCCAAGGTCACCAGCTGAACACGGGAGGCACAGGTCAAAGAATCTGGAGATGCAGGGGTTGAAGGCTGATCTGAGCTACCTCTGGGAGGAAGGGAGGGAAGGAATGAGAAGGAGACACTGCCTGCCCCTGGCCCATGCCATCTGCCCACCGCTCCGACACGCATCAGTCTATGAGCTGACACAGCCTGGGCTCAGGATGGGCTGTCTCGGGTCCCTCAATCCTCAGTGGGACAGCTGTACCCAGGGCTCAGAGACATGCTGAGGGAGATGAGAGGGAA